>NC_040288.1:29515928-29853428 GCF_004118075.2 Vigna unguiculata
ATTTGTTTGCATCCATTAGTTTGTAAGGGATTCAATGCAGACTTTGATGGCGATCAAATGGCTGTTCATGTGCCTTTATCCTTAGAAGCTCAAGCAGAAGCACGTTTACTTATGTTTTCTCATACAAACCTCTTGTCTCCAGCTATCGCGGATCCAATTTCTGTACCAACTCAAGATATGCTTATTGGACTTTACATATTAACGAATGGGAATCGTCGGGGTATTTCTTCAAATAGGTATAATCCACGTAATTGCAGAAATTTGAAAAATGAAAGAATTCCCCAAAAAAACTATAAGTATACGAAAAAAAAAGAACCTTTTTTTTGGAATTCCTATGATGCAATTGGAGCTTATCAACAGAAAAGAATAACCTTCGATAGTCCTTTGTGGCTCCGGTGGCGACTAGATCTACGCATTATTTCGTCAAGAGAAGTTCCTATCGAAGTTCACTATGAATCTTTAGGCACCTATCATGAAATTTATGGGCATTATCTAGTAGTAAGAAGTACAAAAAAACAAATTCGTTCTATTTACATTCGAACCAACGTAGGTCATATTTCTTTTTATCGAGAAATCGAAGAAGCTGTACAAGGTTTTTGCCGAGCCTATTCATATGGTATCTAATCATATAGATGGTTGTATCTAAGATAAACAAATTTATGATACTGGTGTAAATTCAAATCTTCATGATTTAACATTTAACAAGGATCTTAGTTTTTTAATTTCTCAATTTCTACACAAATTAAGATAAAGAAAAGGCAGTTTTTCAATCATTGACTCAAATCCATTGTTGAACTGAATGAATCCCACTGAGTGGAATAGGGAGGTACTTATGGCAGAACGGACCAATCTAATGTTTCACAATAAAGTGATAGGTGGAACTGCCATTAAACGACTTATTAGCAGATTAATAGATCACTTCGGAATGGCATATACATCACATATCCTGGATCAAGTCAAGACTCTGGGATTCCGCCAAGCTACGGCTACATCCATTTCATTAGGAATTGATGACCTTTTAACAATACCTTCGAAAGGATGGCTAGTCCGAGATGCTGAACACCAAAATTTGATTTTGGAAAAACAGCATCATTATGGAAATGTACATGCAGTAGAAAAATTACGCCAATCCATTGAGATATGGTATGCTACAAGTGAATATTTTCGACAAGAAATGAATCCTAATTTTAGAATGACCGATCCTTTTAATCCAGTCCATATAATGTCCTTTTCGGGAGCTAGAGGAAATGCATCTCAAGTACACCAATTAGTAGGTATGAGAGGATTAATGTCGGATCCACAAGGACAAATGATTGATTTACCTATTCAAAGCAATTTACGCGAAGGGCTATCTTTAACAGAATATATAATTTCTTGCTACGGAGCTCGTAAAGGGGTTGTAGATACTGCTGTACGAACATCAGATGCTGGATATCTTACACGTAGACTTGTTGAAGTGGTTCAACATATTGTTATACGTCGAACAGATTGTGGTACCATTCGAGGAATTTCAGTAAATACCCAGAATGAAACGATGCCGGAAAGTAGTTGGACACAAACATTAATTGGTCGTGTATTAGCAGACGATATATACAGAGGTTCACGATGCATTGCCATTAGAAATCAAGATATTGGAATTGGACTTTTCAATCGATTGAAAACCTTTCAAACACAACCAATATCTATACGAACTCCTTTTACCTGTAGGAATACATCTTGGATCTGTCGATTGTGTTATGGTCAAAGTCCTACTCAAGGTCACTTGGTGGAATTAGGAGAAGCTGTAGGTATTATTGCGGGCCAATCCATTGGAGAACCGGGCACTCAATTAACATTAAGAACTTTTCATACTGGCGGAGTATTCACAGGGGGGACTGCCGAACAGGTGCGAGCACCTTATAATGGAAAAATTAAATTCAATGAGGATTTGGTTCATCCTACACGTACACGTCACGGGCATCCTGCTTTTCTATGTTATATAGACTTGTATGTTAGTATTGAAAATGGTGACATTATACATAATGTGACTATTCCACCAAAAAGTTTTCTATTAGTTCAAAATAATCAATATGTAAAATCAGAACAAGTGATTGCCGAGATTCTCGCAGGAACATATACTTTTAATTTAAAAGAAAAAGTTCGAAAACATGTTTATTCTGACTTAGAAGGAGAAATGCATTGGAGTACGGATGTGTATCATGCATCAGAATTTAAATATAGTAATGTCCATATCTTACCAAAAACAAGTCATTTATGGATTTTATCAGGAAAATCAGACAGATCCGCTTCAGTCTCTTTTTCAACCCGAAAAGATCAAGATCAATTGAACATTCATTATCTTTCTACAGGAGAAAGAGATATTTGTAACCATTTAGCAAGTAATAATAAAGTAAGACATAATTTGTTTCGTTTCACTCCTTCTGAAAAAAAAGAAAGAAGGATTTCAGATTATTCAAAAAATAATCAAATCCTATGTAAAGATCATTGTCATTTTACACATCCTGCTATTTTTCACGATACTACGGATTTATTAGCAAAGAGGCGGAGAAATCGATTCATTATTCCATTTCAATTCCAATCGATTCAAGAACGAGACAAAGCACTAATGTTAGCTTCCAGTATCTCGATTGAAATACCAATCCATGGTATTTTTCGTAGAAATAGTATTTTTGCTTATTTCGATGATCCTCAATACCGAACACAGAGCTCGGGTATTACTAAATATAGGACTATTGATATAAATTACATTTTTAAAAAAGAGGATTTTTTAATCGAGTATCCAGGAATTCAAGAATTTAAGACAAAATACCAAATTAAAGTAGATCAATTTTTTTTCATTCCCGAAGAAGTGTATATTTTACCAGAATTTTCTTCCATAATGGTACGGAACAATAGTATTATTGAAGTAGATACACCAATCACTGTAAATATAAGAAGTCAAGTAAGCGGGTTGGTTCGATTGGAGAAGAAAAAAAAAAGATTCAATTAAAAATATTTTCCGGGAATATCTATTTTCCCGGAGAAATGGATAAGATATCCCGGCACAGTGCCATGTTGATACCACCGAGAACGGTAAAAAAAAATTCAAAAGGATAAAAAAAAAATGAAAAATTGGATCTATGCTCAATGGATCACAATTATGAAAAAAAGTATTTTGTTTTGGTTCGACCGGTCATTTTATATGAAATAGAAGATAGGATCAATTTAATCCAATTTTTTTCCCAAGATATGTTACAAGTAAGAGATAATTTGGAACTTCAAATTATTCATTATATTCTTTCTGGAAATGGAAAATCAATTCGGGGAATTTCTAATTCTAATACAAGTATTCAATTAGTTCGGACTTGTTTAGTCTTAAATTGGGATCAAGACAAAAAATTGTCTTCTATCGAAAAAGGGCATGCTTCTTTTGTTGAACTAAGTATAAAAGGTTTGGTTAGATATTTCTTAAAAATGGACTTAGGAAAATCCCATATTTCATATATAAGAAAAAGGAAAGATCCGCTCGGTTCAAGATTTATCTTGGATAATGAGTCGGACTGGACCAACATCAATCCATTTTTTTTTATAGATCCGAGGGAAAAAGTTCAACAATCACTTAGTCAAAATCATGGAACTATTCATATGTTGTTGAATAGAAATGAGAAATGCCGATCTTTAATAATTTTGTCATCATCGAATTGTTTTCAAATACGATCATTCCACGATGGAAAATATTACAATGGGATAAAAGAAGAAATAAATCCAATTCAAAGAGATCCTCTGATTCCAATTCAAAATTCGTTAGGTCCTTTAGGAATAGCCCTTCAAGTTGCCCATTTTTATTTTTACCTTTTAATTACTAATAATCAGATCTCGATAAATAAAAACGGGCAACTTGACAAATTAAAAGAAACTTTTCAAGTATTAAAATATTATTTAATAGACGAAAACGAGATCATTTATAAATCTGATCTATCTAGTAACATCCTTTTAAATCCATTCTATTTGAATTGGCATTTTTTCCATCATAATTATTGTGAAAAAAAAACGTTTCCCATAATAAGTCTTGGTCAATTTATTTGCGAAAATGTATGTATAGTTCAAACGAAAAATGAACCACACCTTAAATCGGGTCAAATTCTAACTGTTCAAATGGATTCTGTAGGAATAAGATCGGCTAACCCTTATTTGGCGACTCCTGGAACAACTGTTCATGGTCATTATGGAGAAATACTTTCTGAAGGAGATATATTAGTTACATTTATATATCAAAAATCGAGATCAGGTGATATAACACAAGGTCTTCCAAAAGTAGAACAGGTATTGGAAGTTCGTTCGATTGATTCAATATCCATAAACCTAGAAAAGAGAGTGGATACTTGGAATGGGCGTATAACAAGAATTCTTGGCATTCCTTGGGGATTCTTCATTAGTGCTGAGCTAACTATAGCGCAAAGTCGTATTTCTTTGGTTAATCAAATTCAAAAAGTTTATCGATCCCAGGGAGTTCACATTCATAATAGACATATAGAAATTATTGTGCGTCAAATAACATCAAAAGTATTGGTTTCAGAAGATGGAATGTCTAATGTTTTTTTGCCTGGCGAACTAATTGGATTGTTGCGGGCCGAACGAGCTGGGCGTTCCTTAGAAGAGTCGATCTACTATCGAGTTCTATTATTGGGGATAACAAAAACATCTTTGAATACTCAAAGTTTCATATCTGAAGCAAGTTTTCAAGAAACTGCTAGAGTTTTATCAAAAGCCGCTCTCCGGGGTCGCATAGATTGGTTGAAAGGTCTGAAAGAGAACGTTGTTTTAGGGGGAATGATGCCAGTTGGTACTGGATTCAAAAGAATAATATACCGTTCAAAGCAAAGGCAATATAACAAGATTACCCCGGAAACAAAAAAAAGAATTTATGTGATACATCAAAATAATCTAGGATTTAAGAATTCCTAAAATAATGATTCTTAAGGTCGTATTCATCTCCGGTCACTTTATTTTGTATATATTTTGTATAATAAAAGAAACATAATAAATAAACGAATCATATTCAATGAAATAGAAAAAATGGCCCGATCTTTTTTTTATCAACGGCAAATTTTCAGTAGAAGAGAAGGTTCTCGGAACACTTATTTTTTTCTATTTCAGTATACTGGGTCTCTTTCTTTCATTTCAAAAAATTGATCTAATTTCTATTTGGAAATGAAAGAAAAGTGTGGGGATAATTATAAATGACAAAAAGATATTGGAACATAATTTTGGAAGAGATGATGGAAGCTGGTGTTCATTTTGGCCACGGTACTAGAAAATGGAATCCTAAAATGTCACCTTATATTTCTGCAAAGCGTAAGGGTATTCATATTACAAATCTTATTAGAACTGCTCGGTTTTTATCAGAATCTTGTGATTTAGTTTTTGATGCAGCAAGTGGGGGAAAACAATTCTTAATTGTTGGTACAAAAAAAAAAGCAGCTGATTCAGTAGCGCGGGCTGCAATAAGAGCTCGGTGTCATTATGTTAATAAAAAATGGCTCGGCGGTATGTTAACGAATTGGTATACTACAAAAACACGACTTCAAAAGTTCAGGGACTTGAGAATGCAACAAAAGACGGGGAGATTTCATAGTTTTCCAAAAAAAGATGCCGCTATATTGAAGAGACAATTAGCTCAATTGGAAACATATCTTGGCGGCATTAAATATATGAAGGGCTTACCAGATATTGTAATAATCGTCGATCAACAAGAAGAATATACGGCTCTTCGAGAATGTATAACTTTGGAAATTCCAACAATTTGTTTAATTGATACAAATAGTGACCCGGACCTTGCTGATATTTCAATTCCAGCTAATGATGATGCTATAGCCTCAATTCGATTAATTCTTAACAAATTAGTTTTTGCAATTTGTGAGGGTCGGTCTAGATATATACGAAATTCTTGATTAATAATAAGATAAAAAATTCTTGAATTTGCTTCGAGGGGTTCATAGATTTATGGAATCGCTTACTATACTAGTAAGAAATTGCACAAAAATGAAAATAGAAAACAAACAAAAATTTTATGTAATTAGTATCGATATTCAAAATCAAAAATGAAAGTAGACAAATCAAAAGGGAAAGGAGATGTTTGAATAAAAATAATTCCCTTTTTTCAACTTCTTTTTTTAGAGGACAGGACAATATGAATGTTTTATTATGCTCTATCAACACATTAAAAAGATTATACGATATATCTGCTGTGGAAGTAGGTCAACATTTCTATTGGCAAATAGGGGGTTTCCTAGTACATGCCCAAGTACTTATTACTTCTTGGGTTGTAATTGCTATCTTATTGGTTTCAGCCATTCTAGTTATTCGAAATCTGCAAACCATTCCCACTTTCGGTCAGAATTTATTTGAATATGTTCTTGAATTCATTCGAGACGTGAGCAAAACTCAGATTGGAGAAGAATATGGTCCGTGGTTCCTTTTATTGGAACTTTGTTTCTATTTATTTTTGTTTCTAATTGGTCAGGGGCTCTTTTACCTTGGAAAATCATCCAATTACCTCATGGGGAGTTAGCTGCACCCACAAATGATATAAATACTACCGTTGCATTAGCTTTACTTACATCAGTTGCATATTTCTATGCGGGTCTTTCAAAAAAAGGATTAGCTTATTTTAGTAAATACATCCAACCAACTCCAATCCTTTTACCGATTAACATATTAGAAGATTTCACAAAACCCTTATCCCTTAGTTTTCGACTTTTCGGAAATATATTAGCTGATGAATTAGTAGTTGTTGTTCTTGTTTCTTTAGTACCTTTAGTAGTTCCTATACCTGTCATGTTCCTTGGATTATTCACAAGCGGTATTCAAGCTCTCATTTTTGCTACTTTAGCTGCGGCTTATATAGGTGAATCCATTGAAGGCCATCATTGACTAGTTTTCTCAAAAATAGTCTTTTTTGTTTAGCTTGCCACACATATATTGTGGCTCAATAGAATCTACAAAATAAACATCTATCTATAGATATATAGATAGATCTATTCGATTAGTATATATTAGTTTGGATATTCAAAAAAAATGAATAGCTAGAATTAGAATTTTGTATGATATTTACGTTTACAATGTGTGATAAAAAGATACTATATAGAATGTTAGTAGATTCTCGTTTGATTCACATTTAATTCAACAATTGATCAAAAGATAATTAAAAACATTTAGATCACCCAATTTCCTATATTTCTTTTAACATTAATGAAATCGAATGAATTTATTTAGATTGATTGTATCCATATGGGATAAGAGAATAAGAAAAGAGGGAAGGGGAGCTTAAAAAAAAACATGATAAAAAAAATAGAAGTGAGGGGATCAGTCAAGGTTTTTTAGGTTTCAAAGAATGAATTTCAATTTCGATTGAATCTAAAACACAAAGAAAATTAGTTTACAGCATAGAAGAAACCTATGTATATGTGATATGATATTATAGATGAACTAGTTTTATATGAACTAACCATATATCTGAAATAACTAATCTTTTCTATATAAAAAAGGCCTCGCTATTACTGTCAATTTCTATAGGGATAGAAAAGCAAAGTCCTTGCGTTTCAGCTCTAATTGTGAATTGAAAATTAAAAAACTAAAGAAATTGTATAAAAAAACGAAGAATTCAAAGAATGATTCCAAAATTAAGGTAAGAGAAGAACAAAGATTATATAGATTCACCCCCAAAACTATGTAGTTCGAGACGAAAAAAGAAATCTCGAAGTAATTCGTTTAATAACTATTATTTTCAATTTTTAATTCTTATTTTTATTAATTACTTTAACTGAAAAAGTCTTGGTAATTGAAAAATGAAGTCAGAATTTATTAGTCGATTATATCATTAACTATTTCTTTCTTTTATATGTAGGTTACGAGGAAATTCTCATGAATCCAATTATTTCTGCCGCTTCTGTTATTGCTGCTGGATTGGCCGTAGGGCTTGCTTCTATTGGACCTGGGGTTGGTCAAGGCACTGCCGCAGGGCAAGCTGTAGAGGGGATTGCACGACAACCAGAGGCAGAGGGAAAAATACGGGGTACTTTATTACTTAGTCTGGCTTTTATGGAAGCTTTAACAATTTACGGGCTGGTTGTAGCATTAGCACTTTTATTTGCTAATCCTTTTGTTTAATCCTAAAAAGATAAAAATACATATGTGGACTTCCTTTTTCGAATTATATTAATAATTCACTCCTACAATTCTTTATCTGTTCGGATAAGAACACAGGAGAAGGACTAATTGAAAGGTATTCACATACTTATTCACCCTCTTTCTTCTTTTTGTTTAGTCCAATGAACCCCTCTTTTATTTCTTTTAAGATAATTTTTTGAAAGTGTTCAAACTAGATAGATTTTGCAATTGATAAAAGAACTGGTATCTAATTCTAAGAAGTATCATTCTTTTAGGGAATCTTCCAATTGATTGACCAATCCAAATTATATCAAATTCTATAATTATATATTCCAATTAGATTATTATATTATCTATCTAATAGGAATATTAGAAAGATAATTAGTCTATTCATAAGAGGAGATGAGATCATATGAAAAATATAACCGATTCTTTCCTTTGTTTGGGCTCCTGGCCATCCGCCGGAAGTTTCGTGTTTAATACCGATATTTTAGCAACAAATCCACTAAATCTTAGTGTAGTGTTAGGTCTACTGGTTTCTTTTGGAAAGGGAGTGTGTGCGAGTTGTTTATTTCAAAGAATAAATTGGATTTAACCAAACTGCACTTTTTAGTTTAGTTAGAATTAAGAAAATGTGCAGAATCCCGCGAATTACTTCTGAATTCATTTTCTTTTTTGAATAAATTAAGAAAAATCTTAAAGAACCATAGCATTTCGCACTTTATTGGTAATCCACTTTGATTCTCTATTTACCAAAAATTTTGGACTATTACCATGGTTAAAAAGAGTTTGAAGTCTATACGCAGTGTAGTACTCTTTCTACCGCTATATTAATACAGAAAGGAAACGGTTTCAAAAAAATTATTCGATTTTTTTTCGATATAAAACACTCATGTCGATAAAAAAAATGGCTTGAATCCTATTTATGGCGAGAAATAAAAAACGGGTGAATTTAAACCTCCCCTTTGTACGATGCGTAATCGATGGATGACCTATGTATAAATTCAAAAGAAGTCTTTGGATTTGAATAAAAAAACAACTTTGTTGACATATATTTGTTTGGTCAAAAGAGTCCTCCGAATATTCTAGTCTTATATTGGTAATTGTTTTCACTTTGAATAGAGAAGAGAGGATAGGCTCATTACATAAAAAATTGGTAAATTTCCGATAAGTAATTGAGTGTGAGAGCCAAATGAATCGAAAGATTCATGTTTGGTTCGGGAAGAGATCATAGACATTTTGAAATGGATGGAAAGAGAGTCTACTTTCATTACGTGATTTATTAGATAATCGAAAACAGAAAATCTGGAGAACTATTCGAAACTCAGAAGAATTACAGGAAAACGCCATTGAACAGCTCGAAAAAGCCCAGGCCCGCTTAAGGAAAGTTGAAACAGAAGCAGATCTGTTTCGGGTGAATGGCTATTCTGAGATCAAACGAGAAAAATTGAATTTAATTAATTCAATTTATACGACTTTGGAACAATTAGAAAATTACAAAAACGAAGCTATTGATTTTGAACAACAAAGAGTTATTAATCAAGTTCGACAGCGGGTTTTACAACAAGCCTTACAGGGAGCTCTAGGAACTCTAAATAGTTGCTTGAACAACGAGTTACATTTACGTACTGTTAGTGCTAATATTGGCATGTTTGGGATGATGAAATAAAAAAATAACTGATTAGGCTTTCTATTATACAATAGAGTATAGGCATCATTTTTTTCTTATAAAAAATAAATTTAAGATATTTTCATGGTAACCATTCGTGCAGATGAAATTAGTAAAATTATCCGTGAACGCATTGAGCAATATAATACAGAAGTAAAAATTGTAAATACTGGTACCGTACTTCAAGTAGGCGATGGTATTGCTCGTATTTATGGTCTTGATGAAGTAATGGCGGGTGAATTGGTGGAATTTGAAGAAGGTACTATAGGCATTGCTTTGAATTTGGAATCAAAAAATGTTGGTGTTGTATTAATGGGTGATGGTTTGCTGATACAAGAGGGAAGTTCAGTAAAAGCAACAGGAAGAATTGCTCAGATACCTGTAAGTGAAGCTTATTTGAGTCGTGTTATAAATGCCCTGGCTAAACCAATTGACGGTCGAGGAGAAATTTCAGCTTCGGAATCTCGATTAATAGAATCTCCCGCTCCCGGTATTATTTCAAGACGTTCGGTATATGAGCCTCTCCAAACAGGACTTATTGCTATTGATTCGATGATCCCCATAGGACGGGGCCAACGAGAATTAATTATTGGAGATAGACAAACAGGTAAAACAGCAGTAGCCACAGATACAATTCTCAATCAACAGGGACAAAATGTAATATGTGTTTATGTAGCTGTTGGTCAAAAAGCATCTTCTGTGGCTCAAGTGGTGACTACCTTACAAGAAAGAGGAGCAATGGAATACACTATTGTAGTAGCTGAAACAGCGGATTCTCCAGCTACATTACAATACCTCGCGCCTTATACAGGAGCAACTCTGGCTGAATATTTTATGTACCGTGAACGTCACACTTTAATCATTTATGACCTCCAAACAAGCACAGGCTTATCGGCAAATGTCTCTTCTATTACGAAGACCACCAGGTCGCGAAGCTTATCCAGGGGATGTTTTTTATTTACATTCGCGTCTTTTGGAAAGAGCCGCTAAATTAAGTTCTCAGTTAGGCGAAGGAAGTATGACTGCTTTACCAATAGTTGAAACTCAATCGGGAGATGTTTCAGCTTATATTCCTACGAATGTAATTTCCATTACAGATGGCCAAATATTCTTATCGGCCGATCTATTCAATGCTGGAATAAGACCCGCTATTAATGTTGGTATTTCAGTTTCCAGAGTTGGATCGGCGGCTCAAATCAAAGCCATGAAACAAGTAGCTGGTAAATTAAAATTGGAATTAGCACAATTCGCAGAATTAGAAGCTTTTGCACAATTCGCTTCTGATCTAGATAAAGCTACTCAAAATCAATTAGCAAGAGGTCAACGATTGCGCGAGTTGCTTAAACAATCCCAATCAGCTCCTCTTACTGTGGAAGAACAGATAGTAACTATTTATACCGGAACGAATGGTTATCTTGATTCATTAGAAATTGGACAGGTAAGGAAATTTCTTGTTGAGTTACGTGCTTACTTAAAGACGAATAAACCTCAATTCAAAGAAATCATATCTTCTACCAAGACATTCACTGGGGAAGCAGAAGCCCTTTTAAAGGACGCTATTAAAGAACAGATGGAACTCTTTTTATTCCAGGAACAAGTAGAAAAAAATTGATGAATCATTAAATAATTTTGTAATTCAATTTTCCAATTTTTATAATTAGTATCTTTTAATATGTTTTTATTTCATTTGAATATTATATATAATGAATTCGAATCAAAATGTAATAAATCAAAAAAAATAGAAGGACAAGGTTGAAATTAGATATGCAAACAACATCATTAGTAATAGTAGCAATAAAGGACCGATGTTAAGGGGTATAACGATCATAAGAGATAAAATTACAAAGAGTTGGAAAAGATGAGGAGGATGACAATGGGTGAGGGGACGTTACCTAATTGCAAATATAATCTTATAAAGTTTCAAGAGGACTATGAGATCGTTGAGAATGACGCAAGGGAACCATAGGTGGGGAATTAATGGGAGGCATAATTGTATTTTCTGTAGGTGGTGGTAGAGTGTATGGAAGAGCCATAGATGAAGGAATATTTGGGACAACATTAGGTATGACAAAGTCTACGGTGGTAAAAGAAGTGTCAATGGATTCGGAAAAATATCCTCATGGAAGACAACATCACGACTAGTGAAGACTTGGTGAGTTTCTAAATCATATAACTTGTAAGCCTTTTGGCCAAGAGGATAACCAAGAAAAACACATTTTTGGGCACGAGGAGCAAACTTATGAGAAACATAAACATTAGTACCATAAGCAAGACATCCAAAAACTTGAATGTGTGAATAAGAAGGGAATTTACTATATGAGAGCTCAAAAAGTGTCTGACGTGATAGAAGAGGCGTAAGAAACCTGTTAATAATATGGACAACAATGAAAACACATGCTACCCAAAAGTGTAAGGGAAGATGAGCTTGAAAATGAAGAGTGTGTGCTGACTCAAGGATATGTCTATGCTTACGCTCGACAACTCGATTTTGTTGTGGTGTGTGTCAATACCCAATTTCGTCTGGGTGAATAAATTTATTTTCAAAAAAAAATAAAAAAAAATGTGAAACAAAATTTTCTTTAAAGATTTTTCAAACTTTAGTTTTAGAAAAAAAAAAGAGATGGAAAAAAGAAAAAAAAAGGAAGAGCCCAATTTGTTATTAATTATCACACTCATTTTCATGAGTCCAACAACTCAAATATTTTATACCCTTTATTCCTGATAGAGAAATTAGTGATATGATTCTAATCATTAGAAGCAATATCTCTTCAAATGGTAAGAATCAATATTATTAATTGGGATTGATTTTGTGCTCTGATTTGTTAATGGTTAGAATCAATATTACCAATCTTGATTGATTTTGTGCTCTAATTTGCTGAAATTTGATACCCATAATGTGCTGCTATCATGACCAATTCCTTCATTATATTGTTCATACAATTAAGGCTGATATTGCATTGATATTGCAAGGTGTGAGTATAAATACGCACTCTGTCATGACCGAAAAAAAGATTCTCTACACTTCTCTAATTTTTTCTCATCACCACTCCCACATACACACCTCCTTTTTCATCTCTCTTTCAAAATAAAAAAAAAAACATATTGAAGGAGGTAGAAAATCGAAAGAAAATATTTGTTACACTTCCTCTTTCTCTTCCATTACCACTCACATAAACACACATCCTTTTTACCTTTGTTACGAAAACGAGAGGGTGAGATTGATATAGAAGAGAACATATATCAAAAATTTTGAAGGTACATCATTGTCAATTTATAATTCTTTTGATTTATTTTTTTCATTTTTCATTTTATATTTTTTAATCATAAACAAATATTTTTCTTCTTTTCTTTTAGTGTTTGTCCGGCCCTCCCGCTGCGTGACATCATTTTTTAAATTTATTTTTTTGGAAAATATATCAAAATAAATATAAAGAACTAAAGATAAAAAAAATTGTTTTCTTTCTTTAATCTTAGTGTCTATTTGGTCGCTCGCGTCGTGTGACACTCATTTTCAAATAATTAAAAATACCAAAAAACATAAAAAGGTTTTCAAAATTATAAAAAAATATCAAATCAATACCTTCTAAAAGATTCTAAAAAACTACGTAACCTTGATTCTCCATTGTGGATGAAGATGCGTAAGAGTGAGGATTAATTCTCGTCGGGACCAAAAAACCAAAAAATAATTTTTGTTTTTTTGTAAATTCAGTTATTATTATTTGTGGGGAAAATAAATATTTTGAAAAACCACATAACTTTTGCACATTTAATTAAAGATACTGTCTTAGGATGGGCGTTGTGGTGTGATAATACCTTCCCCACGCGTAACCGACTCCCAGACCCAAAATCTGGTTTTTTGCAGACCTTGTTTTATTTTTATTTTTTGGTTTTTCCTTAGTTTTCCAAAATAAATTATGGTGGCGACTCCAATATTTTTTTTTTCAAATTTTAATTTTTGGTTTGTCGTCCGTCACAATTTTTGGTTGCGACAGATGGTGACTCCACTGGAGAAGCTAGAGAGACCATTTATTTGGATGTACAAAATTGATGTGATTTTTCTTCATATTTTTTCTTTCTCATTTTTTTTTTCTTTTTGGGTATCTCATATTTTGCAATAAATTCAATTTGTTTCCCATTTTCTTATCACTAAATTCTTATTCTTGGAATCTTTCTTATGAAAAATGAGAAAATAATAAAACATTCATTGGTCAAATCAGTGGATTGAATAAAGAAATAAAATTTTGTTTGTTATCATTTCTTTTGAAGCATCCATCTAGTCTTGCGTAGATGAAATTGCACAAATCCATGTCCTTTTCCATCTCTCTTCCACTATAAACCTTGTTTTCACTTTTCATGAAGGATTATCACAAAAAGAGGTATTGCCTTAGGATTTTACCATAAATTCACTGAACATAAAAAAAATGAAGAAAAATCAATTAGACTGAAAAATCAATTTATTTCCTGTCATATGAAATAAATTATTTTCCTGTGAATTAAATTTTCTAAGAAAAACAATCATGATTTGAAATGATGTGACCATGTTTCTTTATCCAAAAAAAGTAACTATCCTTTGCTACCCCATTTGAGTTTTCAAAAAAAATTCTTTCAAATTGTTGTATACAAAGATCACCCTCACATTGAAGAGAATTGATATAATATTTGCATTTGTTTCATACGACTGGTAGTTCATCATTACGAAAATATAAAAAAGAAAGAAAGAAATGATGTGGCTATATAGAATAAAAAAAACAAAAGTTTGAAGAATGAGAATAAAAGGTCAAAATATAGAAAAAGAAAAGCAAAAGGTGAACAAGAAGAAGTCAAACAAATTTTGAATGAAACATTGTTCAACTTGTGAAGACCTCGTCATTTTTTTTATCTCCTCATTTGGGAAAAGCCAAACATGCTTTTGCACCCTAAGACCACCCTAGGCTCTCACACTATGGGCAAATTTTTAAGATCTCCATCAATAACTAAGGAAAGCCCAAACAATCCACTCATGCATTCACGCATCCATGTAAGCATATCATATAGTTTCAAAAAGAAAATCGTAACATGTCATCCATCATCACATCTGTGAGGCAATGGTTATTGATTTTCTTATGTTTACATCAAGACCCTCTGTGAAGTGATGGTCATAGATTTTCTCATCATCGAGGCCTTATGCGAGGCAATGGTCATCAATTTCTTCACATCAAGACCCTCTGCAAGGTAATGGTCATTGATTTCTTTGTCACATTGAGGCCCTCTGTGATGCAATAATTATCGATTTCTTTACATCAAGGCCCTCTGTGAGGCAGTGGTCATTGATTTCTTTCCTTTTGATATAGACTCTCTCCTCAGGATTGGTCTAATCCATTTTGTTTTCAAAAAGTTAGAAAAAAAAATAAGAAATTTTTCAGATCGGGACCCTCCCATGGTAATGGTCACCGAATCTTTTGGATATAGACTCTCTCCTTGGGATTGGTCTAATATTTTTTTCAAAAAGTCAGATTTCCAAAAAGAATGTGGATTTTCAAATCGAGGCCCTCTACATGGTATTGGTCACCGAATCCTATGAATAGACCCTTTCCACATGATTGGTCTAATTTGTTTTTTTTTTTACAAAAAGTAAAAAAAAAATGGTATGTCAGATGGAGACCCTCTACTTGATAATGGTCCTATAGTTCTTTTCTTTCAGATATAGACCATCTCCTTTGGAATGTCAAGTTTGTCTTCAAATTTGTCTTCTTTTGAAACCTAAACGAAATTAGTATTTTTATCTTTACTTATCTTTTATTATAATAATATGAAAAAGTCAAATTTTCATATTATCTAATAAAATCTAAGTAAAGAATGGCAGCTGTCAACAATCAATTTCGTCTGGGTGAATAAATTTATTTTCAAAATAAAAAAAAACAAAAATGTGAAACAAAATTTTCTTCAATTCAAATAACTAGTATATCTACCTTCAAAAAAAACAACCCAAGGATTTGATGCATAAAGTTTGCTATAAACACCAATCAAAGTATGAAAATCTAGCTTTTAGGACTTCATGTGTAATCCAAATTCAAGCTTTTACTTGAGCTAAATTAAATACCTCCTCTACATCTTTCACAAAGGAACTAACAATGATATTATTCTTATGTGTCCAAATTACCCAAACTATAGAAATCCACATACACTTCCACAAATTATTATTTTTTTTGTTAGCCCAGGTAGCCTAAATTGTTGGAAGTGTTTTTTTGGTATATTATGATGTGTTGTGACGATTCCTGTCCATTTGTCACACACATTCCAAATTTTCCCTACTAATATACAATTAAAGAATAAGTGTTGAATTGTTTCATCTCCCCTCCCATACATGACATATTTCACGACTTATGACATCCACCCCTCTTGGTGAGATTGTCACGAGTTGCGATTCTGTTTATCAATACTTTCCAAGCAAAATGTAGAGCCCTTGGTGATGCTTTGATATTCCAAAATTGTCCATATAGATTTGTATCTTCCCCCGTAGTTCGTTTTCTAATTTTATTATATGTTGATTTCATTGTGTAAATGTTAGTTTACTATCTTTCCAAACCATTCATCTTCTTTCCTCATATCTATTATACTCTTGTCCAACTCATTCATTAAAGTATCAACCTGTGATCTCACCCATTCAAACAATTCTCTTCGTCATTCAAATTTCCATTCCCAAGACCCATTGTTGCAAAAACTCATTTCCCCTAATGTTGCATCCTTGGAAAGAGAATTTCACATAACCTTGAATACTTTTTTAGAAGAGAGACCTCACTTAGCCACCTGTCTTCCTAAAACAAGATCGCATTTCCTCTTCCCCTAAACTAAGAAACATTACTATCAAACCAATTTTCTCTTTGTCCCTTTCCACATGCTTTCCATAAGTCTCTCCACCACACGAATTCATATTTACTTTTATTAATAGAATTTAAGTTTCTTCAAGAAATGTACTTTAACTCCAAGATATCTTTCCACAACCTGTGCTTTTCTTTTTCCAATCACCACTTCCATTTTCCTAATAAAGCTATGTTAAAAGTGTCTAAATATATAATTCCTATTGGGTCTCCTTGTCTCAATCCTTTACGACGTGTTCGTTTGTAAAGATTTATCAAATCAGCTGATTTTGAAGGACGGATATTCACTTAATTTCGTATTCCAATGAGATGATTTAAATATAAATGCAAAGACGAATTTGCGAGATGATACAAAAATTCAATCCTCTCCATATTACGATGATTTACACAAATTATTATACATTTTACTTTTATATCCTTAGATCTATAACAACTAAAACTGACATACTAATTCATAATTGGAGAAAAAAAAACAATTAATAATTCATAATAATAGAATAACTGATCCATAACCCATTTTATAAATATATAAATACAATAATTATTAATAATTAAAATATTATTAAATAAACATTACCTAATATATTATTAATAATTTTTATATTAATTGTTAAAATAGAAATAGAAATATATATAAATTATATATTATATATCATTTATTAATATAATTTATTTTATATATATATATATATAATAAATTATATTAATCAATAATTAATATTTATATATATATTTTGTATATATTTATTTTAATATATATTTAATTAATAATAAATATTAAAAATGTATATAATAATCATTAATAATTAAAATATTATTAAAAATATAAAATTAATATATTAATATATAATAATTAGTAATATATATAAAATTATTATTATTATTATTAATTAGTAAAAGTATATAGTAATTAATAATAATTATCCTATTGTTAAAAATTAATAATATATGTAATTATTATTATTATTAATTTATATATATATATATATATATATTATAATGATTATTATTATTATTATTTTAAACTTTTTTTAAACTTTTTT
This sequence comes from Vigna unguiculata, assembly GCF_004118075.2. Lineage (NCBI taxonomy): Eukaryota > Viridiplantae > Streptophyta > Magnoliopsida > Fabales > Fabaceae > Vigna > Vigna unguiculata. Next base: position 29,533,646 of record NC_040288.1, read on the forward strand.
TTACTTTTTTTTTACTTTATTTATATAATTTTTTTAAAATTTAATTGTATAATTTTTTTAAAAATTAAATCGGATAAACATTTTTTACATTCATAGTTTTTTTATTTTAAAATTTTATACAATTTTAATATCTTTTTAATTTGTATTAATTAATTATAATTATTTTTATATCATCAAATTATAAAACTATTTTCTTTTTTCATCAAGGGTATTATGGTAATTTAATATTTATATTATTTTAACAATTAATTTTATCTATCACATCAATCAAATTTCTCACTAACTTTCATAAAATTTATCTCCAAATCCACTCACTTTACTCTCTAAATTCACTCAAAAAAACATAAAAATTCATCCATCCAAATTTACATAAATTCATCTTCACACTCTTCCCCATATATATCCCTTCAAAGGAAGACACCCTTAATTGGTATAAATTCCTTCATTGGAATTCCATTAATAAGCACGGAGATTGTACAGATTTCGAACACCCTTTTATTCACCTAATCCATTTGGGGTTAAAACCTAATTTTTTTCATCATGTAATATAAAAATTCCCATTTAATTGAATCATATGCGTTTTCAAAATCTACCTTTATAATAACCTCACTCTATTTTTTCCTTATAGTTTCATCTAGTACTTCACTGGGTATAACTACACTTTCCAATAAACCTCTTCCCATAATGAAAGTTGATTGTCTTTTATCGATAATCTTATGTAAGACCTTGTTCATTTTGTTTGAAAGAATTTTAGATTTTATCTTGTGCACGATACCCACTAATGAAATAAGTCTATATTCATTTAAATCTTAGGGGTTTTCTACCTTAGGTATAAGTGTAATGAATGATGCATTACAAGCCCTTGGCCATTTCCTGCTACCATGGAAGTTATTTACCGCTTTTACAAAATCTTCTTTAATAATATCCCAACCATATTTTATAAAATTGAAGATGAAACCATTAGGTCCAAGACTCTTATTACCGTTGCACTCCCAAAATTGCTTCCTTAATTTCTTCTTTTGAAAATATTCTTACGAGATTGGCATTTTCATCATCACTAAGGGGAGGAACAAACTGATTTTTGTGTCTGATTTTCTTCTCCTCTGTGTGTGTGTGTCTCGAGTTTAGAACTTTCACAAATTTCACAAACCTAAACCTTTGCCTGAGTTTTCAAGCTAAGAACACTTCATTTACTCTCCCCCCATCTTTCAAAAACTTTCCACATATCATATTCTCCATAATTAGGAGGAAAGTGGGAGAAGAAAAGGATGTTCTCTGTATTTTGCATTTTCTAGCTATGAACTTCTTTCTAGTAAGTGAATATTTCTACTTAATATGATTTTTTTTTAAATTCAAAATATATAAATCTGATATAGAAAATCAATTAGAAAGAAAAATTAAGAGTCTTTGTTCTAATAGAGGGGGTGAATTTATGTCTTTAGAAATGAGTGATTTTTGTGAAACTCGTGATATTATTCATGAAATAACACCTCTATATAGTCCTCAATCTAATGGTGTAGGTGAAAGTAAAAATAGAACTTTGCTTGATATGGTAAATGTTATGCTTACAAGTTTCAGTTTGCCTAAAAATATGTTGGGTGAAGCTTTGTTCTGCTTGTTATATTCTCAATAGAATTCCTTTTAAAGATTATAATAAAACTTCTAATGAGTTATGGAAGAAAAGAGAACCTTTTCTAAAATATTTTAAACTGTGGGAATGTCTTGAAAAGGTTAATATACCACTTAATAAGAAAAAAATATAGAAATTAAAACATTTGATTGTGTTTTTATTGGTTACTTTTTACATAGCACTACTTATTGATTTTTGGTTATTAATTTTGAAGTGGGTGAAAATTATACATATAATCCTGATCATTTTCATTGGACTGCATTAGAAAGGGTGTTTAAATATTTGAAAGGAACCATTGATTATATAATTCATTATACAAAATTTCCTATTGTTATTGAAGGTTATAGTGATGCTAATTGGATTTATGATTCAGATCACACAAAGTTAACTATTGGTTATGTTTTTACTTTGGGTAGAGTTACAATATCATGGAAATCTACTAAACAGTCTATTATTTCACGATATACCATGGAAGCAGAGATTATTGCTTTAAATACTAATACTAATGAGGTAGAATTTCTTCAAAATTTCCTATATGATTTACCATTATTAAATAAGCCTATACCTCATACTTCATTGCATTGTGATAGACTAGTTTCTTTATCTAAAGTTTCTAGTAAAAAATTAAATGAAAAAAAAAGCATCTAAGAGTGAGACACAAATCTATTACAAACTTAATTACTTATGGTATTGTTTCTCTTGACTTTGTGAGGTCAAAAAGCAATATTGTGGATCTACTTACCAAAGGGTTGATGCGTCAACAAGTATTTGAGTCGTCAAGGAGAATAGGACTAAAGCCCATAAATTAGTTGTAAGTATGGACACTTATCTCCACATGAATACTGATCCCATGGAATGAAGTTTAAGTATAATAACGAAGTTGTTGTTGACTAAAGTACAACAATTGATTTGATTAAATGTTATGTATCATTCATTTGGCGAGGTGTACTATCAATTGTGGCAATAATAAGGTTGATGTATATGTGCTATTATGTTTACTTTAGTAAAATACCTCTTAATAAACTCAATGACAATTTTTTTAGGGGTGTGAGTCATAAACCACCCTTTGAAGGTTTACCTAGTAAATGTGACGGTGGGGCCGCCATTGTGAGACATGGGCAAATCTCTAAATGACACTCATGAAACAAGATACATACATTAGGTTGTAACGTGCAACCACTAATTAGAACATATATCGACATTGTATGTGTTATTTACTAAAACTCGATTACAAGGAATGTAGCTCAAGACAACTAAGTTTCTACATTTTTTTGGGTAGAAATTTATATGCATTAGGTGTAAGGCTCAAACTCGGAAGATTCTTTATGTTAAAATACAATATTTTGTTGTAATATATATTTTTTTTAATTATGTGAGGGATTTTTAGAAATATTAGTATAATTTACAAAAATGAAAATAAAAATAAAAATAAATAAAATAAAATAAAATCATTATGTTACAAATGTTTTAAGCAATATTAATTTCAGAGGCAAATGTTGTTTACGATGAATGGTTTTTTCATTTATTTTATTGATTATCAATTACTATTTTTTTTTAGTCAAATTAATTACAATTAATTTCTAAGTCTCTCTCTTATGCCTATAAATATAACCTAGCTGTATGGGGAAAATACTCGACAAACACTAGAGCTCTCACAAAAGTGTTATGTCTTCCTTTTTTCATCTTTATACTATCTTTTAAAATAATGGGTGTTCATAAGGCTCAAAGATCATTCCTACTTGATTAATCTTAAGGGTATTTGTATCTTAAGGAAGGAGTGTGCATAATATTGTGTCTTGCCCTGTGCAATAGGGACAATTTTTTTCTCTAAGAACAACACTCTGTGTGACTTAACCCAGAATCATTTTATCATTTACTCATTTATATTATCTTATAATTCATTTATATTATCTTATAATGTTATTGTTTGTTATAAGAATTATTTGACTTAATCATCTCTTTTTTTGGAAATTAGGAAAATATAAAGAAAATTTTTGTGAACTAGAGAGCCAAAAGAAAGAAAATTTGGGTAAATTGGTCAAGCCTGTGTAGAAGAAAGACATTGAAGGGTTGGATGTAAAAGATATAGAAGACTTCAATGATAGCCTCCTCCTCAAGGTAGGTTGAGCCAAAGCTTGAAATGGTGACTATGGTGGATGGTGGATTCGCAGAAGCTTGGTGTTGAGAGAAAATAACTCTCAGTTTTGGTGATTTAATGGTGGGATGATAGTTGTTTGTGTGGAGCTCTAAGAGAGGTTAGGCCAACTCTAGAGAAAGGGGGGCTAGAGGGATCTCTTGGGATGCTCCCGACTAAGAGAAGAAGTATGGCTCAAAAACAATTTTGGCAGCATAGCATTATCATTCTCAAAGTAAGAAATACATGGGGGGACACCTTTATTTATAAAGTAAGGTGTCTCCAAAATGGTCCAAACCCTAAAATGCTAACATACACCAAAACCCTAAAAATTCTGTATTGGTGAAGGAGAGTTTGACATGTGGCAATCCTTACTCTTATAAAACAAACCACTCATGTGTTGTCATGTGGAAAGCTACTTATGAAAAGTTTCTCCAATAAGACAATGACACACGACCACTACCTTTGTAAGAGAACTCTCCATTAAAGAGCTTGCCATGTGGCACATGTGGGATGCTCTTCCTAAGCTAGCTTGATTAACATAATTAAACATCAAAGAGTTGCTTTAGTTAGGCATATATATGATGCTCCCTACTTAAGAAAGATTGTTTTTCTTAAAACCCTACACTACATGGCCCTTAATACAAGGCCTTCAAAGGAAAACATACACTACATAACCTTTAATACAAGGTCTAAAAATGCTCCATGATGGCTAAAGTGAAAAGGAGTTTAGCTTCACCTTGGCTAGATGTTGCTAACTCTTCTTGAATTTGCTTAGCCATGCTTCTTGTGATTGGACTCTTAGCTAAGGGTGTACCATCAATTTTTGTCGAGCGGAGAGCCAAAAGAAAGAAAATTTGGGTAAATTGGTCAAGCCTGTGTAGAAGAAAGACATTGAAGGGTTGGATATAAAAGATATAGAAAAGTTCAATAAGGCTTTTTATAGGATAGAGGAACTGAAGAATGATGATTGTAAAAAATGGTTTATGGTATATATGCAAGAAAATACCTCATTAATAACTAATTTTAATAATAAAAAGTTGTTAGTAATTATAGTAACCAATTTAAATACTAATTTATAAAAGAAAAAAATATTGGTTACTGAAATAGTCAGTATTATGAATAAAAATTATAATTAGTCTCTAAGTTGATTTTTAAATTTTAGCTACTAAGACAAATTAGTCACTAAATATTAACTACCAAAATTTTTGCTACCTTCATTTCTAAATTAATATTTAATTAATTAATAACCAATTTAGTGACCTATTATAATTTTTTATTTATAATATTGATTATTTTAATAATCAATAATATTTTATTTTACAAATTAATATTTAAATTAGTCATTATAGTTGTCTAATCACTTTTAATTCTAAAATTAATTAAAATTAATTGTTGATAAAATATTTTTTTATAATAAATATATTGATTATAGAAAAAGATAATAAATGGGTAGGAATAATTGCACAAAAGTCAACGCTTATTAAAAATTAGCAGTGATATAGTGACACCGAAAAACGACAAATGACATCATCTGATATTATCAAATTATAATTTTTTAATTATAATTGTATTACTTTTTTAATTTAAAATTATAATATATAATATTATATTATTAAAAGAGAATGCCAATGAATGTGCTTTTTAAAATAAAAAAGTGTCAAATTAGCCTTTTCTTTAAAAATTAGCATCAATCTCACGTCAAGCAAACAAGGAACGCTGATGACTAAGATGGTAGTATCAGCTTTTAGAGGCCGATGCTAATGTGATGTTAATTCAATAAATTGATATTTAATTAAAATAAGTTTAGTGTCAGACAAGTTGTTTCTATTGTGCTTTTATTTTAAAATTTATTTAATTTTTTTGTTAATCTAGTTTTCATATTAATTTAATTTCTATTGATTTTGCCTGTTAATAACAATAATTTAAGAAAACAATTGCTCCTACAACGTTTCCATCTTACAAAGTAAAATATAAACAAAAAAAAAGAAAAATAAAAATGTACCGATGAGGAAAAAAAGATATGGATGAACGAGATATGCGAATAAAAAGAGAAGAGCATACACGAAGAAGATGAATGTGAATGAAAATTATGGCTGAAGGACATAGATGTGAATAAAAAAAAATGAATGTAATGAGAGAAGAAAAATTTGAATAAGGAGATTTGTCCTTTTTAAATATAGGCCTTTTCATTAAAAATAATCTATCATCTCTCATCTCCTCTTATAAAAGTTATAGATTCATAACATAAATTGGTGTCAGTTTAGTATATGCTAATTTAAATAAATTTTAAAATGTATCATATAACACTAACTTAAATAAATAATACAATAAATAAAGTTAGTGTTAATTTAGTCAACGTTATCTTAAATAAATACAAATACTAAAATTAAATAAGATTAATTTCTAACGATCAATGTTAGTCTAATACTTTATACTTTTACTTATTACAAAAATGTTAAACAGACTGTATTATCTTTGGTCAAATTGAAGCTACTCCAACATTAACATATGTAATTATTTATAAAAAGGGTTAAAAATAATTAGGATTCATTTGGAATGGGCTAAACTGACTTTATCAATACCTAAATTATTTAAAATTATTTTATATTCTTTTCAATTTTGTTTTAAAAGGCTAACCGTTATGGTTGTCTTAAAAATCTTGTAATTTGACCGGCACCAATATTTGGAAGCTAATTTGATTTTTTTTTTTTAATATCTTCACTAAACTAATTAACTTAGTAAGGTGGTTGAGGTTTTTTTTCATTTACATAATCTATGTTAGTTTTATTTTTAGTAAATATGAGATTTTCAACACATATCTTCACCCTAAAAATATTAATATTCATATCAAGAATATGGAACATGAAAATTAAGTGAAATTAAGTAACAAATGACACAATAAATATAAATCTCGATTAGATAGACTTTTAATGATTCTGATATTATATTAAGATAGTATAATTTAAATTTAACTTAGTGCAATTCTACATCAACTATAAATAAAATCAAATAAAACTAAAGTATATAAATATGTATATAAATATCACTTTATATTGAGACTATGGAATGAGAATAAGTTAGGTTTAAATACTACCTTAAATCTAGGTAAGTTTAAGAATTTTCCAATCCTGGTGCAGCGTCGTGAATGAAGTTTCATCATTTAAGTCTTTGTTTAAGCAATAAGCTGCGAAATGATTACTCATTATACATCACACCATTCCTCCTTCATAAAAGAAGTAACTTTTATGTTACAGCTAGTAGTTGAAGACCTTAAAAGGTTTAGATTCCCCCAACCTAACAAATGTAAACCCATTAGCTTTGTATTGTCATAAAATAATATTAACTTCGTTTACTTTAATGAGTGCTGTGGCTATTCATATTGCTGGGAGTCAATGTACCCTCATAATATTTTTATATCATCACATAAAGCATGCAAGCATGCATATTCTTTTATGTAATCCTTTAATTAATAACTACTTTTATTTTGACCTAAAAAGAAGCAATGTATGGCAGATATATCAAGTAACTATAAGAACAAGATCCTGAAGGCTGTTGTCACTTTCTCACTTGTACCTGGTGAAGACAAAACCGACAAGATTAAAGAAAATTTTATTCATAGAAGCATCCTTGCACTTCTGGTCTTTTTTTTATTTTCATTGTTCAATACAGCAAAGAGAGAAGAAAAAACAGATGATTGTGTAAGCATAATCCTAATATAGATTCTAACAATCAATCATAAACTCATAAACAATATCTCATACCCATACTGATAATCATGTTGTAAATAGTAAACGGAAGTGTACCTGAATTGGCCATAACGATAATATTAGAGCACTCCTATATGAGCAATGATCTTCCTCCTGTAGAGCACCTTGATTTCCCTTTGGTTTTCTCTCTTGATGGGGATAGAGGGAAAGGAACAGGAAAAGCACGTTATGACTCTGTGTGTGCTCTCAGAAGGGGACCACGACCATTTATAAACTGAATTACTTAAGTTTTAGTATTTCCAATTTGGCCCCTCATCAAATTAGAAATTACTAACTGGTCTCTACACAATATTTATTTTCATGACATATGCCTTTAGCCAAACCTTTAATTTAGTCAGATCACTTTATCATTTGGCTTTATAAATAATGGCCCTAACACATTTAATTATGTATCATATATATGCATGACCCAAAATTACTAACAATCTCCCACTGGTCACAAATATATATGTCTTTACAACCTTATAAATGTTTTAGACTTTATGAGCTCAAAAATTGCCATTATATTACTCGAGCATACTCCAAAAGTCCTGTCCATTGATTATATCAGTATGTAGAACCAAACCAGTTTTTCATTGCATCAATCGTAACTAAAACCAACAATGATCACTAATCCTGACACAACCAAATGACATGGATTCATCATGAAATGTGTAGCATGAATATAAAAACTTTAACTTAATGAGATCAATATAAAAACTTAATGTACAAAGTGTAAAATTAAAACCACATATATAAATAACCAAATATGTCTGAAAGTTTAATGTATGCATACAAGAAATTAAACATAGAACATAAAACATATAAAAATGATTATCTCCCACTAAACCTTAGATTCCTCAAACTGTAAAACACCCATGTGAGCAACATGCTCATGAAAGACCTTGGGTGGAAGTCCTTAAGTTAGAGGATCTGCAATCATGGAGTTTGTCCCTAAATGTTCTGTGGAAATCTGTCCACTCTGTACTCTTTCTTTAACAACTAGGAACTTAATGTCGATGTGCTTCGACTTAGTCGAGCTCCTATTGTTGTTGGAATACAATACAGCTGATTTATTGTCACAATATAACTTAAGTGGTCTTTCAATGCTTTCCACAATTTTCAGCCATGTGACAAAATTTCTTAGCCATATCCCGTGATTAGATGCCTCACAGCATGCTACAAATTCTGCTGCCATGGTGGATGAAGCTGTAAGGATTTGTTTGACACTGCACCAAGAAATCGCACCACCTGCCAACATAAAAATGTAACCTGAAGTAGATTTTAAGCTATCTTGACATCCTGCAAAATCTGAGTCAGAAAACCCAGTGATCTCCAACTGGTCTGACCTCTTGTATGTGAGCATATAACCTCTTGTTCTCTTTAAATATCTCATGACCCTCTTTGTTGCTTTCCAATGGTCCATTCTTGGATTGCTTAAGTATCTGCCTAGAACCCCAACTATGTATGCTATGTCTGGACGCGTACATACTTGGGCATACATCAAACTCCCTACAACTGATGCATAAGGAATCTTCTGCATTTCCTCAATTTCAAAATTTCCTTTTGGGCACTGATTGAGACTGAACTTGTCTCCCTTAACAACTGGAGTATCCCTGGATTTACATTCATACATGCTAAACCTTTTAAGAACTTTATCGATATAGCTACTTTGTGATAATCCTAGAATACCCCGAGATCGATCTCGGTGTATCTAAATTCCTAATACAAAGGAGGCATCACCAAGATCTTTCATTTTAAAATTCTTTGACAGAAATTTCTTATTTTCGTGCAATATGCCTATATCATTAGTGGCAAGCAGAATGTCATCAACAAACAAGATCAGGAAAATAAACTTGCTCCCCTTAAACTTGTGATACACACAATCATCAACAAGATTCATCTCAAAGCCAAATGAGAGAATTACTTGATGAAATCTGTGGTACCATTGACGGGATGCTTGTTTTAGTACATAAATGGATTTAGTCAATTTGCAAACCATATTCTTTGGGTCTCCCGACACAAAATTTTCTGGTTGCACCATATAGATCGTCTCGTCAATGTCACCATTGAGAAACGCCGTTTTGACATCCATTTAATGAAGCTCCAAATCATAATGTGCAACAATAGCCATAATTGTCCTAAAAGAGTCTTTTGATGAAACTGGAGAAAAAGTCTATTTAAAGTCAATCCCTTCTTTTTGAGTAAATCCCTTAGCTACAAGACGAGCCTTATACCTCTCTACATTACCGTTAGAATCTCGTTTGGTCTTAAATAACAATTTATAACCAATTGGTTTCACACCTTCTGGTAATTGGACAAGTTCCCAAACCTTATTGTCTTGCATGGATTTATACTCTTCCCTCATTGCTTCAATCCATTTTTCTGAATTAGGATCCTGTATGGCTTGACGGACGGTGATTGTATCATCTTCCATCACACCATTGTTAGGATCTTCATTTTCTTGGAGAAATACAACATAATCATCTAAAATGGCACTTCTCCTTTCTCTCATGGATCTCCGCAAAGGTGCTGGCTCATGAAGCATAGGTTTTTGAGGATCTTGAGTTTGTTCTTCATGAACAACCAAATCATCTTGAGTATGGGGTTCATCAGCAATGTTTTGTGGAGGTTCCGAACTTACTTCATCAAAAGTAATAGTTTGAATCGGTTCTGGAATTATTACCGATTCTTCCTCCAAAACAAATTTCCTAATCTGATTCTTTCCCCCAAACTCAATATCCTCAAAGAATGTAGCAGTCCCTGTCTCAAAATTTGTCTTTAATATGGGATCATAAAATTTATATCCCCTGGATCTCTCAGAATAACCAATAAAGTAACTACTTACTGTTCGGGAGTCCAATTTCTTTTCATTTGGCTTATAAGGCCTTGCCTCAGCTGGACAACCCCACACATAGAAATGCTTTAGGCTAGGCTTTCGCCCAATCCAAAGCTCATAAGGTGTTTTAGTAGCTGCTTTAGTTGGTACTCTGTTCAGAATATAAGCTGTCGTCTTTAGTGACTCTGGTAAGTTGGAATGACAAATCATACTCCTTACCATATCCTTAAGAGTTCGGTTTCGTCTCTCAGCTACACCATTCATACTGGGTGATCCCGGCATGGTGTACTGTGGGACAATTCCACACTCCTCTAGGTACCTGGGAAAAGGTCATGGACACTGTTCACCTGATCCATCATATCTACCATAGTACTCACCACCACGGTCAGATCTAACAGACTTAATTCTTTTGTTGAGTTGATTTTCAACTTCAGCTTTAAAAGATTTGAACACATCCAAAGACTGTGACTTTTCATGAATAAGAAATAAGTATGCATATCTTGAGTAATCGTCTATGAATAATATAAAGTATTGTTGACCATTCCAAGAAGGTGTAGGAAATGGCCCACAAATATTCGTATGAATCAACTCTAAGACGTCTGAAGCTCTATATGCACCTAATCTCTTCGCTTTGGTCTGTTTGCCCTTAATGCATTCAACACAAACATCAAAGTTTGTGAAGTCAATGGACTCTAAGATTTCATTTGACACAAGTCGTTCAACTCTATTTTTAGAGATGTGACCTAAGCGCTTGTGCCATAATGCTCCTGATTGAGTATTGTCAATTTTACGCTTAGTACCATGAGATTCTGTATTGAGGGTTTCATTATAGGTGGTCACCGTATCAAGCAAATATAGATTATCATAAGCCAAAAGTGAACCAGTTCCAACAATATTTGAATTAAAAGACAAACTAAATTCATTATTTCCAAATGAACAAGAATAATTGGATTTGTCCAAATAAAAAACTGAAATTAAATTCCGTCTAAATGACGGCACAACAAAAGTGTCTTTCAAATCCAAATAAAAAAACCAGTAGATAATAATAATCTAAAATGCCCAATAGCCTCCACCTCCACCGATTTGCCATCTCCAACATATATCCATCTTTCAGAATCAATTGGCTTTCGGTAGTTTAGGCAACCCTTCATAGAAACACTTATGTTATTAGTTGCACCTGAGTCTAACCACCAAGGGTTACTAGGTATTGACGCTAAATTGACCTCAGAACAGACCAAAGTAAGAAACATACCTTTCTTTGCACGCCAAGCATGATATTTGTCACATTTCTTCTTTACGTGTCCAGTCTTATTGCAAAAGAAACATTTGCTTTCCTGAGATCTTTTCTTTTGTTCTGGATCCTTAGCAGCTTCCTTCTTGGGATCCTCCGATCTCTTTCTTTTGCCCTTAGCCTTTGAGGTGCTTGCAAAATGAGCACTTTCTGTCTTGTCTTGCTTTTGTCTTTCCTCTTCTTGCACACAATATGAAATGAGCTCATTAAGAGACCATTTATCCTTTTGACAGTTATAAGATACTTTAAACTGATTAAACTGTGCAGGAAGAGAAATCAACACCAAATGAATGAGTAAGTCTTCTGAGATTTCAAGCTTAGTGCCTTGAGTTTGAAGACAATATTAGACATGCTCATAATATATTCCCTGATATTTCCTTTGCCTTGATATTTCATGGAGATCAAGTTCTGAAGAAGAGTACTTGCCTCTGCCTTATCGCTTTTTGCAAAGCGCTTCTAAATCTCACCAAGGAATTCTTTGGCAATAGTAACGTCTTCAGAAATAGTGCCCCTAAACACCTCTGGGATGCCGCGCCTAATGATCATTATGCTCATGCGATTTGAGCGATCCCACTTCTCATGATCCCTCCTCTCTTCAAGAGTGCTCTCCGCCGTAGGAGTAGGGGGTTCCTTAGTCCTTAACGCAAGATCTAGATCCATGCAGCCAAGAATAATTTCAATATTCTCCTTCCAGTCATTAAAATTTGTTCCATTGAGAATCTGAACAGAATTCACATTGGCAGATACAGAAGCAACTGAAGCTATATATATATATATATATATATATATAAAACTAGAGGAATAACTTATTATGCTCAAATAATAAAATAAATCATTATAAAAATATTCAAATAATGGTTTAACTCATCCCAAAACACCCAATGCACCATTAATATCAAGTCTTTGGACAATAATATCAACTGCTAGAGGTATCTGGTTGTAATGATCAAACATTGATAATAAAGCACGTCCAACAACAAACCAATCTTTGGATTAATTTATCATCGACAAAGCAAATCCTTATAATTATCACATGTTTATCATCACATGTGTGTATGCAATTCGGCCAAATATTAACCTTCCTTTGGGCCGATCAATACCCGCATGAACGTACATAAACACCAACATTTAACATTTTTCATGAACTATCTACTCAAGAGATCACCTTGGTGACTTCTTGATTCAATTAATTCATTTAAAATATTAAACAAAACCAAAATTTGATTATATATTTATTACAAAACCAAATATATTTATTTTATATATTAAACAACCAAAAAAATATATAAAATAAATAAAATTATTTATATTCTAAAATATAAATCCTTATGTTGAAATGTCTTGAACCCAAAATTTAAAATTAATTAAAATAATTTACTTCAATTAAGGTTTTAAGAAACCCTAGGATTCTCAATTTGGGGTTTTTATTTATTCCAAAACCAAATATATTTGTTTTATATATTAAACAACCAAAAAATATATAAAATAAATAAATAAAATTATTTATATTCCAAAATATAAATCTTTATGTTCAAATGTCTTGAACCCAAAATTCAAAATTAATTAAAATAATTTACTTCAATTAGAGTTTTAAGAAACCCTAGGATTCTCAATTTTGGGTTTTTCTCCCAAAAAACAAAATTGGGATTAAGGATTTTAGAATTAGGGATTTAGGGTTCTGAATAGAAATTAATTAAATTAACCAAAGACAAACATGAATCAAGTATGGGTGGCTCTGATACCACATGTAAGCATAAACAGAACATGATCCTAATATAGATTCTAACAATCAATCATAAACTCATAAACAATATCTCATACCCATACTGATAATCATGTTGTAAATAGTAAACGTACCTGAATTGGCCATAATGATAAGATTAGAGCACTCCTATATGAGCAGTGATCTTCCTCCTGTAGAGCACCTTGATTTCCCTTTGGTTTTCTCTCTTGATGGGGATAGAGGGAAAGGAACAGAAAAAGTACGTTATGACTCTGTGTGTGCCCTTAGAAGGGGACCACGACCATTTATAAACTGAATTACTTAAGTTTTAGTATTTCTAATTTGGTCCCTCAACCAATTAGAAATTACTAACCGGTCTCTACACAATATTTATTTTCATGACATATGTCTTTAGCCAAACCTTTAATTTAGTCAGATCACTTTATTATTTGGCTTTATAAATAATGGCCCTAACACATTTAATTATGTATCATATATATGCATGACCCAAAATTACTAACAGATTGAACTAAACTAAGTTCCAAACACATAATAAAATACTAAAAAAGAGAACCAATTAACAACAGCTTAATTTTATATATAACTATACTATGTTTCTAAATCATGTGAGATGCATCAATCGGAAAGTAATATCCACATGATTTCATCATCAATTCAAATGAACTTCCACTAGAAAGTAAAAGTGTAATAAGAAAGAGACATTTCTTCTGATACTGATGAACTGTCACTGCCTTATGCGTCCAAAAACCATACTTTCATAATAATATTTGACTTAAATTAAAGTAAAAATGTGTCAAACTATATAAACAACTCAAATACAATCCTGAAATGCACTTGAAATGTCAAATAAACTTAAGAAAAATTTATTAAAAGAACTAAATTCATATATTTCGAAAGATGAAGGACTAAATTGGTCCAAAGTTTTAAAATGGACTAATTCCAAAATTCACTAAAAGTTAAGGGACCAAAAACATATTTAACCCATATTTATATTACAAGCAAAGAGCAGTGCTACAAACTCAGATAACATTTTTAGGTTCCTATATCGTTATATAGTTATATATTAAGAAGTGAATTTTAAACTTAACTCGATCTTACAAAAATGACTTGCAAGGTGAGATTTGCATCCACTTATATACTCTAATTTGACTTTATCTCTAATTGACGTGAGACTTACAATATTATAATTCTTAACTCAAACTCTGAAATAATGTGATCATGACATGGTTACAAAGCCTGCAAATATGAATTCTACATACATTTCGTCATCTATATATATCCTTTAAATCTAACCACCAGTCAGTGGTGCACCTACGTGTATGCAAGGGTGGGTATGCGCACATCCTAATTTTGTTAAAATTATTACTAAGTATATGAAAAAAGTTTATTTCGCCCCCTTAATCTTATATATTTTCCCTCCTCAGCATATTGAACCCACTGGCTTAGGCTTCGACCATCCACATAATCTAAAATATTTTAAACGATGTATGCAATTAGAAACATGTTTATGATGATAACAAGTATAAAAATAAAAAGAAAATAAAAACTCACAGCATTACTCATCTTACTGCTTTGCAAATTGGAAAGAATATTCCCTCCCAGATTCTTTGATTCAATAGAGCATCTCCCTATTCATCTTCTATATGAAGCATGGCTTGGTGAACTAATGCTATATAGGTGGATGTATCCATTTGAAAGGTGATATAATTACTATATTTTGTAAATTTAACTTTTATTCTCGTGCTTAATCACAATGTATTCATTTTTTATATATAGATTTAAGGGGAAATCAAAACGTTCTGTGAAAAACAAAGCTAGAGTAGAAGGATCAAATTGTGCAACTTACTTGCATCATGAGACCACATACTTTTGCTCTCATTATTTTAAAAACTTCATGTTGACATCGAGCAATCATAGGAATGAAACACAATGGTAAAGTGAAATATCTGACTCAACATTATTAATGTTTCAACAAGTTGGTCGTCACGCAAGCAAGGAGTTCACTAATTGGTTAACTGATGATGAATTTAACTTTGCCCATGTGCATGTATTAATCAATTGCATTGATGTTAAATCGTACATTAAATATGTTCTAATCCCATTCTTTACAACCTAACCAGTAAATTTGATTTAAGTTGTAACATCATAGCCGAATATTACTTATTTATAATTAAAATAATAAAATATTAATAAACTGCATTTATTATTGAAGTATTTTCCCCAAAATGCGGGAAAATTAAATCTTTATTGTCATATGTGCCAAAAGGCAAAATCTAGAAATACTTTCAAGCTATTACAAATATAAAACGGTTCAAAGTACTGATTACAAAAATAATCCATAAAATCCATAAAAAAAATTTCAAGTAAAAACTAAAACTCCCATGATGGCCTCACTTTGGCTCTAAGTGTCCACGTGCTCATCTGCATCAACATTTGCACTCATGTAACGAGTTACATGATCATTGTCAAACACACACAGATAAGGTGAGCTTAGTAGAATAAAAGTGCAATACAAAGTACAACAAATAACCATTCAATATCCCAAACACTTCTAATAACCCCTAAGTCTCACACCCAAGTCTCCATCACTTCCTCTGGACGCCTCTTGATTTTACACCCTTGAATGAGATTACATTGATCGAACCTTGCTGCCATGAGTGCCTACTCCCCCTCCGACTACAGGCCACCACCTATAGTCCACAAGCGGGAATAATCTTGTTGCGGCCACAATCCCCAACACCAAGTGGAGTTCCCCAATACGAAGCGCAGTCTGTATCTGTCTCAAGCCTACCAAACTTGTCGAACAACATTGAGGAGGGCCATCTTTCATACCTATCCATACGAGCCACGATCTCGCACACTCCATTGGACAACCAAAACCACCAGGCTCCAACCTCAAGTAGTCACGTGTTACCCCAATATAAGCTACACTCGTAACTGGGCTCCAGCAAAGCATCACCTCAAGACCTCCATCCAAAGTGATGTAGAATCCTCCTCGCAATTTAACTCTGCACTGGAAACTATCTGGCGCATCACTCGCGTCACTAGGTGGAATTGGTTATAGACCGCCTAGCGGTAACAACACACCATTAGGCGCCAAGTGCCTTCCAGTACCTCTGTCAGACAACCTCCTCCTAGCAGGATCACTCTGTCCGCCAGGCGCCACGTGATTCCAGTGGCCATTGTGACTATTTTGAGTCTCTATCGCTTGGCAGCTCATCCCACGTCGTCAGGCGTCATCCCAATAGCGCTAGTGTTACTGGTTTTGGCACTTTTGGCAGATTCCAATGAACCCCAAACACAATTCATAACAAATATAATTATCCAGTCATAATCATATGACTGAATCACAAGTCACACATTCTCGGTTTCAATATTGAGGTCAACAATCATGCAATTATCAATATAATTTCCCCACACATAATTTGTTACCAACTGAACATACCACACTAAATTAGTGCCCATTACACACAAGTAAAGACTCCAAAACAGACAATGTACCACATCACATTCCAGAATTACAACACCTTTAACCTCTTTTAATCCCAATCATCACACATTCATACATATACTTAATTTAATTACGTACATGTGTTTCCTTCTCACACCCTATGCCCAATTACCCAATATTACGTACATATACACATGAATTGCCGCCAAGCGGTGCATAGAAACTCTGGGTTCTGCCCAGATTTTTCCTGCACTAGTACGAATTTCTCAACTTCCAAATTATCAATTGTGCATACATGTTAACACGTCTTTAACAGTTCATCCAAATTATGATTTCCATGCTAGTTTAATTTAATACCATTTTCATGAAACAATACACCAATCAAAGTAAAAAAAACACATTTCCTCTCCCCAATCTCGAACATGACCTTAATCCCCAATCATGGCCATATTTATTAATTATTGTCATATCATACAGACTCATACATGTAACCACGCAGACAATCATTCAATTTTATATGGACATCCCTCCCAGCATCCCAACATCACAGAACCCCAAGAAAACAGAAAAATAGGCAACCCAGCTTGCGTCGCCTAGCAACAACACACAACCGCCAGACGATTCATAGAGGATACCCAGAAACTGGGTTCTGGAGTATGCATCGCCTGACGGGTCTTCAACGTCGCCAGGTGGTTTCTGAAAAATTCTAGAAACACGAACAATTTATTATATTTTGGCAGAATCCAAGGTTCACATCATTCCATTCAATGCAGAAATAATACAATTAAAATAAAACACGTATTACAACCAAAACTTTTAGCAAAAAGGATTTTAGCAAAAAGGAAGCTTAATTCATGTCTACTTAGGTTCAAACACATAACCACAGACTTACCAAGCCAATGCACAACCAATAACCAATTCGTGTTTCGTGATAATTCTTATAAATCTAGGATTATATTATCACTCCTCATGCTCAAGCATATTACCGAAATAATAATCAATTAAAATAGCACACAATTTGACATACACAGGACTAAAACCCAAGTCCTCTCAAAATAACTAAGTACTCTCAACCATGTGAGCTAGTACTATTCCACATCATAAAAGTCAACATTAATTGTCATAAAGGCTCCCACTACCTGTTTTTATTAGTTAATTATTTATTTGATTAATTAAATTTCTCAAGTCTTACATAAGCAACTTTTAAAAAATGTATTGTAATTTTCCTCTTAAAAGCTCATTCCTTGTAGCTGAGCAAATACCCCAAGCAACAACCTTTTCCAACATACACTCAAATTTTCCTTTCTGGTTTAGAAATCAAATAAGTGCAATCCTATTAGTTAAACAAACCTTTGGTATAAAAGTTTATGTAACTCTCTATTCTCACATATTTGCAGCTTTATAACGAGTTATTAAGTGAAAGAACTTAATACCTAAGGGATTTGGGAAATTGGCCAATGAGATATGTCAAAGAATGGCTCACATGCTTTGTCAATGGGTATAAGTACCACACTGATGCAAGGTTGGATGGAAAGAAGACAATTAATTGTGGTGTGTATGTGAAGGGCCTCATAGAGGGTGGTTATGATGATTTAATGGGATACTTCATAAAATATAAGAGTTAGAGGACAACATGTGTACTTCTCCAAATAAAGTAATTGTTTTTTATTATGAATGGTTTTATCCTACTAGAAGAGGTATAATAGTGGATCCTAGGTATAATATTTTCAAACTTGAAATAAGTTTAACATTCCAACCATTTGATCCATTCATTTTGGCACACATTGATAGACAAGTTTATTATGTGTCATATCCAACATTTCGATGAAAACATATTCTTCTTCCTTTTTTTATCGAAGATATCAAAACCATCATCAATATCCCACAAATAAAAACTAATAAAGAGACCCCCCCAATTCAATGAAAAGTCATGGTGGCCCCTTGTGGAATAAATGGAAAATTATTAATTTCCTCGGAAAAAAGGGAAAGATTCATTCCATGATAACTGGAAATTGAAACCAACAATAACCACAATGAACCAATGAAGAAGATTCCATGAAAAGTCATCATAATAACCCCAATGAACCAATGAAGAATTCCTCAGAAAAAAGGAAAAGATTCATACCAAGATAACTAGAAATTGAAACCAACAATAACCACAATGAACCAATGAAGAAGATTCCATGAAAAGTCATCGCAATAACCCCAATGAACCAATGAAGAAGATTCCATGAAAAATACTCGTGGAACCTAGTGGAATAAAGAAGAAGAAGAAGAAGAAGTCCTACATATGTAGTTGCTGATATTGACCCTTCTCTCCATCACGACTGCTAATTGAACCTTATGGTCGAGTGTAATACCTTCTATCATCTTAAAATTTAATTTCTATTACATGACTTGTTTTAGCTTGGCCGACATAGGAAGCAATACTTCTAGGAGAGAAAGATCCTTTTTGGCAATGTTTTAAGGTAACATATCATCAAACTTATTTTCTTTTCCTTACTGTGTATGTTAAGAGTGAAATGCAATTTCACTATTATTGATGATTTGTACTTGATTGTACAGAGGAAGGTTTAGTTAATACCTAAGCATGAAGCTGAAATTCATAGAAATTTCCACTATATAGCATCTCATAGGCTCTCTGAAATGTTTAGATAGGTTAGGAATGTAGGACAATGCCCTTACTAGCTTGGGGATGATTGTGGAATAATTTGTTGCCCATTGAAATTCTCCTAACTACCGCAATAAATGTGTTAATATGCTTCGGACAAGGGCATGTGGTTCCATTACCACTTTAGAGCGTGACATTCGTATGGTAAAACACTTCATTCCTAAGTAATTCATATTGTGATATAACTAACAATTTTTAAAATTTGTATCTTATATAACACCATATTTTGTTACAGGCACAAAAGTTGGGATGACATGTGTATATTGATGAGGTATTTCAAGAAACTCATCTTTAAAAGGGATCTAACTTGTTGATGAAATATCTCAGAGGATACATGCAAGCAAACACTTTCTCTTTTTTTCCTGAAAGTTTGATTTTTTATCATAGTTAACTAAAATGCCTCACTTAACAGGAACAATTTGAATAGGCCAGATCTAAACAAGGCTCAAGTGCTGGTCCATAGAAGATAATAAGAATGATGATATTGCAACAAATGAGACAATTAAGACTAAGTGTCGAGTTAAGGTTGTCTATGTAAAGAATAATGAAGGCTATATGGGGCAGGACAACTTGTTGTAAACAAAGGTGGAAGCGATAGCTTGAAGCACCAACTATCTTCTTCCACTTCTAATGTTGAGGACATTACATACCTTAGACAATGACTAGAAGCCCGTGATCAGGCTTATGAGGAATTGAAAGGCCAGTTTAATTTTTTGCACAATCTAGTCTTGACATTGTTGCCTTCTGACCACCAGGCCCTTCAACAGGCTCAATCCAACCTAAGATCGTCTTAGCAGTAGCCTGCACTAGTCTAGCCTGCACCAGTCTAGCCTAGTCCATCCTAATCTAATCCAACCCAATACCAAAGCCACAACACCCTGAGGAAGAGCACACTAATTTTAATGACTATGTAGATTATTAAGACTTTGTATGACAGTTATAATATTGATTATTAGTTTAGTTTGGATATTGACAGTGAGGATTATGTTTGATTAAGTTGGTATAGTTTGGTATTGTTTGACTTTATGTTTACATACATTATTGTACATTATGTCTAATTAGTATTGCAATATGTTTACATTTAATGTGATATAAGCTTAGATATGTTCATTATTAAATATTTGGTATTTTGTCTCTGTAATTGGCAAGTCTGTTTGTGGCTTATAATGCCTATGCAGGTCTATTTTATATTATTTTGTGTGTGGTAAGGAGACATACGAAATTGACTTAGATATTTGTTTTATATTTACTGACGGACACACTAACAACTAAATCCGTCGATATAAATCGTTCTCAAAATACCAGCAGACCTATATTGACCGACAGATACATCCTTTGATAAGGATAGTTTTCTAATGGATATATCCGCCAGTAATTACCGACGGACCTCTAATCAGTTGGTAAAATTTAAATACTAGCCTATTACAAATGAATTTTTGCCTATCAGAAATCTATCAAAAATTTGCTATTATCAACAAATCTTCATAGTTAACGACGAAAAATGACTATCAGTAATACACTTTAGTAGTGCTAATATACAATAAAGAATACATTTTTCGTATATGAAGATAGAACTTAATATACTTTGAAAGGTATTATAAAATGATTACAAGTTTAATGTAACATATAAATATATTTTTAAAAATATTCAATAAAATTATCAATTTTAATAAAAATATCTTTATAACATTCATATAACAGTTAATTTCGTCTCAACTTAGAAAGTTATGAAATTGCTCAATTAAAAAAATAATTGACATTGAATTGAATAAAAGTAACAAATACAAGGACCATTTAGACAATGACTTGACACATGTCATAACGTTAACATGTCACATAGAGAGAGAAATTTTTTTTAAATTAAAAAAATTAAAAATTAAAAGGATTAAAAAATAACAAATTGACATGTAACACATATTTAATGTGTTACTATAATACTTACAGAAAGGATCTAATTATTACATATTTTTAAAATAGGGACCCAATTAAGAATAATCAAAATATGGAAACTTATTTAAGATTTTCGAACAAATACGAGGACCAACGAAATATTTTAACCTTTTAACATTAACTAAGTGAATGTTAATTAACATAATTTATTTTTAATATATTTTTTAGTTGACCCTAGTCTAATACTAACATAAATATTGTTACTTATTAAAAAAATAAATTAAGAATAATGAGCGTTGAATTAAAGTTAACTTAACCAACACTTGTAACATCTAGCATTAAGCACGCTCTATTAGCTTTGGACAAACCGACACTAATCAAAGATTAACATAAATAATTATATATTAAAAAAGGTTAAAAATAGTTACCATTAGAATTGACTAAGCCAACTCTATCAATAACAAAATTATTTAAAAATATTTTACATTTTTTCAATTTTAGTTTTTGGAAAAAGCTAATTTTTTTGCGATCCTAGGAGTCTCACAATTTAGTCGAGACTAATATTTGGAAGTTAATTTGATATTTTTTTTAATGTCGTCACTAAATTTGCTTAATAAGGTTCGTCAAGTTTGTGCTTACAAATATGCTTACAAATATGGTAAATTAGTTTTAGTTTTATTTAATATAAGATCTTCAATACACCCTCTCAACACCGAAGATATTGTGCACTCATAACAAGAACATTGAATGTGAAGATCATAGGGAATTCGGTAATAAGTAACACTTAACAAAAATAGATTCTTAATTACTTTAAGATCATACTAAGATAATATAATTTAAACCTCACTCGATGTGTTAGAGATTTTACGTTTAAATTTCACCTTACTAAGTTTAGTGAAGATGAGTTAGGTGTAAATTTTATTATCTTAAAAATTGATAGTCTTATGAGATATAGGTTCTTATGATACTCTCCTCCTTACCTTTTCTCCAAAGTCTCTCAAAGGTTTAACAAAGAAAACAAAGACTATAAAGCAAGCTAAAACCAAAAAACATGCTAGAAACAGACCACAAAACAACTAAAAAGCAGACCTGTGCCCTCCAATTGGCCAACCTAACAAAAGCAAACACATTAGTTTTGTATTGTCCTAAAATAATATTAACTTCGTATACTTTAATGAGTGCTGTGGCTATTACATATTGCAGGGAGTCAATGTACAGTCACAATATTTTTGTATATCATCATCACAAAAATCATGGAAGCATGCATATTCTATTTTGTAATCCTTTAATTAGTAGCTACTTTTATATTTGACCTAAAAATGTATAGGAGATAGATCAAGTAACTATAAGAACAAGATCCTGAAGGTTGTTGTCACTTTCTCACTTATACATGGTGAAGACAAAACCGACAAGATTAAGAAAACCTTATTTCATAGAGAGCATAATCCTTGCACTTGCACACATGTTAACTAAAATATCATAACATGGTCTTTTTTTTGGTAAAAACATGGGCTATTGTTTGGTATATACCAGCACTATTAGGATTTATTTAGAATCTAATTTGGAGTCAAAACAGAAATTTTCATTTTTCAATACAGCAAACAGAGAAGAAAAAACAGATGAAGAACTCGTGTACGATTGAACTAAACAAAGTTCCAAACACGTAATAAAATACTAAAAAAGAGAACCAATTAACAACAGCTTAATTTTATATATAACTATCCTATCTTTCTAAATCATGTGAGAGGCATCAATCAGAAAGTAATATCCACATGATTTCATCATCAATTCAAATGAACTTCCACTAGAAAGTAAAAGTGTAATAAGAAAGAGACATTTCTTCTGATACTGATGAACTGTCACTGCCTTATGCGTCCAAAAACCATACATAGATTGTCTCGGAGTTGGAAAGCTGAAGTCGTTATCCCTGTCACCACCTTTAACACCAGGTTCTTGAGCAAGTACTGATGAGCCAGCATTAGAGGCATACATAGCCCTATGGCATAGAGAAACCAAAAATGGTGGAGTGGCTGGAAGATGGATAAAAGAGATGCTGAAGAAAGTGATCCTGAGACGATGAGAACATTTTGGAGGAACATAGAAAAGTGGGCACAGGGTGCTTTTAGGTGAACTTTGAATGCAAGAACAACACTGTAAAAGCATATGGAAGCAAGGAATGTCCACATGTGAAATGGGTGTGTCTCAAAGGGTGATTTGGTCTTGTTTTGATACTCAACCTGAAGGGCACCAAGGAAATGTTGATTCAGAAACATGAACACTTCATGGCATGGGAATGCAGTAATAACCAGTCCTTGATCCTTCTTGGTACGTGTTGTACTGCAACAATAACGAAAGAATATGTTATAATGCCCCTATGAACTGAAAAATACTAAGACATAGTGTGATTAAGAATTTAGGGCAAACACTTAAAGGTAGAAAATGGTTTGTTGAGTGTGGACTAACCTTGAGGTTTTCTTTGGCTTAACCCTTCTTGGAACATGGTTAAGTCTTCGAGCTCTTAACCTATATATTGGAATACGAACATGCTTAAGATCAATATCTTCCACTACTCTCACCTCATTCTCTAACTTGAATCCTTCCATGTTGTTATAATGAAACAAAGTGTGTCCACAATAGAACTATAAATAGATATTAATATAATAGAAGATAATGTATGCAAACGTTTGTGTTTCCACTGAGTGAACTTTTCACACATTGTGGCAAAGGATGAGATAATGAGATATAAAAGTGTTGTCTTTTGATTGTGCTTCGTATTGGTCTCTGAACTCTTAAAACCTTTTACATTTCGTCATCTATGTCCTTTCAAAAATATATCCATCAGCATACTCTGAAATCTTTTAAATGATGCATGCAATCAGAGATGATAAGAGGGTACTAGTCACTTGTTTCTGTCTAGAAAAAGTAGAAAAATCTAGTGTATTACTCATCTTACTGTTTACCAGATATTCATAAAAAAAGAAATAAAAAATAATCTTGTTAATACTTTTGGATAGGAAAATGATTTTTTAACAATTAAATTTTGACAATTTTCTTTTATAATTTCAGGTATTATTTTTTAAGTGACTTTTCATTTTTTCATTTTCTCATTCTTATATATTATAAAATTATTTAAAAAATGTCACCTAAAATTTTAAAGAAAAAATTTTCAAAATTTAATTATCAAAATATCATTATCTAACTTAGATAAAATTAATTTTAAAATATAATTCAAATAAAATTGTATAGTAAAATATTAATTCAAATAAATTTTTTATCTTTTTAGAAAATAAATTTAAATAAATGGTATCAAAATATAAATTTTAAACATTTAATCATTTTAGAAATAATTTCATAATTTAAATAAGAATTATAAACATATAAAATCGAATTTTAAACAATTTTTTAGTGACTCGTTTTTTTTTCATCAATATCAGCTATCAATAAACAAATAATTAAATATTCATACTCAAAAAATAATTCATTAATAATATTCATTTAATGTTTACAAACATACAAATCCAAATATTTTTGTATCCTTATTATTATTCTCTTAAATATGTATGCTCTTTATTATTGATTTTGAATGCCATTAAAAATTACAAAATTTATACAAGTTTCACTCTTTTTTTTATTTATTGAAATCCACTTACAGTTGTTATTAAATTTAATCCTAATGAAAAATGTATTGCGATATATTAGACCGTATGTTATTGATATTTTCTGTTGGTGAATTATTTTTCCTAGAAATTTAAAAGTTATATAAATAATAATAATAATAAGAAGAGAAGAAATTGGTGGCCTAATAAAATCGTTTCTTTCAAGTGTTCCTTTTTCATTAAGTATTCAAAATCCATTTCACTAATGATTTTCTTCCCAAAAATAAACGCATTTTGAAAAGAAAAAAAAAATCCAAACAAATATATTTTTACTTTAAATTTTAAATCAGACATACTTACTGTTGAATTCGGAAAAGTGGACGAAATTCTATTATTAAAAAGAAGTAAAAGAATCTCTCTTGAAAATTTCACTACTCATTATATATGAAATTCTCAATGTGTAAATAATAAATAGGTTTACTTTAAAAATCAAAGTGAAAACTTACTTATTTGAATGCTTTTTAAATGAATATATTTAATCGAAAAAATTATTTAATATTCCAACCAAAATTCCATCATCTGACGTTATTGCGTACCTAGTGTTTAGATATAAGAATTTCTATGTACTTTCCAAAACCTTTTTTTATATAAAATCGTTCTTAGGCAGAGTTTTCAAAAGAAAAAAAGTGTACTTACGTGAACATGTTTAATTATCTTGATTACATAGTGGAATAATAAATTAAGTACCATTCTTAATTAATTACTATTCTTAATTAAGTACAATTCTTAATTTTAGCAAAAGATTTTTTCCTTATAAAATCCAATATTTGAAAACTATTGAAATGGCAACCCTTTGGATTGTTTGAAAGGGCAAACAGACAAAACATGCATATATCAACAAATAATATTAGGAAGGTACGTCCTTTATTCTTTCATATTAGCTTTTTAATTAAAATTTATTCGTTTTTATCTGTCATGTTTAAAATGTCAGGATAATATAACTTTTATTTCCATTATGTACTTATTTTCACTTTTATTATGTATTAAAAATTGTCCAAACAATAAGTGGAGAAAAGAAAACTGAAAAGAGTATAGTAAATAACTTATTGAAATTGCATTCGAAGTATTAGAATTATATGGTTTTCTTAATATAAAAACGATAAACCGCTGTTATATAGGAACATATATGGAGTAATAAAATTGGGGAATTGTTTAAGTTGCGAAAATTAAAATTCAAAATTTGAAACTATGTGTCATAAAATATAAAACTCAATAACTTCTATATTTATCTTTTATATTTGATCATCTCTTTTTATATATATTTTTCTTATATTTAATCAGACAAAGGATCTTTGTTGTGTATTCTCCAGAAAGAAAGAAAAAAAAAAAAAAAAACTAGATTACGGTTCTAAAATTAAGGTTCAAGTCATGTTACTTTAATCGATTCGTTTTCTAAAAATGTAATTTTGATGAAGTGTGAAAAAAAAAAGGTTTTAAACTATTATCATTATTTACTAATCTTTAAATTATTGACTATTATGATTAAACATGATTTCTCTAGAAATAGAATTATATTTGATTTTTGTTCATGAATATTGGTTTAGTTCCCTCACATTATTTATATTTTTTTTATATATTTTACTTTTTTTTATGCATTGTATGTAATAAGAGAGTCTTAAAAGTGTCAATTTTATTAAAATGTCTTAGTTTTACAATGATACTAAGAATGTCTTTTTTTCATTTAAAAGGAAAAAAAAATCCTTTTAAATGAGAAGGATGTCATAGATCTTCATTCGATAAAAAAGGAAAAAAAAGAAAAGACAAATAAAAGAGGCATCTATTCGTTGCTTTAGACTTTGTGTTAAAATTGTAGTTATCTTTTGTGCCAATTACACCTAAAGTTTTTGTGTAAAGTACCAATATCAAGGAATTCATTTTGGAGAAAAAAAAAAAAGAGGAAAGGTAATATTATTATGTTTAATAAATAAAAAAGGGAAAAGGTAATATTATTATGTTCAATAAAAGAAAATAACATATTTATATAAATTATTTTGTTAAGAGATTCAAGTTAATAGTTTAAAAAATTAAAACGACTTCACTGGGGATCGAACCCAGAATCTCTGGTTCCGTAGACCAGCGCCTTATCCATTGGGCCATGAAGTCATTTACATATAATTATTTTAGTATGATATAAATATATAACTTGCTTTCTCAAAATTAAAAATGTGTAATAAAAAATAATAAAACTATCATTGTTTTTATTATTATAATTATAAATTTAAATTAAATAATTTTATAATATTAAAATAAATATAAATAATTATAATTTTTAGCTATATATGTGTTGTGACATCAGTTTATAATTACATTTTCCTTTGTTATAATACCATAATTAGGATTTTAAGCATATTTGCAAGTTTAATCATTACTTGTGACTTTTATGTTGTGGTCTCTTAGATTGTATAACTTATAAGTCATTCTCCAATTATTGTTTGAGTCAACCTTCAATTTAATCAATGCTTTTGTGCAAGATACTGAAGTCAAGATTGAACAGAAAAAAAAAAAATTGAAAGTCTTTATTTGATTTTGGTTTTCAACTATTTACTTGCACAATTATTATAAACTTAAAAAGTTTATAGGATAAGCAGTAGTAGTATAATTAAATAATTAAGTTGCGAGAATATAAAACAAAAAAAAAAATACTTTTTTACTAGTCAAATGATGTTAAAAATAAGTGTAGAAATACATTTTGCAATTAATAAACCATGTTCACGGAGTAATCAAAAGAAAGGAAAATTATAACATAAAACTCTCATTTGGACGTGAAAACTCATATACCAATAATCCATGAACATGCATAGTTAATTTCCTTACCTTGGAAGTGGTGAAGAAAAGTAACATGTGGTTTTTTCCTCTCTGTTTCGCGAAAGATGTTTTATTTTATGGAATGTTTCGTGTTCATTTATTTTTGTTCCTTCTGTCAATGACTTTTTACCTTTTTTTAGTTATATTCTATTCCTTATTAACTTCTCACTTTTCAAAAGATAAAAGGATGTTATGTTCCTTTTGTTACAATAATTTTTATACTTTTTTTTTTCTCAATTTGTTCTTTGTGTTGAGAATATGATGCCTCTTAATTCTTTTTGCTTTTTGTCAACTACTCTTTAAGCTTTGTCAGTAAGTCTTATAACTTTGTCATAACTGAATGAGATTGTAGGCTTGAAGCAGATAATGTACATTATTCACGAATTATTTAATTTTATATATACAGGCTGAAGTAACTCAATTTTATATGAATTTATCTTTATCACCTCTTAAATGAGATTGTTTGATATGATGAATAGAGTGAACGTTAAAACATTAATCGAACTTCAATTTTCAAAATCATAAAAAATAATACATGTAAAAAGGATTGACAGCTTTGTGTAAAAGTATTCTGATAAATTATCAATGCTAGAACCATATGCAAGTCTTAAGAAAATATTTATCAACAGTAAAATAGAAAAGAAAATTAGTTCGTTAATTATAACAATAATTTGTATAAATATAATGACTATATAATTTGAATTGTTAATTTGGTTACTTTCATTATCAAGCCACAATCAATCTTGGACATACATGAATATCTCAAAAGTATGTGGATGTAACATACTAACAAGTTGAGCAAGAAAACGACCATCCGTGAATGAAGACTTTAGAAATAATAATTGTGAAATTGTTAAAAAAATATTTTGTACTCATTTACAAGATTGAGTATTTTAGTCTATTAGTTTTCTATTAAATTGAGATGTCAAATTTTTCGTCTAAATCAAGTGCATGTTCTTTTAAATTACAATTAAGTTATGGTTTAAGTTATGGTTTAAAATTGGATAGTTCATTTGGGTTTTTGTAAAATCTTTCTTCCAACAACACATACCCATCAACATTTGGGTTTGAATTTGATTTGAAGAAATATTTTTACCCTTCATGTACATTTTACAATTTCTTACCAAGCCTCTACAAATATTAGTGCATATAAGCCTTTTTTACACCAACTAAAAAAGGTTTTCTATTCTGGTTCTAGAATTAACATAGATACAAGTAGTATAGAAAGTTTCCACTTTCTGTATTAGTTGTTTCAGAATGTATACCTTCCCTCACTTCGGGTTTCTTCTTCTCTATTACAGACTCCCCTTTTGCTCTTTTCACCCAAATGTGATTGGAGTAGTAACACAAGTTGACACCATCGTCATTCATTGCGCTCGGAGGAGAAGGAGTTGGGGTCAATGAGTTTCTTCTTCTTCACCTATGCAACGATCACTATTTATTATTTTTCTAGTCTCATGCGATGGCCACTCCTCCTCATTGACACCACGCTAACCTCTACCACCGGTGATACGATCCTATCTAGGAAAGAGTATGATCGTTTCTGAATTTGAATCCTCAAGAGGCACGACACGAATAAATCAAAAAAGAACGCGAAATAAGACAAAGATGGAGGATGCCACAATCTAGCAGATTGATAAGTCAAGTGAAGATTCGCCACAAAGATATTAATCTTTGATAAGAACCAGAGGCCTAAGCCAAGAACAAAGAGAATCCTCTCTTTAATGAAATCAAATTCAATATATGACTAAAAGTCCACATTAGTTTTTAGTACCTTTCTTTATAGGCACATAAGTTTAAGCAAACCTGAAAACCCTACAAGAAGACCCAAGCCAAAAACATAAAAGCATAAACTAATTATAAAAGAAAGCTCAAAGCCCAAAAACATAAAACATAACTAATTTCTAAAACAAAACCCAAAAGTTCATCTTCAAGTTCTTCTTGTATGGAATATTGGGATAGTGCTCTATCATTCCTTCCTTCTTGAAGAGAATTTGTCCTCAAATTCGTACACTTGAAGTTTACAAAATAGACTTCTATCATACCCTCCTTCTTAAAGAGAATTTGTCATCAAATTCGTCTCACTTGAAGATTCTTTATCAATCGGCCTCGCTACGACACGATCGAAAGAGGCATCAGCACACCCTCCCCCACAGAGGGTTTTTCCTCCTTCCAATAGTTAGGTTCTACTGCTCAGCCTCGCCAGATTTGGCGTAGCGTCGAGTTTCTCCCTCCTCACACAAGGGTTTTCTTCTTCTTCTTCTCCAAACACCCCAAATCTCCATTATTGCCAGTGACCTTCGTGCACCACATCATCGTTTGTCGCTCTTATAGCCAGAGCACCGTCATAGTCTTGCCTCTACCCAAGGTCATCACTGCGATGCAAATCTCCATTACTTAGATTTTGGCAACTCGCGACACAAAAAACTCAGAGAACCGAAAATCACGCCTCCATCAAATCTCCAATGTTGCATGCCCCTTATCGCCACCGAGTCGTTGCCAGAGGTGCCACTAGCGTTGTTCTCCTCTACTGGCATGACCAAGGGAGGACATTGTCGTCAGCACTCCTCCATCTTTCTAGCCTACAACCTTCTTCTACCTCTTTTTCCCTCATTTGTTTTTTGTTATTAGTGATTTAGGGGCTGAAGAATGTGATGTGGGATTGGAAATGTTGTGAGATAGGATTATGATGAAGTTTAATGGTTTGGATTGGGTTTGTGCTAAAGTATTTTAAGAGAGTTTGGAGAATATTAAGAAGAATAGAGTTTGAAGAATATTAAGAAGAATAAAGTTTGGAGAACACAATGGCGAGGAGAACAACAGTGTGAAAAGGGTTGGTATGTTGGTTATAATGACAAACCAATATAGAAAGTCTTCTAAATGTATTTCAAATTGTCACCCTCCCACTTTTTATGCCAGTTTTAGATCTAACTGGTATAGACATTCTTCTAATTCATTATGTCACCACTCAAATTTTTTATGTTAGGCCTAGGTACTATCAGTATAGAAAGTCATCTAATTTATTATGAAAATGTCACCACGTCCACTTTATATACCTATTGTAATGATAATTGACATAGAAAATCTTACCATAATTACAACTCTACCACCATGTCACTTATTACATCAAGTGGATTATAACCGGCATAATAAATAGTCATAAAAACTTGTTTTTCACTAGTAAAATAGTTTTCAACCTTTCTATTTCATTATAATTCCTCTCCATATTTGAAGAGAAAATAATGGAATATTAAGTCAATTTTATACTTGGGGTTCAACTTAATTTCTAGAATTGTAGTCCCTTAATCACACCATAATCCTTGCTAATTTTTTATATCATATAGAAACATTTGATTAAACAAAAATGGAAGAGTGTCACATAACAAAATATTTTTGTAACTTTTGTAAATTTAATTTGTCATTTGTCATTTGTCATTGGCCAATCGTATTCACAAAACAAAAAATTGTATTATATATTCTCTCATTATTACAATCTATCAAACACATTTTTGTATTGTGTCAACACCCCAAAAAAATGGAGAAGACTGAGAGGATGAAAAATGGTGCATCTGTGTTATGTGCTGGAATTGATGAATGGGAGGAGAAGAGAAGAGAACTTATGGAGATAAAGATGGTTGATGATGGTGTTGGAAAAAACCCACGATAATCACTTTATTAATAAAGAAATAAAATTAACAGAGGAAAACACATAGGCAACTCTCCCATGCCCTTTGACCCTGAGTACATCCACACTCTCTAAAGTTATAATTTAACCCAAACCTCATAACGCTTATTACAAGAGTATAAGAAATAAGAAAAGTCAAATACAAGCTTGAAGTGTCTTTAACTCGGGAAAAGGAATATCATGGACTTAGAACCTATTATATAGTCACTGACATCCACTCCCTAGGTTATTCTAGGCAATGTGGGACTTTTCAAGACATGTTATTTTCATCACCCCAACATTTTCGATTCTAATTAAAATAAACACATCTTTGTTGCCTATATCAGCCATCATACTCCACCATGAAGGGTATCACTTGGAATCGAATCGTCCCAAGAATTTCCACTTGGAATCAAATCATCCTAAGAATTTTCATTTGAAATCAAACTATCCTAAGAATTTTCACTTTGTCACACTATCCCAAGAATTTCCACTTGGAATCACATTATCCCAAGAATTTCCTGTAAGAATCAAACCATCCCAAGAATTTTCACTTGGAATCACCTTCCCAAGAATTTCCACTTCGAATTAAGTCATCCCAAGAATTTCCATGCATCCTGCATCAATGCTAATCAATGCTTGTGTATAATCACCACACATCTTGCATAAATATTAGTCAATGTTCGCACATAAATACTATACACCCTTCGTCGAACCATGCCACAACCCACGATGTAAAACTATTGAACCTTGCGAAAAGCAATAGATCGAATGTCCGCACTTTGCAGCCATTGTGCCGTTTGACTCCCTCACCGGAGATGCATTACTCGTCGACGTAACACCTGCTGACGTAGCACCACCATGGCACCACGACATCTCGCTACAAATAAAGTATCGCACGAAACTCTGCCACTAGACATCGAACTTCCACCATGCGAAAAGCGAAACACCTCCGCAGATGTAGGAGCACGAACTCCACTATATATCCAACACGACTCACAATCCTTGCACCTCCATGAACCTAGTTGTAGATTTACCGCGTCAACACAACGCTGATAATGATCCTTCCATCAAATTTCACATTGCAACTTCAACAAACAAAGATGATTCTCCAACAAGGAATTAATCTTTTCTGATGTAGAAGATCAAACTAAGCTGCAACTACAAAACATACTGAGAAAAAATCCTAAACCATAACTCTTAATACTGTTGGGAAAACCCCCCGAGAATCACTTTATTAATAGGGAAATAAAATTAACACAAGGAAATACATAGACAACTCCATGCTCTTTGACCCCGAGTACATCTACATTCTCCAAAGTAATAATTTAAGTCAAACCTCATAACGCTCTTATACAAGAGTACGAGAAATAAGAATAAGAGAAGTCAAATACAAGCTTGAAGTGTCTTTGACTGGGGGCAAGGAATATCATGGATTTAGAATCCATTATATAGTCACTAACACCTACTCCCTATGTTATCCTAAGTGATGTGGGACTTTTTAAGACATGTTATTTTTATCAGTCCAACAAATGGTAACTTTCCTGTGTGTAGAGAAGGAGAGAAAGGAGATGATGAGGAAGGATTATGGGCGTAAAAGAGATGTTAGCTTAATGAAATGGGATTGTTAGGCCTCTTAGAGAATCAAAATTCATGTGAGTGGTGTGTGAATGGAGATCATAGAGGTGAAGATGGCAGTGAATAGAAAGGAAGATGTTGAAGGAGTTGAAAAAAAATATCATGGCTAAAAAAACGTGTCTACCCCTCTTAACAAAACTGATTTTACACATAAAATACTGAGATTCCCATATCAATAAGTGCCCCATGTCAACATGTGTGCGAAGAGGATTTGTGAGGAGTTAAAAAAGAAAAGGCATGGGAGTGTGAATAAAAAGGAGTTTGGATCGTAGGATCATTTCTAAAACGAACGAAAATAGATGTAAATAAAAAAAGGCCTAACAAAAGCAAGGTGTAAAAAGAAAATTGAATGGTACGGGCATTACAAATGAGGTGTATAAGTGTGAAGGTACTAAACAATACATAGGACTCTTCTTTTTTCCGTTTTCACTCTTTCTTGTTTGGTTTCTATTATTCTTTCTTTTACTTTTTTATTTTGTTCTTATCATTATTAAAAACCAGATTCCAATTTTAATATTTTTGTTTTTTAATTAATTTAATTTTTTTTTTCAATAAGTTTTTATTTTACCCTTTTTATTTACTACCTCTTTTTTTTTCAAACAAATATTATTCACCCAAACAAAATTCGGTGTTGATATCATACTAAGAAAGTTTATGAATTCTCAGTTAAACATAAGTTTCAATTTTTAAGTTGGTATTAGAATTTATTCTAGTAAAATTTATTGAATTTATCATATTATTCGTTGTTAATCTCTTTTTATTTTCATATTGTACAAATATCATCTTTCAAAGTCAATATTTGTAAATTGAGTTAAACTTTAAAAATTATTTTTTAATATAACATCAAAATTTATTGTTCTTATCCCAGGGAGATATATTGAGCCTTGGGTCTCCCACTATCGAACCCTCCCTATATCCTCAATATTTAAACACATGTGTTAAGAATCATATATTAATTACAAATATAATTAAATTATAATATAAATAGATACAATTCACAATATAAATATATATATATATATATATAAATCAATTTTATAATTTCGAGTTCACATTTTAAGACTTCATCCACATGAACATAATTTGTTTTGTTATAATTCAATTCTCCTATATTTTACTCCACATGCTATGCTTGTTCCTCCTCACACGCAATAGTACAAGTTTCTTAATCAGACATTATACACAATAAAAAATATGAAAAAAAAATACTTTACTGCATAATAATTCACTTCTCCAATTAATTTTAACTTACATATGAAATATTACAAAATTTGTAATTAATATCTCTTTATTATTAGAGTTGTGGCAGCCCAAGTGACAAAAGCAGTGCAACAACAGGGGCACTGAGAGTCCGAACCAACACCTTTTCCCTAAGCCAAGAAAAAGAAAAAATAGAAAAACTTACTCGTTACACCGATTCCGATGCAACGGTAGCCACATTTCTAAAACTTTCCATTAACAACATAATAGAATAGAAGTTCTTCATAACCCATTACTTAGTCCCACCCTCATCTTCATCCTCATCCTCTTTCTCCTACTTAGGATTGGAACTTATCATTTTGACTGTGGCTTCTCATCTTCAGAACTCAACCCCAAACCACCAGAAATTTTACCGTAAGCCCACTGAGCAAAAGACTCGGTCTTTTCACCGATAGTTTGGACGGCGGGAGTGGCGGCATCCACGGCGGGTGCGGTAACTTCCTTGGCAGATTCGGCGGCTGATGAGGCGGTGTCGCCGACAGCTTTGAACGTTGGGGCGGCGGCCTCCTTAGCGTCGTGTGCGCTGCCTTTGGCGCTTTCGAGCACATCGCCCCAAGTCGTTCCAATGCACACGGCGAGGCACACCACCACGAAAACGAACTTCAAGTTTTGGGTGTTCATGATGTTTTTGAAATTTATTCAAATGATTGTGTTTTATTCTTTGTCGGATTTTTACTATATGTTTTTACTAAGCACGTTATTAACGAGAGTGATTCAATTCGTTCTTATAACCACTTGTGACAACCTCAAACTCTGAAATATAGGTGGAGCAAAATACACAAAGGATTTCAACCACATATTATAATATGTTTGATGTTCTAAATCGAGATAATATACTAATTTATCTAACTGATTATCGTAATCCATCCAAATTCGTTTCAACTTCCAAGAAATTATAGCCTGAAATTGTTCTACTTTTTTCTAAATTATTTAGTGGTATTAAACTCATTAGAGATTCAAAGTGAAATCCTAAAATTATACTACAGAATTTTTCCAAATAATGGAGTCTCCTTCTAAAGCAAATTCATGTTTTCTTTCTTCGATGCTAAAATAGCAAATACATCACTTCATCCAGTTTCCTTTGGCTCATAATTAAGCTATCCTATTTATTATTATTATTATTATTATTATTATTATTATTATTATTATTATCTACTTTTTCTTTATCAAAACATAAATGATCTAATATACTATTGTTATGAAATTAATCGATGTTATTGACTTACTAATAATTATTCTCGATCGATTAATATTGAAGTTATTTAAATTGTTTAGATTAATTATACATATGGACTTTTTTTCTTGGTAGATAAACAAAAAAGTTGTTCTTTATTTTCTCTTCTTTAATCTCTTCTTCTTTGTATTAGTAGTTTTATTTTATAATATATTATTATCATGACGCTCCAACCAATTCGGCGCTAATGTAAATGTAAACGTTTATTTTTTTTTGTGTCAATCCAAACTTTTTTTAATCTTTCTTCATTTACAATTTTATCTTATATTCTTATTTATATTTTTAATTTTGTGATAAAAATTATTTGACTTTATCAATTTTCATTTCTGTCTTATTATTATTCTTATATTTTTATTATGATGATAATTATTATAACTACTATTTATATTTGATTATTTGTTTCCTAACATTTAAGATTGTTATATTAATTTTATAATTTCACACATGAATATGATTACTATTATTATTATTTTAGGTGTTAAATATAAATGTGTCAAATCTTGCAAAATTTTAATTTTTGGCCTTTGATACTCAAAGGAGGAATTATTTATATTGAATATTAGATGCTGAAATACATCTAGATGCATTGAGTCTTCTGAAATACATCTAGATGAACGAGTCTTGTGATGTCATTAAAGAAGGGGTTAAATATGTTTTTGGTCCCATAATTTTCAGATAATTTTGGAATTAGTCTATTTCTAAAATTTGTACCAATTTAGTTCTTCATCTTTCAAAATACGTGAATTTAGTCCTTTTAATCAAATTTTGTTAAATTTATTTGACATTTCAAGCGCATTTCATAATAGTATTTGGCTTAACATTAAAGCAAAAGTGTGTCAAATAGTATAAACAATTTAAATACAATCTTGAAATACGTACGGAACATCAAATAACTTAACAAAATTTGATTAAAATGACTAAATTCACGTATTTCGAAAGATGGAGGACTAAATTGGTTCAAAGTTTCGAAATGGACTAATTTCAAAATTCACTGAAAATTAAGTTAAGGGACCAAAAATATATTTAACACTTAAGGAAATAAATGAAGCAATTGAGAAACCAATTTGTTACTGCGACAACAATATTGTGAAAAGAATTTGACAAATATTCTGAATTTATTTTATGCCTTATTGTGGTTGAACAAAATAATTAACTTTTGATGAAAAATCATAAGATTTGTCCAACTAGTTTTGTTTCATTCTTAGAAGTGAATGCTGCAACAATATCTCTGATTCATATTTTCATGATCACAATCATGGTCTTGATTGTAGTTGTGGTCGTGCTAAGGGTTATGGTTGTGAATATGGTCATAAAAGAAATTTCAAAAAAGGACATTTTATCATTAGAAACAGAACTATGAAAAAGGAAGGGATAATAAACAGGTGAATATAATAACAAATAAGATAAAAATTACTTAAGATAATTTTGATAATGACCATATAGATGTCACTTGATATTGTTTTTTCTTTTTTTAAATCAGATGAAAACATCTAATTTTATATATATATATATATATATATATATATATATATATAATGTATATAAATTTATTGTTATTGGTGGCAGTAGTTATACAAATTAATTCTTATAAATAATACATTATTCATATTAATTTTTTCTTTATTAAATCATTTTAATTCACATCTTAATAATCAATATATCTTAACATTTATCTAAAAGATAACGGTCTAATTTATTATATATTTTATTTTTAGTAAATGATAATATATGTATTATTAAGAGTAAATATAATTTAAAATAACAGTAAATTAAAATTAAATATAATTAGTTTATTTAAAAAATTAACAATAAAATTAGTAAGATAATTATTTTAATTTAAAAAATATTATTTCTTAAAGAGTAAAATTAAACAAGTAAAGTATATATTAAAAGAATATATCAGTTGTATATAATGTATTATGAAAATATGGAAATATATAATATATGGAAATATAATTATTTCAAGTTTATTTATAATGTATCGAAATATAGAAATATAAATATTAAAATAAGTGTGTTTACTGTTTTTAGTAATAATAATATAATTCTAATAAATAAAATTATATGTATTTCTAATAATAAAAATAAAATTTTAATAATAAAATTAAATATATTTTTTCTTAAAATATTAAAAATAATTTTTATTTATCTTGTGAATAATTATTTTTTTGTTATTAATAATTGTTTTAATTTATAAAATAAATTAATTTTTAAAACATAATAATAAAATTAATATGATAATTATTTTAATTTAAAAAATATTATTTGTTAAAAAATAAAATTAGAAAAGTAATATATATATTAAAAATTATAAACTCAGACTGAAATATTAAAAAAAAATTAAATAAATGAAATTTAAATTTATTAAAGAACCCGTGCGCACTAGAATATATATATATATATATATATATATATATATATATATATATATATATATATATATATATATATATATATATGATTTCAACGTATTTGTAATCCAAAGTCTCAAAAAATCTTAATTATCGAATCTTTTTATGAAAATTCTTTGGATTATCAATCATCTCATGAAATATTTTTCCAAAACATGTCGTCAATTATTTCTATAAGTATAAAGGATGTTCTTAGTTACTTTTTTCCAATCTTTTTTTTTTCTCTAAATTCCAACAATATTTTAAAAATATTATAGATAATAAAAAATAACGTTCAATTGAAATCTTAAATCTTAAAATATAATCAATTGTACATTTATTTTGTGGTAGCATGCATTATTTTGATCCACATTTGTGTTAGAGTAATTGTAAGACCTGATAAGCGATAACTTCAGCCAGCGGGAGGGAGAATGTTCCTCTGAATCGAAACCCCTGCTTCAACCACCCACTTCAACAAAAGGTTACTCTCCATTTTCTCACGTTTCAATTCCCACTTTCCTTTCTGTTTAACTTTACCTTTGAATTTCATCGTACTTTCGTTCGCAATTTATGTTGTTTCCTGTTTGGTCGTAGAGATTTTGTTATTTTCGTTCATCTCTTGTTGGAATTAGATTAGTCATGTTATATAAAGCCCTTGTTTTGGTGCTAACTGTATCCAAGGTCGAATAATTAGGGCATCTGATAGACTTGGTTGTTGTAAAATTTATAGCCTATGCACAGGAGAAAAATAAGAAAAAGAAAGCTTATTTATAAACGGAACTTGCCCTAAATTAGTTTAGGTATAAGTTAATTTTAACTTATTTAGAAGCTAATTTGAAGTTTCTTCTATTCGGTTCTTCTCTTAGAAGTGTTTTCTGGAAATATGTGTGAATCAGTAGAGCCGAGGGAATCATATGTATAATATTTCTTTATTTACAATGTTTAATGGCGAAACTAACATAGTAGTAGTAATAATTCAATTAAAAAGTGCATGGAAATTAGCTCAAGGGGTTGCTAAGACCCTTTAATACGCGTTTTGTGTTTCCCTTCTTCCTCTCAAAAGGTATAGACTTTTAGGTATTCAGTTTTGTTTCAATTTATGTCAGTGTGTTTGGATTCACATTAGACCACCCAAATGAAATGATGGCATTAGAAAGCCAAGAAGACAGTCCATTTCTTTGGTAATCTTATTTTTGTCATTTAGGTATCTCTGCCTAATGTATTTCGTTTTTAATTCTTTCTATTAGGATACAATTGGAGTTATTTGTTGATATTTGATCTATGTAGTCGAGTTCACTTAGTAGACAGAGATTTTTAATGTTTGTTTGTTGTACAATTAGAACTATTTAATAGCATTGTTAGTCCTTGTGTGATTGTCCGAGTGTTGCTTTTGGGACAAGGAATGTTTGAACATTGTTGGGAAATTGGGATAGGTATAAAGGTTTCTAATGTTTTATAGAATAAAATAAACGAACTTCTAGGTACAATACTCATATTTGTAGCGAGTTGCATCAATTTTCCTATGGCGAAGGTGTAATAGTTCAAGTCATAATCAAATTGTGAGATTTGAGTTGTTATACTCCTAACTAGAAAAAGTTGTCTTAACTATTAATTATAATTTTTTGCTTAATAGTAAACACTTGATCCAACAAATTACAAATAATCTCATTTCCAGTAAAGTGGTTTAGTTGAGAATGAAAGATATTTTTTACCTAGTGCCACTTTTGTTTTTTCTAGTGGAACT
Organism: Vigna unguiculata; assembly: GCF_004118075.2. Lineage (NCBI taxonomy): Eukaryota > Viridiplantae > Streptophyta > Magnoliopsida > Fabales > Fabaceae > Vigna > Vigna unguiculata. Next base: position 29,573,436 of record NC_040288.1, read on the forward strand.
AGTGCCCCTTAAATAATAGGGATTTTGAAAATGAATGAGTATACTAGTGGCATATGTCCCAGTAAGTTTAAACTTTGAATGTCTGAAATCTTCAAATTCAGATAATTCTATCTAACATAAACTCAGTATGCCATATTGTGCTTCAAATTATGATATGAACTGCTTTTCGTGGAAATAGTCAACTACTTTGATATCTTAGTTGAAAATAGAAATGTATCACAGTAAACTTAATTTTCTTTTCAGCTGACTAAAATCCCTGAGAAACTAGATTAAAATCCTGAAAATTTACAGCTGCCTAGTTATTAGTTCATGCTGGGCTGACTTGTTTTGTATTTCAGCATTTTAGCTTACAGATTTGGAGCTGAGTGGTTTGTTAAAAATTGAAAAAAACTATGGATAATCTAGATATCTATTGATATTGCCTAATGAGATATATATCAACAACTGCTTGTACTTATCTGATTCAGTTCTATTTTAGTAAACTAACACTGTTCCATATAAAAGACTTCCCTGTGGTTTTCTTTGTTTGCAATATAGCTGGGAGTGGGGGCCTAGACTTACGGGGCACGCCTAAGATTTGGTGATTGTATGCTAGCAGGAAACGGGTGTGAAAAGAGGAGATGAGGTGGCTGTGGCGGTGGGTGTAACTGAATTGCCAAATGTGTGAGACAGATTTTGGTGTATATAGGGAATGTTTAGTAGAGAGTGTGGCAGCTAGAAGTTTGGAGAATTCTGTTATGGGCAGAGGGTATAAGCCTCTCTGTAGGAGGCTCAGACCTGTGGTGATAGGATTGATTTTCTTTTGTATTTACTTTCTATTATTGAATTAATGCAAAAAGCCCCGTTTTTGATCTGCACTGTTCCTTTTGTTTTTTCTGGTCAGGAATAATGCATGTGCAAATCAAGGGCTACTTGTATTATTCAATAACAGAAAGTAAATACATAACGAAACCAATCAAACTGTCTTGGAGCTGAAAGAGGCTAATGCCCTCTGCCCATAATAGAATTCTCCCAAAATTCCTGATGTCATTCTTTTTCCTAAACATTGCATTCCTTATATAGCCCGAATCCTGCCTCATGCATTTGGTAATTCAGTTACACCCACTTCATCTGCTCTTTTCACACCCTGGTTCTTCCAAGCATACACTCTTCAAATCTTGGGCCTGCCCTGTAAGTCTGGTCCACCCTTTCAGCTTTATCAGTTTGTCTTATCAAATAGTGCAATTGTGTAAACTCTCACCAATTTATATGACTATTACTCTGAAGTCTGCCTAAGTTTCTGTTTTTCCCCTTTGTTGCATCTGTTACACTTGAAGTACAACGTCCACTGCTTCTTTTTTTTCTTGTTAAGATTTGGTGAGAAAAGAAAATACAAGTGAAACTGAACATAGATTTGAATATCATAGGACATTTGCTGTAACTGAAGGTGTCCGAATCTCATTTTTTAGAACAGCACTGTTTGAATAGTCCAAGGTGGCAGAGGTCCTGCAATTAACTTGTCTCTGGTCTCTTGAATAACTCTTATTTTGATTTTCCTTTTAAATTGTTAGACTTACACTCTCTTCTTAAGGTGGCATCCAAGTTGGTGATGCATGCTTTCTTATCACATTACTCACTCCTTCCAACAGTCCACAGTTTCTTGATTTTTGAAGTTTAACAGTGTTGTGTTTGCTATGTCTTAACTTCAGGTGCAAGACAACAAAGAGCATAAAACCCTTTAGAGTGTCAGCAGTCAAGAATGAATACAGGAATGGCTTCATTAACTCAAGTCCATTATAAAGTACATACTTCTACTTTCAGAAGGGTGAATCCTAGAAACCAAGGATTATTGAAATCTGGAAAACTATTCCAACACCCAGGATCCGCCTTTCCTAGTACTCACATTAACCTATCCTGCGTACGCTGCACGAAGTTAACCCCATGGGAGTCATCATCTGTCACATATGCTCCTACTGATAATCAAAGTGATAAATTTTTGCCTGAGAGTGCCAACATATTTGAAACTCTTGAATCTAGTAAAACTGCTGAGTCATCAACAGCAAATGCTGAAGGGGCAGTAGAGACAAGATCTCAGCCAGGCCTGGAGCTTCAGTTTTTCAAATGGCCGTTGTGGCTTCTGGGCCCTTCTGTTCTCCTTGCAACTGGCATGGTTCCAACATTGTGGTTACCAATATCTTCCATCTTTCTCGGCCCCAATATAGCCAGCCTGCTTTCCTTAATTGGACTTGATTGCTTATTTAACCTTGGTGCATCCCTTTTTCTCCTTATGGCTGATGCTTGTTCACGGCCAAAGTATCCAACAGAAGAATGCAAAAGCAAGGCTCCCTTCAGTTACCAGTTCTGGAACGTTGTTGCAACTCTCACTGGATTTATTATCCCATTGTTGTTGATGTTTGGATCTCAGAAGGGCTTTCTCCAACCTCAACTACCTTTCATCCCGTTTGCAGTTCTACTCGGTCCCTATCTTCTTCTTTTGTCAGTACAGTTTCTAACAGAGATGTTGACTTGGCACTGGCAATCACCAGTTTGGCTGGTTACCCCTGTAATTTATGAGTCTTACCGTGTCTTGCAACTAATGAGGGGATTAAAGCTTGGGGTTGAGCTCAATGCACCGGCATGGATGATGCATACAATTAGGGGACTGGTCTGCTGGTGGGTGCTAATTGTCGGTCTGCAGTTGATGAGGGTTGCTTGGTTTGCTGGCTTAACTGCGCGAGCTCGTAAGCAGCGATTGTCTTCTGATACTTCTAGTGCTAATGATGATTAGTGATTAATACTAGTGTAAGTTTATTCAGAAAGATACAAATTATAAATTAAGTAGAAGTGGTTTAAGTTTAGTTACGGGTGTTTTCTATCCCACCCATATACCATAATGATATTGCTACACATAAATTAGATATATGCACAAGTAAATTTGTATATATATACTTTATCACTGTATTGCATGCCGTATCATTGGTTGTTTTTGTTTGTGTTATCTTCAATTTGTGAACATATGGTTTCTGTTTTGTACCTCATTTTATGAAGATGAAAGAATTATACAGTTGTTGGTTCAAGGAAAGCTTTATGTGTCTACAATTTTTTATAAATTATAGGGAATAGATTACATGTTATGTTTTGTACTTTCCAGCTAGAATATAATGATGAGATATTCTACCTTAAGTCTAGACACGTATTCATGTTTATCATTAATGACGGATCAGTCTTGTCTGATTTTGTTTTTGGGGTATCCTTGTCTTTCCTCCTGCTCTGTTTAATCATTAATCTGCTTCCTAATCAGCATCTTCATAAATAACAGAAAAAATTATCATTAATGCTGGTTGTTTTTGTGAACTGTTGCATTAGATTGAACATCTGGGTCTTATACTCTACAGAACTCATTTTTGTCTTGAGATCACAGGATTCGCGTTTTACTGTGGTATTATACTGAATTATGGGACACATTTCCAAACATAAGGGACAACCAAATTTCATAGACAGAAAGCTATTTCTAAATGGGGTTAAGTCTTTGTTTTATTTTTATTGTTTTTTTCTTGCCAAACTATGATGTTGACACCTGCTTTTTGCAGTCTTCCTCATAATTGGAAATTTGTTTTCCTTCATTGGTTAGGCAAAATGCAAACATTTTCAATCCTCTTTTTTTTTTTTAATTAGTAATAGACTCACTCTTTCGTATAACATTGCAGATAACTTAGTGTGTAGGATTCTATAGATGTATCTAGAAATGAAAACTAAGATAAGAGGGCAGATTTTTCCTCCTCCTCCATAAACTTCCCCATGTAATTTTTTTTCCTTTTTCTCCTTTCCAGATTACATAAAAATGATTTTCAAATTGTAGAATATAGAAGTCAAAAATAACTTTACAATTGTACAATTGAGAATTTTTCTTAAATAGTTTTTGATTTATACAATTAAAAAGTCAATTTTAGCTTTTGGATTATAGAATGAAAAAAAAAAAACATAATATTTTTATTCGAAGATGTAGGGAAAAATTTAAGGAAGTGAAGAAAGAAAATGCTGATAAGAGGAGGCAAAAAAGGTCTCTGCGTCCAGTATAATACTTCCATCTTTTAAGAGATTTTTCTTTTTTTATTTCCTAACAATAAATAAGACATGTAGGGTTAATTTTAACCTTTTCACCAAAATGGGGTAATTGAATTCAAAATTTACAAAAAATTGGTAGCTTTAATTTCCTTTATATATAAAACATGAATCTTAAATAGAATTTGTATTTTCAAAAACAACTTTTACCATTTTAAAAATTTGACAGAAATCATCTTTGTAATCACCAGTTTAGTATTAATTAATAATTCATATAAAAAGTATAGAAGTCAAGAAGTTAATGTGTTAGGGAAAGAAGCTGATTTTAGTTATAATTGGTTGAACATGGAGTCTTTTACAATCATTGTTCAAACAATCAAACTCAACGTGGTTGTTTATCGTCAACTTTTTATAACAATTTTGGCATTCAAATATGCACAAAGCTTTTACAATCATTTCATCAATCACATTTTTCATATTAAATGTTGTCATAGTCAACAGCTCAAATACATTGACCAAGTAGCGAAAGAAACAAAACAAAAAATATTAACTAGATCTTAAGGACACTATTTAAGAAATTAAAATTTATTAAAATATTTTTTCAACCCAGTAGCAAATCAATTTGTTATTAATGCTCAACAAAACTGGAAAAAAAACAAGAACCTTAAGCTTTAATCAAAAGAAAAACAATTATTATTATTACTATTATTATTATTAATTGTTATACATATCATTCCAACTACTAGGGTTTCCGGATTCATGAAAAATCATTAACTAGGCTGTTAATTAACATTTAATGAAGGGAATTTGTGAAAGTCAAAGTTCATTATATTTTGATAAATATAATTTTTATAAAATAATATATTAATAATTTGACAAAAGAAAAAAAAGAAGTGAATGTTTCATTTGGTATGACTAGAAGTCTTTAAACCATTATTCATTTGATGGCATCTATGGTACACCACATGTTCAGAACAACACTTATGACAGATGTTGAATATAACAATTATTTAATGGAAGGCTATGATTTTTGTCAAACAACTCCTATAGAAAAGTTAGGTATGTTATTTTATTATAGATCCAAATCCCTCTTCCAATCAATGACCATGATGCAATTGTTTTCTCAAACTTCAATCTTTTCTTGAAATTTCCACTTTTGGAGTATCTTGAATGATGGTGAAATTGCTGAATAATTAGTTTCATGATTCTCTCATGCTAATTACGTATTTTTGATAATTTTCCCCTTATTTAGATAGGAGAATTTGAGTTTTGTTCATGTGGGTTTGATTGTTTTCCCAAAAAACAAAATATCATTCGATGTATATAACATTATATGATTAAATCCGATGCAACAAGTTTTCTAATCTACATTCTTTGGATTTAATATAGTAACAAAACGAGTTAGTCTGATCCATTTTGATCCAGTCCATCCTTGGGTTGTCAAAAATGGACTAGGTCAGACTGGTTCGCCACTGAAAAATGAACCAAAAACTTCAATCCATTATGTCATCGGGCAGGTCATTTTTAATTTCTTTTATTTGATTTTTTATTTTTCATTTATAAAATTTGTTTATACATATACTTATAAATATTTAATCATATAAAATATTTCTTTATCTTTCTATTGATCAGTTAATGTATTTAATTGGATAAATTAAAATAATTATATTTACATGTTAAATTACTCTATTATAACTAATAACTGAAACTTAATTTATTAGTGTCAATCATTTAAATTATAATAGTATTACATATTTACATTGATACAAAAATATCAAATATAAAATTTAATTTTTTTAATTTTTTAAAAATTAAAAAAAATAAATAAAAATGGGACAGTAGCCAGAGACGAACTAACCCGCTAGTTTGACCGGCTAGACTAAATTGGACTGACGTATTAAAAATGATAACCCGATTCATCCTCTTAACAAATTAGCATACCGACACGATGAATCAAGTCCACTTTGACATCCCTGGAATTTAGCACATTTAATTCAATTTTTAAATTGTTTTAAAATGTTGAATAGAAAGAAAAATTGGAATGAAAAATTATAAAGTAGTGTAAATTCTATAAGGTTGATTTAGAAAAGTTTTGTATAAAAGTGGGGTGAGAAGCCAATCAATATCCTTAGTAGTCAAATCATATTGCTTCATTTTGACCCACCCACAACTTCTCCATTGACAAGTACACGCTTGCTTGTTCATTGTACCTTACTTTTTGTTTTTGTCTTAAAAAATGATTAAATTTTGGTCTTGTTCTTTTGAAAGATATTCTTTAATTTTCATCCACGAAAGTTTAAAAATCAATATATATAATTTTTACTATCATTTACTATTTGATAACAAGTGTTTATTAAAATCTATCTTAAATTGTATTTTCAAGGTCATTGTGTTAGTTGTATGATAAAACTAATTTATGTAAAAAAAAATCGACTAATATATAAAATTAAATCTGTGTAGTTTGTTGTGGGAGAAAGTAGAGGATGAAGGAAATTAATGAAAATAAAAAATGATGGATAGTTTAGAGAAGAAAGAAAAATGCTAAAAATGAATGAAACTCTATGGAGAGGTGCTCCAAACTCCATAAATTTGCAATAATTAATGAGTATTGGAGATTTTATTTTTAGCTGAGTGTTGGGTATTTAAAGGGAGATTACACATGTTATTAAAAAGGTGGTTTAAAATGGACTATCCCACACATAAGATTATGAAGAGAAAAAATAAACACTACATTTAAGGATTAATAAATATATAATGAAAACTCAATTCATAATTTGGAATGATTGAATGAAGATTTAGAGATTGATTAAAAAGAAAATAAGAATTGATTGTATTAGATGCAAAGAGCGAAAATATGAGTTTTACTTTTCATTCATTCTTGTATTTAAAGTAAAAATTTATCTTTTATCTTTATATTTAAAGGGTATTTATATTTAAAGAGTATAAATTTTTTCTCCCATTTTCAATATTATTTGACAATAAATATATTTGTATCCTCTTTACTATTTTAAATATTAATTAAATAATATTTATAAAAAAGTTAATAAAGAAAGTACGACAAAGAAAATATTATAATTGAAAAATATCAATTCAGAGTACTCAATAATTTAATAAATTTCAAATTATTATAGAAAATACTAAAATAAATCAAATGTGTATCATATAAATAACTCATGAAACTAAGAAAAAAAATTAATATAATCTTTTTATGATACTAAATTTTTTTCATCAAACCTAGAATGAATAATATTTATAAAATAAACTAATTTATCATCAATATTTGTGATACCCCTCTCTTTTACTTCCTTTTTCTTTCTCTCTAAAAACAGCAACACCGCCCCTTCTTTCTCAATCTCTCAATTTTCTCTACAATCCAATCTTTTCCCACTCTCTCATCTCTGTGCTGCCATCTCACTGTTTCAGCTTTTCCATACTCAGACTCTGGAAGGATCAGCCAACAGGACCCTCCGCAGTTCCTCCCTCAGCCTCCATCCTCTTAGGTAAGTTATATCTCCAATTTGGGTTCAAATCCAGCTAGAATTTACAAATTAATCTATGAATTTCGAATCTGATCATGTAATTCCTCCTTCTCCCTGTTGGGGTGATGGGTCCTCATAGGTCAAACTGAAAATTTTGCTATCTTGCCAATTTCTTGACTCCACCAAGTGAATTCTTGACAAATAGGTAAGGGAAGCTGACTTTAATCTAGATTTCGCATGAATTGTGTTTGCGAGTGATTGAATTGCTTGATTGTATGTTTAATTCGTGTTTGAAACTGCCTTTGCGTGATATTGAGTGTTGGATGATCCTGAGCGAGCTTGCATGTGAAGAACAGAGAGGATTTCCTGGTAGTTTCGCCTAGGTGAGTCGCTCTCGCCTGAGCAAAAATACCAGAGGATCACCTCTGTCACTGCGCGAAACCTCGCCTAGGTGAGCTGGAGTCGCCTGAGCGAGATAACATCTCGCCTAGGCGAGCCAGTTTAGCCTGAGCGAGAGTTCGCCCAGGATTTGTAATTCGCCATTGTATGATGTCTCGCCCAGGCGAGATCAACTCGCCTAAGCGAGATAAGCTCTCTAGCTTAGGCGAGACTCTCTAGCCTAAGCGAGATTCCCTACAGAAGTTAGCTTTCTCACTGTTTGACTTACATGATGCTATATTGATTGCTTTAAAATGATGATAGTTGGTCTTGTATGTGATCTTTATGCATGTTAGACTGTGTGATGGAATTGAGTGCAAATTTGATGTGAATGAGAATATGTTGGAGTTAGGATTTCAAGGGAAATTATAAGGAATGTGGTTTTAGTGAATGCAAGGGCATGAGGACTCAGATTGGTGGCATCCTGACGCTCCTAGTAACCATTAAGACTTAAGTAGAGTATGATGGATTACGTCGGGGGGAGTAGCAGGAGGTCCTGGTCTATGATTCCGATCCATCATAGAGATGATGGGATTTACCTTGAGAGTGGTTGGGTGAATACCCCTTGTGCCTAAAACTCTGCAGAGTTTAGGAACCATCTTAAGTGCAAGTCACCAAGAGCTCCAATGCCACTTACATAATCCGGATATCGAGTCTAGAATGAGGTGTGGCGTTATGGTCAGGATTATTTGGATGATTTAATAGATTGTGTAATAAAAGTCTGTTTTCTGTCTTAGTATGAAAATTGCATGATTTACTCTTTGTTCAAGTTAGCTTACCCTTCTAGTTTCGATTGTGTTCTGTGTGTCTTCTACTTTTGCAATGATCGTCCTTATTGAATGGTGTGAGCAGATAAAAGTGCAGGCGAAGGTACACCCTTCCTAGACATGCGTTGAAGGGGTTTCCAGGACGTTTTCCAGCAGTAGTAGTTACATGTTTCTTTAGTAGATGCTTAGGGTGTTTTGTAACCCTTTAGTAGTGTATGGGCTGTATATGTTGATCAGCGTATGTATGGTTATTGTTGAGGATGACTATATTATATATTATACTGGTCTATGTCATCATCTGCTTCTGAACTATTAAAATTTAAATGTTCTGTTTAATAATTTAAAAACTATGAAAACGGGATGTTACAACATTCACTTGTATTACAAACACATTCCAATATATTTTTAGTTACTTTTTATTTTTATGTGTGTCCAGTTTCACATTTTTCCGATATTTATTATACACCCATTTTAATTAGTGTGTTTAAACATGAAATGTTAGGTATGTCTACATGTACGAATTAATTTTTCAGTTTTTTTACATATACAAAAAGAATTTCTAAACGATACCTTATTGTTTGATCAAGTATATCATGTAATAGTCTCTTTTTAATTATTTTTTTGACATTTTTCTAAAATATTTCTATTCAAGTTCCTTGAGATCTAAAAATGCACTATTTCAAGCTAACATGAACATTAGGTTACATCATATACCGAAAACCATCATAAGAATATCATTTTCAAGTGAATGAGAAGCTTCAACAAGACATGAATTCAGTAGTTTTGTGTTCCAACAAACATTTGCATCCAATTAATGTATCATAATTAATTTCTAAGGTATCAACAATCAATTTTAGCACATGAATACCTTCTACCAATTATGTACTAATGTACAATACCAATCTTTTTTTCATAAAGATTTGATGCATTATTTGGTTTCTCTACTTTCTGTTCATGAGTTAGACTCAAAATTTGTTCAGCACTATCCTAGATAGTTCAATTTCATTAGCATTTTTCAAAGTAAACTAACAAAAAAGAAAGTTACAAGTGTACAATTTAATGTTAATATAGGAATTTTAAATTGCAATTTAAAAAAAAATAATAAACGTTATATCAAAAAATTATTATTTATTTAATTAATCTAGGGTTAAATATGTTTTTGGTTTCTTAACTTTCAGTGAATCTTGAAATTAGTTCATTTCGAAATTTTAGACCAATTTAGTCCTTTATCTTTCGAAATACATGAATTTAGTCTTTTTAATCAAACTTTGTTAAATTTATTTGATATTTCAAGTGTCTTTCATAATAGTATTTAACTTAACATTAAAGCAAAAATGTGTCAAATAATATAAACAACTCAAATATAATCTTGAAATGTATACAAAACATCAAATAAACTTAACAAAATTTGATTAAAAGGACTAAATTCACAAAAAATAAAAAATTAAATTGATCTAAATAGACTAATTTTAAAATCTACTAAAAATTAAGGAAAGAAAAAATATTCAACCCTTTAATCTATAAGCAACTTTTTCAGAACTAGTATAAAATATTGCTGCTCGAGTAAATCAGTGGAAAAAGGTAACCTTCTACAAATAAAATACGAATGGTAATAAGAAAAAGTAAATAAAAGAAAAAAAATTTTACTCAAGTAAAAAAGCACATCATTGTGGACATATTTTTATTGTCCTTTTTCTTTTCAATGAAATGATAACCTCACAAAATATGAATTTATGAAAGTAATTGACTTCTCAATATATATTTTACATAGGTTTAGTTATATTATTTTTTAAATTAGCATGAATTTATTTTTGATTTCTTAAATTAAAAAATATTTTAATTTTCTAAATTTAAAATTTTCCAAATATACTTATTTAGGAATTGAAAGAGTTTAAAAAAGTTTATTTTAATTCTTCAAATTTAATACTTAAAGAATAAAAAATATTTAAATACATCTGTTCAAAATTTGAGCGATTAAAATTATTATTTTAATTTGAAATGAATTATTCCAGGAAATACAATTATATATATATATATATATATATATATATATATAAATTTGAAGATAAAATACCTAACTACATACTTAAGAATATAATTAACTGCGTATAATATCACAACATACTATTTATTTTCATTTGCTTTGGCAAAATTACATCATTCAATTAAAAATACACTAGACGCTATTACATCACATTAAACATTAACAAAGACTTCTAAAGGGAAAAAAGGAACACATATTTTCTTTTAAATTAAAATTAAAACTTATATATAAATTAATTTTTTTAACTTATATTATAAATTGTTTTAAATTTTAAAAAAATAATTTTACTTTTCATTTTTACCAAATAAAGTTAATAATTTTAATATTTTTAATAGAATAATCAATTTAGACTTCAAAAGATATCTCCAATAATAGAAAACTTTATAAATGTAAGAATTAATTCCCATAAATTTTTCAGAACTTTAAATAAAATTATGGATGATAAAATTTAAAACTATTTTTTTAATTTAATTATAGTTTAGCTAAAATATTATTAAAATATTAAAATATTTATATTATAAAAATATATCTAAATCATACATTTAAGACCAAAATTTTAGAATAATTTAACGTACGTTCAATTTGGTAACTATAGCAGAAAATTAAATGTGAAAACTGAAATTTGAACATAAAAATAAAATAAAATATTATTTTATGAGGATAGCAAGTTAATTAATATGTTAGAGTTGTAATATTTTGAAGAAAAACTTTTTTTTTTCGTTTTTTAGCCATAAATGTGGGACCAGTTAGCATAGTCATGATTTTGAAGATAGAAATGACGAAAGTACCCTTTATTCGATGTTTTGTATGTAAAATATTTCTAAAGACCAAAGAGACAGACACAAAGTGTCGCACGTTTTTGCTTTCCAAGTTGTGACTCTCTCTACCTACAACAACCGTTTTCGGTCGCCGGAAACCGACATTGATCTCTCTCTCCGCCGATCCCTCCGCCATGAGTTCCGCCGAGCTCCTCCACATACAGCCCCAGGAGCTTCAGTTCCCCTGTGAGCTGTTCAGAATCAATAAAGATTTTAACTTTACTCTGCAAATAAAACTTTTGTTTATTTTCCTTTGGTTTCTGCCTCTGGGTCTTCTTCTAATTTTTCTTTTTTAATTTTCTGCGTTTTGGGTTTGTGAAAATAGTTGAATTGAGGAAGCAGATCTCATGCTCTTTGCAGTTGTCTAACAAGACAGACAACTATGTGGCTTTCAAGGTTCCAGTTTTACTCAGTCTTCCTTTTCTGACTTACTTCTGATGTTTAATTTTTTTTAATTAATTTATATCTATATCTATTTTAAGCTTGCCGTCTTTTTTTTGTTCTTTTTAATTTTTGTGTTGTGGAGAGTTTTAATTTTGATTTGGGGTGAAATTCGTGGTTTTGCAGGTTAAGACAACAAATCCTAAGAAATACTGTGTTAGACCTAACACTGGAGTTGTGATGCCTAGGTCTACATGTGATGTCATAGGTTTCTTTTTCTCACTCTGTCTTCCCTTGCTCCTTTTCAGTCTCCCTCTTCCACACAAAAGCACAATTGCATGCTAAGAGAATCTTCCTTTGCTTGATTTGGTCTGGCACTTAGTTATATATGTTTAACTATTTTAAATTTGTAATTTTGTTGGTTAAGTTTTGCCATACCCTATTGATTTATTATTGATTTTTGTTTGTTTGTTTGTTTTTTTTTTTCATTTCTCTGTGCAATATTTATTTTGAATAAATAATATTTGCACTGACAAAGCAAACCAATCACTAATTCCATGGTATGCTTGTTTGACTTTCATAGTAATTTTCTTGAAAGTCATATCAATGATGGTTTGAACTGATCAATAGTATAAAATCTTTTACTGTGTTGAATCCACACTGTTTAGTAGCTATTCTATGTATTGATTGTTAGTGTCTTATTTATGTTTTCAGTAACAATGCAAGCACAAAAGGAAGCACCCCCAGACATGCAATGCAAAGATAAGTTTCTCCTTCAGAGTGTAGTTGCAAGCCCTGGTGCAACCACAAAAGATATCACTCCAGAAATGGTATCCATTTGACAAATTACACTCTTTTTCTTGATAGAATAACTACATGTGTGTTACATGGTGCTTAATTTGATGGTTTTCTTGTGCTCATTTATATAGTTCAATAAAGAATCTGGTCATGATGTTGAAGAGTGCAAGTTGAGAGTTGTTTATGTTGCTCCTCCTCAACCACCATCCCCTGTTAGAGAAGGATCTGATGAAGATTCTTCACCTCGTGCATCTGTGTCTGAAAATGGCCATTCAAATGCTTTGGAATTTAATGTGGTATGTAACCAGTGGATTTGCATATATTTTCAGACAAATTTTCATCTTTTTGGTTAACTATTTGTTGTGGCCATTTTCGGTAGGCTTCAAAAGCTTTCAATGAGCGGGGTGAGCATCAGGACACTTCTTTTGAGGTAGCATGCAATTATAATTTTGTTCTTCAATTAAAAAGAAATGTGGTTAACATCATAATTTCTATCATTCTGTTGTGGTGCACATGATACTTTTTAATTTGGGAGAAGCTAATGCTTTCTGTTGCTTATTAACCCAACCCAAACATGCCTGCAATAACATCTCCTTTTGATCCCAAACCAGCAGGACCAATTTTCATGCAATTGTAGAAATATATGTCATCAAATATAGTGATAACTCTAATGTAGTTTTTAGATGTTAGAAGTACCTTTCTAATGTTTTTAAATTTATAAGCTCTGGTATCTATGCCTTAGTTTATTATTTATATCTCTCTTTTGACCTTTTAACAGTAATCATTATTTCATAGCCATGTGATGCTGTAATTTTCTCTGGGTTTCTGAATGCTCCTCATGATAAACTTTTTGAAGTGGGTTGATTCAAGTCATTTTTTTGCATTGATAACCATATTATTATTGAAGAAGTTATCTTAATTGCCTCAAAGAAGAGCTTTGGAGATATGAAATAAAGAAAAATGGTGCTCATTTTGAACATGTTTTTGTTTCAGGCAAGAACTCATATTTCAAAGGTAACTGAGGAGAGGAATTATGCTATTGAGCAAAACAAAAGACTTCAGCAAGAACTGGTATGGAATTCATTCTGAAAATACATCTAAATGTATTACAGCCTGTTTATATACATGTATTATGTTAAATGTTTATCCTATGATGGCACACCCTTTCAATGCTTCTAATTGTTTTCTCTTGCTATGTTATCCAACTATTAGGATGAACTGAATTCAAAATCCATCTCAGTATTTCTGAATTTACAATTTGGGAAAGATTAATTAATCTTAACCATGTGTTCATGAATCCAAGCGTATCAGAATTCCTTAAAATCCTTGTCTGATTTTGAGTGATTAATGTGTGATTCTTCAAAGCTTCTGGTTCAGTTTCTTGTTAGGCTTAGTTCTATTATTCATTTTGCTAAACTGAGTATATGAGTATGGTTGTTGGATAGTTTCAAAATCAACCCTGAAAAATTAATGAACATCCTGAAATAATCCAACCTCCTTAATCAATCTCCTTACATTTTGCTTATAGTTTTCTATGCCTAGCTATTTTAGCACCTTCCATAGAAATAGAAAGGAGAATTATTTAGATGACTTGTTGCTGTATCCTATAGTTGACTCTTTCCATTGAAATCATAGTGTTAAAAAGTGAACTTTAAACCTAACTCAACCCTATAAAACAGGCATATAAGGTAAGGTTTGCACCCACTTATATACTATAAAATCACCCTATATCTAGTCAACGTGGGATGCATATTATGTTTTGAATCTTTTGATTACTAAGTAAGAAACCATGATACTTGTTTGGTCCTATATGTTCTTGATTCTATCTATATTCTTCTTTTCTGAACACCAGAGATTCTTTATCACTTTCATACTAGTATTATTAGTAGTGCAGTCAAGTTGTAATCATCACTTGCCATGATGGTTAAATGTTTGATGAAGTCAATAATGACATCATAGTACAATTATCTACATTGTACATAATCATGAAAAAACTATGAACTTGTTTGGAATGTTCCATGACAGGAGCTTTTGAGGCGCCAAGTCGGCAGTCGGCGCAGCGGCGGCGGCATACCGTTCATGTACGTAGTTCTTGTTGGCATCATTGGCATCATTCTGGGTTTCCTGTTAAAGAGGACGTGACCCGAGTGATTGGCAGCAATGAGATCAATTGTAGAAAACAACAAGAAATATGTGAAATGTGGAAAAACCAAACCAAAAATTGTTGTCTTATTGTCGTGCATTGCTCCTACCAATTTGGAATGTGTGGTCAAAAGTAGGTACTTGTTATGAGCCATAGCAATCATAGACAGTGAACAGAGTTGTTGTATCATGGGAACTGTAATTGGTATCTGATATGCTACATGTGATTAATTCTTTAGCACCATCATAGTGTCCTTCAATATTTTGAACATAAAAAGTCTTCGTGGTAACACAAAATCATTATTTACAGGCTTCTTGAGAATGACAATTTATTTGGTAGTTTTATTAAAATTTTTACTATTTATCACATTAGATTATGTAGTAAGAGTAATGTGATGCTTTTAATGCAGTAAAATCATTTGTTTTTAACATGAGAAAAACACTTTTCTAGTTTCAAATTCTTACATATTAAGGTTTTGTCTTGTAGTAAACATATCTTTTAATGTTTTCTTCTCTTTTCTTTTTAGTTAATTTATCTTCTGTAGTTAACGTTTTTATATTGATGTGGTCAGAAAACATGTTTTGGCACGAAATTTGGAACTTTTTATCCAAATCATTTTATGTACATTTTAAATACAAGATGTAACTTAGAGCTTTAAGGAGATTGTTTTTGTTAAAATGTTCTTCGAATGGATTTTTTGTTAATGAAATAAATTTAATGTGCCATTGTCTCCTTTAAATTGTATATAATTTTAGTTGCTCAAACTCTTATATTCAATTATGTTTTTCTACTTCTAAATTGTTTTAAATGAGGTTATTCTCTATTCGTTTTCTTAACTTACTGTCCTTAAAATCTCATTTCTTACCCAGAATTTTCAAAAGGAAATTGATTAAATTTTATATCATACAAAACTCACCAATCAAAAATTAAAAAAAAATGTACAAATAGAATATTTTTAAATTTATCTTCAAAAAAAAAAATTCACTACATTCCTCTTTAAAAACAATTGCCACACCTCAAATCCTCATAAATGTTACGTTAGTGATTTTTGAATAAATTTGTAGTGTAAATTTAAAAATTCAACATTTTAAAACTTTTATCGTGTAGTATTCTAGGATAGGTTGGGGAAGGTTTAAGATTTTAATAAAGTCATATGTGAGACGAGGCAGACTCAACCTAATGTTTTTAAAATAGAATATTAACATTAACATTATACAAAGTATAGAATACAAGAAATATGAATTTATAATAAGGTATATTTTATGATATGTTTAAAATAAATAATATTATTATATAAAACATATTTAATAAAATGCTAACTATTAAGTTTGTTTTTACTAACAATAATCAATTATTAAAGAAAAATTATACTTTTTGAAAGAGTGCATGATAAATCCAAATTAAAATGGCTCATACATAACCTAAATTTGTTTTAAAAAATCTTGAAATGCAAATTCATACAAATCAGCCTTGGAAAAATTGTATTAATGGATTGGATAAGCTCACATACTCACTATTTTCAACTTTTGATTTTTTTAATAATTCAGCTAGAACGTTCATACAAATATTTCACAATACTTCTCATTTACTAAATATTTTAATGACTGTAGTTCAAAGAAGGAATATTAAGACAAGAACAAGAAATATAATTTAGATATTTCTAAAGGAAAGGGGATTACATTTTTCTATCTCAAAGTGTTACAAGAAAGTTTACTTTATAATTTGAGTATTTTTATTTTGAAGGAGACAAAAGACACTCTTGTAGTGTGGGAAAAAAAAACCTGTCAATACTAGATAACAACATAGGAATATTTTACACTACATTAAACTTAAAGGTTCTGTATTTAAGCGTGATGTCAAAATCATTTAAGCATGAAAGAATATGTTAAAGATTCTGTATTCAAGCGTGAAAGAATGTTATAAAGGTTCTGTCTCGACTAAAAATAAAATAAAAGTAAAATAGATAAAATTATAATATATAAGTAGAGAAAACTTTATCATGAGTTAGTTTTGTAAAATTAAATTTAACTTAAATTTTACTTGAGTTAGAGATGATACGAAAACAAAATTAAAATATTTTTTATATTCTCTCCTCACCTGTTCAGTTTAGTTTATTCTGTTTCCAAATGTATAATGCAAACTCATGGTTTATTATCATTTATTACCAATTTTGTCTCAGGGGTCTTCTCCCTGCACCCGAAGCCTTCTCCAGTACCCCTGTTTTACCCCTACTAAACTTTTACATGGCAAGTGGGTGAAAGCAATAAATAGTATTTACTATAGTCAACGATTCGATGTATTCTTGCTTTGTAGAGCTTTGCACCCTAAATATTTCTGCACCGTTTAGGGATATTTCCACACCGTTTAGGGTTTGTTGTTTCATTAGTTTTATTTTTGAAATGTCATCCTCTCTTTTCTGCCAGGTTAATTTGCTTCCACTTTAATCATCATCATATTGAATGTTGGATGTTGTTTGTTAAAATCCATTCTGTAATTTTTTTTCTTTTTTTTTTGTGTGAAACGGATGTCGAGATCCGTTTCAGGAAAATATGAAATGGTATCCATTGTATATTTTTTTTGTTTTTTATTACGGATGTTGAGATCCGTTTCAGAAAAATGTGAAATGGATGTTGACATCCGTTTCATTATTATTATTATTATTTTTAATAAAACGGATATCAACATCCGTTTCACATTTTTCTGAAACGGATCTTGTTATCCGTTTCGTTATTTTTTGGCTTTTTTTTTTTTTTACAAAACGGATTTCCACATTTGTTTCTTAAATTTTTTAGCTTTTTTTTGTTCCAACCCTCTCTCCCGATCTCTCAACCCCTCTTTCCCCTACTTCCGCGACTGGAACTTTGATTTCTCCCCCCACCTCTTGCCCAAGGTCCCCTACCCTATCATAAACCCTTTGTGTTACCACTACTGTCATTATTATCATCGTTCTTTAGAGAATTTCGGACTTCTGATTCTCCCTTGTTGACTCTTAATTTTTGGAATTCGTTGTCACCACCAGCACCTCCGTGGGGCTGGAACAGACGCTGCTGTGGATCTTTTACCACAAGGTCATAGGAGTCTCCAGCTTCTTCCTCTTCGTCGAAGGGAAGGCTGCGCTGCCTAATGTCACTAGGGTTTTAGAGAGCATTCCTGTGGGCTAGCATTTTTTTTATAGTTATCCTGGGATTAGTGTCGTTTTTTTTATCTTTGATTGGAATTTGAAACGTGTTTTTGGTTTATTGAATAGGGGGTGAAGGTTGTTCTGGCTTGTTTTTTTTTTTAGAAATTTTGTTTTGGCTTGTTTTTTATTTATTTTTATCTAAATCTAAATGTATGCCTATTTGGGGACACAATGATGGGATTCAGAATATGTATATGATCAAATGCTTCTCTTGGAATTTGCCGAATTTGCATCTACATAACATAAATTTGTATTGTGAAAAAACATGTATGTGTAACTCAATTTAAACAATTTTAATTTTTGCAAACAGTAAATTCTTTGATTAAACATGTTAGTACACGTTCGCAAATATATATTAAGATTTTTTAGTTACCATTTGCATAAAAATAACTTAATTCATTAAATAATGGATAACTAATTAAATTTTGAATTAAATGGAACTTGATTATATAGGTTTGAGGGTCACCTACGAAGTCCCAAAGTAAAGGTCATTTAACTCACCAATTGCGCAGGTCAAATATAAAAAAATCTACATGAAATACTAAAGATGCAAGGCAGTTAAACAGGTGTACTAAAGATGCTCTAAACAACATAACATCTGATTAATGCAATGCTTTATTTTTTTAGAAGAAGCAACAATACATCTTTTAGAAGCAACAATATTTTTTTATGATATTTTTATTATATTACTTTCATCACTTAATATTTCTCTCTCTCTCTCTTTGATGCCTTCAAATAACTATTTGAATTCAAGTTATAAATAGTTTTAAGAGTTTTTTTCAAAATACAAATTTTTTTAAGAAATAACTAAAAAAATATAACTTTGTATCTGACGAGAAAGATATGAGTGTGCAATTGAATCATGAAGGTCTTGAATGGCATGGCTATGGTTGGCTCCTCCCACCTTAATGGCCTCTTCCTCATAGACACTTCACACCACTCACGATCTTCCAGTGAAATTTCACATACACTGCTTTCCCAGCCTTGTTGACGAGGGTATATGTGTTAACTCCAAAACCATCCATATGCCTGTAATCTTGTGGAACACCCAAATCATCAACCTCGTAAGTGTAAGCCACAGTTCAACATGCAAAGGACAACACTCCACGGCCCTGAGAAGCAAAAGCCTAGCATCCTCCTCATTAGCAAGCTTCACAACGACCTTCCACAGCCTAACCGAATCAGGAATGTGCTCCAACCACACATCCCCGTTCTTAGGACACTCCTTGCACCCTTTTTGTATCAACTGCCTAGTTGCCTGAAGCTTCCCTGCCAACTCCTCCAGCCTTGCAGCAGCAATCCAGCCTGGAGGGTCCATCGGATTTGTCTGAGTGACACTTTTGAGTAGCAACCTAGCCTTCTCGTATTCTCTGAGCAAGTTTGGTGGGTCTTCGTGGAAGAGGGATCAGAGTCCCGTGTCTGTTTTTCATGGTCCTGTTTTGTGTAGTGGTAGCAGAGGTTCCATTAGTTCTACCTCTGTGAGAAGTATCATTCCCTTGGCGCGCTTCAGCTTGGTTGTTCTGTTCATGGGGAAATTTGTAAAAAAGGGTCTGTTTCGAGGCGTATTTGTAAAAAGGGGTCCGTTTGAAATAATATTGCAAAAGTGGGTCGTGTCGTCCGGCGGGAGGACGACATTAAGGTGAAGTCGTCCTCCCAGAGGCCGGTTTCCTTTTTTTTTAAATGAAGTCGTTCGGCCTCCGGTCGGTTTTTGTGATGAAGTTGTCCGGCAGGAGGTCGATTTTAGTTTTTGATTTTTTTTTTCGTTGCAGTTTTATTTTATGTTTTATAAATTTTCAATTTTCAGTTTTTTCAATCATTTACATTTCTTAAATTTTTTGTATAGTATATTTAATTTGTTGGGATTCTTTTATTAGTATAATAAATTAATTTAAAAAAATACATCACATAATAAAAATAACATAGTAAAAATTCGCAACCAATACATAATAAAAATTACATAATAAAAATTACATAATGAAAATAATATAATAAAAATAATATAATAAAAGTTACATGAAAATTGGATAAAGTAATAAATTATTGACGGTAGGGACAATTGCCCCTATGATGTCCTTTATTTCTACAATATGAACATTTGCTTCGTCTGTTTGGATTTGGTTCATCCATCTCATTATGGATTCTATTAGTTGGTGGTCTTCTCCTTACCCTACGACGCATGTTTGGGTCTGGAATAAAATTTGGTCCGGTGTATATGGACCAATATTCTTTATTCCTAACCGGATGAAACCGTATTTCATATGCTTTGTTGATGTTGTAGAGGCTATAACTGGGTGGGTGTATGTGGTTAGGTCTATATGTGAGAAAGAGCAAACAACTATTACGTGATGACAAGGCAGTCGAACAACTTGAAAATGACCACAATCACACCACCAATCATTTAATTTAACTGTAAAAGACATTGGTAGGCGGTGATCATGTGGAGAAAACATCTCTTGAACTTCAAATTCATTATTGTCTCATGAGTATCGACGCACTTGACACATTCCCGCTTGTTGTTGATTTTTTCTAATAATAGTATTAATTTCCTCGGGATACTGGTGGCTTGCTCATAACATGGAGTCTGCCTTAACCCCTCTCTCAACAAACCATGTTGCGGTCCTTTCAAATGTTGCTTTAATTAGAGCACAAATTGGTAATGAACGACCTCTTTTCAAAACAGAATTCATACATTCTGCCAGGTTTGTTGTCATGTGTCCGAATCTACTACCCTCGTCGTAGGCCTGAGTCCATTTTTGTAGTGGTATCCTATTGATCCAAGATGCCACTTCTGGTGAATGTGATCTCAAAGCCGCAAATTTAGCATCAAATATGGGTTGTTTGACCTCGTAAGTTGTAAAAATGCAATTATATTAGTCAATTTAATTATCGAATATGATGACTGAAAGAAAAATTTTATTACCCATATTCTTTAACCGGTTTTTCAATTCGTGATTCTTGAATTTTTGTTGAAATTGGAAGCAATATGACGTATGCAGTATACTGATTGCAATCCATCTACTTCCCATTGTACTTCTTCAGATTGTAGGGCTGCCAATATGTCTTTCCCCCTGTCTGTTATCAAGCAGAGGTTTGATTGTGGTGTAACGTGCTCCCTTAAGAGTTGAAAAAACCATATCAAGGTCTCCTTTGTTTCTCCTTCCACTATCGCGAAGGCCAGAAGGAATATATTACGTGACCCATCTTGAGCTAGTGCGGTTAGCAATGTCCCTTGATATCTTCCTGTGAGAAATGTGCCATCTACTTGGACAATTGGCTTGCAATAATTAAACCCTTGAATGCATGGTCCAAAAGACCAAAATACGCGTTCCATAATATAGCAAGAAGGGTCAGGTTGGCCACTAACAAGTCTAGGAGATCCAGTGCATTGAATTATTGTGCCGGGATTGCTTTCTTGTACAGCTTGATACCACCTGGGAAGTTCATTGTAAGACTCTTCCCAATCTCCAAACTCCTTAGCAAACGCTTTTTGCTTACCATTCCAAGCTTTGTCATATGAAACTGAATATCCGAAACGATTCTTGATTTCAACTACTAAACTTTTGATAGGTATGGAAGGATTTTCCTTTACAGAGTTCATCACAATAGAACCAATTTGGTTGGAATCAAGATTGACATGATCTGCAGATTGCATGGTTGACAAACAAGTGTGGATTTCGTCAATCTTTCTAATCTCCCAATTCATACTCCGCTTGCTATAAGCAGCCCGTAAACGCCACGAGCAGCCTTTTTTGTGGTTGACACATCGACATATAAATTTTTCAGATTTGTTCTCAACAACCACAAATCTGTAACCATTGTCGATGTGGTATTGCTTGATATATGACACTGTGGACTCTTTTGTGTCAAAAGACATCCCAATACATAATGAGGTGTGACTTGATGAGCCAGTATGATCTGTTGTATGGATTGTATATTGGTTGGTAACCAACTCATCTTCACTAAAATCAAACAAAATATCTGGATATTCACTTTGTCCCGCCATTTTCGTGCAAATATGGTGAAGAGTAAGAATTTCGTAGGGTCAGAAATAATAAGGGGAGAAAAAACTATGAGACTTGAACAAGAAAGTGGTGTTTAAATCGTGTGCAGAGAATCAATATTAATGGCGGCGGTCAACCATATTAAATAACCTATTTTAATGCACACAGACGTCATTAATGACACTGTTTCATAATAAATAAGCCTTCTTAATACACAGAAGAAGCCGCATTAATGCCAACTACTTCATTAAGCCAGCGACTTCATTGAGCCAGCGACTTCATTTAACCTCCAGCGACTTCATTAATTGAACAGTGCAGAAACCGTTAGGCGGCCTGACGACATTAATTGAAAGTCGTCCGCACTAATGACGACATTAAATGAAAGTCGTCCGAACCAGTGACGACTTCACTTTGGTTGTCGTCCGCACTGATGACGACTTCGGTGCTGCGCTACCTGACACCATCACGCGCGCGCGAATCTGCGCGCATTTATTTCCTTGTTGATCGTGCTCGTGAAGTGTGGATTCCCTGCTGCGCTAGTTCCAAGCCACGAATTCAGGGAAATAGTGGAATTCAGAGATTCCTCTTACTCCCTATGCCATGCACAGTCCAATTTTTACATGCACTAGTCTAAAGGGTTAGCAGCTTTAAATGCCTTTTCTGAATGCATGCTCTCAACCACATTGCACGAAAATATTGAATTATTGATGGAAAGCTGCTGTGCATTCACGTGAGGAACCAAGGCATTGGTTTAAATACCTTCAATTTGCATCCATATGCATCAGATTCATATATTTCGGTTTGTGTATTGTGCTTAGATTGAGAGAGAATTGTTTGAAGTTTACGCGCAGTGGGAGAGTGTTGAATACTTCATCTTTGATAGCTTCTATTTTCAAGGTTCAAGTATGATTTAATACTTTTTTTTAATTAATTTGCACACTTAGATTCTAATTATTATTTACCATTCCTAATTTAGCATGGCACGAAATGGACGCCTACCTCATGATATGTCACTACTCCGGCTTCAGCATGAGCATATCACTCACGACTTATGGGAAGGACGAGAACGAGTTCTTAGACCAAGAAGAGCTGGAGTTTGGATACTAAATAATCAAGACATACTTGATCCCCGTGTCATAAATTTAATGCATCAAGCTGGATTCGGACACGCCTTGTACATCCCAGACATGGATGTCAACCACTTCCTCATCAGTTCTTTATTAGAAAGATGGAGATCAGAAACTCATACATTTCACTTCCCCCATGGAGAAACCACCGTGACACTAGAAGATGTAGTCGTCCTCCTTGGCCTACCGATAGACGAAGATGTAGTAACTGGTCCCACTACGGTTGACGACATATTCGCCACCTTCCATGGACATCTAGGTGTCATTCCACCATCGACGGTGATAAGGGGAAACTCAATTTGAGTATCTTGGTTAAACACTACTTTCCAACAGTTTTCACCCAATGCAAACAATGAGGTTATTGCTCAATATGCGAGAGCGTACATTCTCACATTGATTGGAAGCATTTTAATGTCAGACACGTCTGCAGCTAGGGTACATGTCATGTATCTACTTAGGCTAGCTGACTTGGATGTCGTCAGAAATTATAGTTGGGGCTCTGCAGTCTTGGCTTGTCTATATCGTTGCCTAGATCATGGCATTCACCTACGCCAAGAAAATATTGGTGGATGCATGATTTTGTTACAATGTTGGGCTTGGGAAAGGATTACTTCTATAGCCCCACCACTTCAACCTTTAAGTGATCAGGAGGTGGCTGATGGGGATGGTTTCCCTGTCTGTAGAAGGTAGAAAGCTAACTTTTAAATTATTTGTTTTCTTTTCATTTAACTAACTTTAAATTGCAACATTTTTATTTAGGTGGATGAACGTAACGCATCGGATAAATCCAGCTTCAATTTCAGTTACTGATTTTTGGTTGAGATTTGATCAAATACGTACAAGACAGGTAATACTTAAGGTAATTGAAAGTTTTTTGTTTTTAAAAGTTTAAAACTAATGTCTACAATTTGGTTTCAGTTCTTGTGGAGGCCTTACATTCAACCCGAAGTTAGTCGATTGATTGTGGTTGACATCCATCCGGTGTCCAGAGCAACAGTACCAATAATTTGCTTCGCGACAGTAGAAATCCATCAGGCGGATAGGGTGATGCATCAATTTGGTTTAAGACAACATTCTGCCTGAGCCCGTTAACCTGGATCAAGTTCACAGGGATGACTTGAGGGGGAGAAACGACAAAGATTGGGTGGCGCATCATCACCAATGGATTGCAATTTGGAATGATCGACAAAATCGGATCATTCAAGGTACACCGTTCAGCGGAAACGGTCATTTGCGTGATGAAACACCGTATATGCAGTGGTACATCAACCACACTATCCGCTATATATCTCCATCAGAATCTTCCGACGATGAGGTTATTTATAATACATTTGTAGTACATTTGTTTATCATACATACTTATTCATGCCAATAACCATGTTATTTATTTTACAGTACGACATATCACAAGAACCTTCTCAGCCTGCTTCACAACCCTACACTGCCCATGTTGGGTCTTCTCCAGATTTCATGCATCATCACCAACCCTTTTTCGGACAGTCCCCTATGGGTCAAGGTCAAATGTTTGGACATTCACATCCTCAATTTGGCAACCCATTAAACACCTCATTCCAACACATCCCTTCCTCATACAGTTTCTTCCCGCATCAGTCAACTTATGGTGCTGGTCCATCACATATGTTTGGAACCACAACCATGACACCACCATCTGCCTATTATCCAGGATCTTCATCATCAATGCCATTCTATCCTCCGCCAATGCCTTCCCAATCACCACAAATTCCTCAAAATGTCCAAAGTCATCAAGATGAAGATGACGATGATGATGACAATGATAAACCACAACAATAACCACTAACACGTCCCAATAGACCCAGAAGAAGACCAACATGTGGAACCGGAGGACATAGATGACTGTTTCATTATTTTCAAGTTACTAAATTATTGTATTTTAATTTTTAATCATTTAAAAAATATATTAAAGTTTATTTTTATTTTTATTTCAATTTATTATCATTTACTGTTAAAAAAAAAAAACCAAAATGAAGTCGTCATCCGCAAAGACGACTTCACTAACGCCAAACCAAAAATTGGCCTTCAGCCAGACGACTTCATTTAAAAAAAAAACCCTGCACTTGCGGAACCAAAAATTCGAACCACCACGGAATTGTAGCAGCAAAACCTGCACTTGCGACGCAACGTTCCAATCAGCGTCAGAACCTTCGTCAACAACACACTTGTTCATCTGCATCGTAGTCACGTCGAAAACAATACCGCACCACCATCGTCAGTTAGCACACCTGCAACGAAACCTTCTGTGCGCCTCCATCAAGCAACCATGAACGAACCATTGATGAACCTACAACAGCAATCGAAGAGCACCAGGAAAACACTAATCAAACTTACAAAAAAAAAACAAAACGGAGGTTAAAATTTGTTTCATTAACATTTTTTATTTTTAATGAAACGGATGTGAAAATCCGTTTCATATTTTTCCAAAACGGATTTCAACATCCATTTTGTAAAAAAAGGAAAAAAAATAACGAAACAGATATTGAGATCCGTTTCAGAAAAATGTGAAACAGATATCAACATTCGTTTCATTAAAAAACAAAAAAATTAATGAAATGGATGTCGAGATCCGTTTCATATTTTTCTAAGACGGATCTCGACACCCGTTTCACAGAAAAAAAAAATTACACAGATCTTAACAAACAACATTCCAACATTCAAATCAAATTACAAATATTTATTATGATTAAAATGGAAGCAGACTAACCTACCTAAAAGAGAAAGAGAAGAGCACAACTTTCAAAAATAAAAATAATGAACAGCGGGGTGCACAAAGATTGGACCAACTTCAAGGACAACTGGAAGCCAAAAGGACGAGCTTGAAGAAGCACAGACAGAGGCACACGGACCACTGCCACCTTGAACCACAAGAAGCATTAGCACTGTGAAAGAAACTATGGAGAAAACAGAAAGAAGAAACGAATGTCAAAATATTTGGGGGTGCAAAGCTGTGTGCACAAATAAAAGCAAAGAAAAATGAAAGCATGGTTGTCCGCAGTAAATATCATTTACTGCTTTCACCCGCCTATCAGGTAAAAATTAATTAGGGATAAAATTGTAATTATTGGGGGTACTGAAGAAGACTTGGCGTGCAGGGAGAAGGCACCAGTGCAGTAACGGCTTTTTGCCCCGATTATTTTCCTCATTTTACCTTGGGTCTGGAATCGATGCATATTGGGGTGTGGCCAAAAGGTATCAGTTATTACCCGAGACCATAGAGTCCCTTTTATGCCTCAGTTCTAAATGAATCGGAGCCATAGGGTTCCTTTTCTGTCTCGGGTCCACGAGAACCGAAGCCATATGGTAAATGCAGAAACTTCCGCAGATTCTCCCATGT
The DNA here is from genome assembly GCF_004118075.2 of Vigna unguiculata. Taxonomy (NCBI): domain Eukaryota; kingdom Viridiplantae; phylum Streptophyta; class Magnoliopsida; order Fabales; family Fabaceae; genus Vigna; species Vigna unguiculata. Next base: position 29,600,024 of record NC_040288.1, read on the forward strand.
GCACTCCTCCGAGTGTGACAGTTATTACAACAACCACTGTTGCCGCCACAATTGTATGGTGGGGTGCCCATGGACTGCTTCCACTGTGTACTCCACTTCACACACCCTTTGTGTGTCCTCCTGCACCACCCAGTGCACCTCCATCTATGGCTCCCACTGAAACACAACACAAAATCCAACAAGGAGAGGTTAAGCCAAAAAACCCTCCTCTGCAAGATCAGATATTGGATCCAGAACAATCGAAAGTTCTGCAAGCTCAACACTCGATTTCGAATTCACCAGGTGTTTCTTCATCGGAATTTAAGGAGAAGGGTGATACCAATGTAAATACCGCATCAAAGGCTAACAATGATGAGATGAACCAAGCAGTTTCGAACTCACCCGCGACTGGAGGTGATTTGCAATCGGTGAACATGGACAGCGCGACGGAAGCGACAACGCATGACTATTGACGGAGGATGTTGGTCGGTGACAGAGGCAGAGCGTGGTGGTGGTGGCAGAGCGAAGAAATTCGCGCAAAGAGAAGATAGTTAGGGGAGACGATGAACAGTAGCTAGGGCTCGCGAATTGGGAATTTTAATAGCCCTTATGGCCTCGGTTCAATTAATAACCGAGGCCAAAAGCCCATTTATTGCCTCGGTCCTTAAAGACCCGAGGCCAAAAGCCTGATGCTGATGGCATTTTTGAAAATTTGAAAACTGACGTTGCTTTATATGCTTCGGTTCTGTTGCAACCGAGGCCAAAAGTCTCATTTATTGCTTCGGTCCTTAAAGACCCGAAGCCAAAAGACTGATGTTGATGGCATTTTTGAAAATTTGAATACTGACGCTGCCTTATATGCTTCGGTTCTGTTGCAATCAGGGCCAAAAGTTGGACGAAAATTGTAAAAATGCCACCGCCTCCTTATAGGCTTCGGTTCAGCGGCAACCGAGGCCTATAAGGCGAAGTAAAATGTCAAATCTGCACTAGTGAGACCCCTTTGTCTCATTTCTCAAAAAAAAAAAAAATAGTAAAACTAACTTTGTTTTTGTTCAATATATTTGATCTATTTCATTTTAAAAAGGTAACAAATTTGAAAGTAAAACATTAATTTTATATTATAATATTTTTTATACATGAACTTTAATAGTTTCTCATAAAAAGAATATATATATATATATAGTTGCGGATTTTCAACTAATATATCAGGGGTGCTAAAATTTTAGTTGAATTATTTTTTTTGTCAATTTTTTATTATCCAAAAATATTAAGTTGGTTCTAGTTTTTTTTACTCAATTTTGTCTCAATTTTTTAAAAATCGATGTAATTTAATCTTTTTTATTAATTTTTTTGAAGTGAAGCAAAAAAATTTCATCAAAATTAACACCAAGATTATGTCAATTACACAAATAAAGTAAATCATCCTTATTCACAACTTCAATTTTGATAAAAAAAATCCTTAATCTTATTCAAGAAATTTAACGAAAAAAGATCAAATTGCATCATTTAAAAAAAAATAAGGATCAAATTGGGACGAAAAAAATACTGAAGGACTAATTTGATATTTTTAAATAAAAATACAAACCGAATGAACAACATTTTTATATAAACTAGTAAAAACATTGTAGTTACTTTTTTTTCATGATAATAAAAAATAATAAAATTCTAATTATTTCTATAATTATAATTATAAAATCAAATACAAATAATTTTTATAATTTTACTATAATTAGTTTTTATTTATAATGATTAAGTTTAAAAAATAGATCAAATAAAAAATGTTAAATTAAACAAACAATCATTTAAAAGATAATATTAATAAAATAAATTTTTTTATTTTAAAAAATATTTAAAAGGTAAAATTGAAAATGTGAAAAAAAAGTTTTTCTTTATATATATAAATATAGATGTATAAAAAAATTTAGAATACCAAATATAAAAAATATCTTAAAAGTATTAAATTTTTAAAAAGTATATTAAAATTTTTATATTAAATTATATAGATATAGAAACAATTGGGACCATGGCCCCTTTGTCACTTAAAAGATCCACCTATATATATATATATATATATATATATATATATATATATATATATATATATATATATATATAAAATATTATTTATGAGAAATTTTCTTTTTAATAATTACGTTCTTTTAAAATTGTAATTTCAATTTAATTATAGATGAGTGTAAAAATATAAAAAAAATGAAGGACAACTATTTAAAGATGTATAATTTTTTTAGAAATAGTTATATTAAATTAGTAACAATGATAATATATTTTAGCTCTTTGAGATATTATTAGTCAAGTTTAGAATTAACATATGTAAAGTGAGTTTTCAAAAGCAACACAAATTTTCCTAGTAAATTTTGATATAATGGAAAGGGTAGTATTATTGTAACATCCAAAAAAAAAAATTTACATACACTTTATATTTACTATTTTACCATTCTATTCTTTTTCGTTATAAATATAAAAAGTTACTTTAATGATGAAAATCAAACATGTCACAACAAAATTTAATTTTGAGATTACATTTGGAATTCCAAGTGTCCCACACTCCAAACACAAGTCAAGGGACCTACTTGATAAGCCAAAATGGGATGTGAGGTCCATTTTCCACACTACCAAGAGATTCCTTTCAATTCTTAGTTATACTTTTGCATTCTTCAAACTCCTTTCACCTCCAATTTTCATCACCATTTCACTATTTCATGAAATCTACATCACTATCCTTTTCTGGGGTGCACATTTTTTCCCAAAGAAATCAAGTAACACTTCCTTTCTTATATCATTGCATATATCAAACCCTTGCTAGGGACATGCAAGTTGTGGCATTCATTTCTTCCTAACTCCATCAATTACCAACAAATTTGTGTTTCACTACTCTACCATTGAAGATATTTAACTAATGATATATCAAAAATAGTGTGAGTGAGTTCAAACCAGGACAGTTTTTGAGAACTTTTGATAACTTACTCTCGGTATAAACTCTAAGAAAATCTTTTGAAAACTGTAAAGATATTTTCAACTCTCATCATTGTGTGTGTATTCGTTGATTTATTGTGTAAACAGTGATTCATTCTTTAAGCATAGTTATATATAATAAGAAATATTAGTTTGTTCGATATAAATATGATAGTTATATAAATAAATGATAGAATTAGCAGATGAAAGGAAGTAAAAAACTACATATAAGGTACATGACTATGCATAGTTTATACTATTATTTAATTATAAATTAGTATTACTTGTTAAGATAATTCTTATAAAAAAAATAATGGATTTATCAAATTTCAAATTATATCTTATATATGGTTCATTGAAATTAATTTAATTTATTTATTAAAGTTTTTGTTTAAATAGTTAACATATATTTCAAGATTGAATTATTAATTTTGAATGAGGGAGTGGTCACCGAGGGGTGTTGATTGCTCAGTTCAACGTAAGTGTTTGATGATTTCTAATTTAAGTGTTTTTCTCTTTATGTTATCTTTCTTCTGGCTATATTATGTCTTTAATAAATTTTTTCACTTTTTTTAAGCAACAAAATAAAGAAATAAGATGTTATATATATATATATATATATATATATATATATATATATATATATATTTATTTATTTATTTATAATATACACAAGTTATACTTCCTCATGTCCAGCACATTCGGTATCAACCTAAATCCGTACTTTTAAGAAATTATTCCTAAAATTCTCTAAAGTCTTCATCAACACATAATTTTATTCCAATAGTATTTACAAGCGATGTGTAACATTTTTATTATAAATGCTCTAATATGAAAAACAAATTTAAAAAATATTATTTCTCATTACTTACTCAAAAGTCATAACTTTTACAACATCCTCTAAACAAATTCAGATGAGAAGAATAAAAGCAAAGTATAATAAGCAACAATAGTTGCTTCTCAACCTACCGGCATCATGCAAACAAAATGAGAAACCAAACACAGAATGTATACCAGTATATGCTATATATGTAGGCATGTTTTAGAAAAAAATACGTAGACATGATACACGCCATTCACCAACATGATTCTGAATTACAAGATCTTCCCTTTTATTCCCCACTCATCTTCACATCCAGACCAAACTAGCTAAGTATCCAGACCAAACTAGCTAAGTATCTACTGCTACCGGACACATAACAAAATAGTTATATAAGATAAAAACACTTGTGCTTAGAAAATGCATACTCGAAGGTATCAAAAGACCTATTCTCTCATATCTTTACGTGATTCTATTCATATTTATCCATATCTTCATCACTCTATAATCATGTTGCAACGTACCATAATCTTCCGAAAATCATCTAGGCATAGCTGCAACAGGAGGAGAGTAACTCATATACCGCTTATTAGACATTAGAACAGCAGCGTAGACAAGGATAGACAAGGATAAACAAGGATAAACACACGCAAGAAAATGAGGAAAGACCAGACAGAAATGCAGACAGACCAGACAGAAATGCGATATCCTTATTATTTTCATGTTTTGTCTTATTGTTAATGAGATCATTGTTAATGAGAGTAGTCTATTACAATAGAGAATAATCAATTAATATGATGTAAACGAGTTTCATGTAGTTCCGACTATACTATAAAAGTATAATTGATCATTTCAATTCTTCCCTACAACATATCTTTTTGAAATAATTTTTTAAATAAGTTATTAGAGTATTTAATATCTTTCGTGCTTTCTGTGTTTATAAATAAGTAAATTAATTGATTATCTATCTTTCATCTTAAATTAATTAAAAATGATCTAGAGAGTGTTAGTTAGAGGGTGTTACTGTGAGAAAGTTTCTATAGAATATTTTTGAAAAAATTCATCTTAAAAGACTTCTCAAGAAAGAATCATAGGAAGATTGTTCAAGCTATAGGTTAATTCTTTATGTAATCTGTCATACCATACCTTTTGTGTTCCTCTTCTTGTAACTGCAATTTGTAAATTTGCACCAATGATGAGCAGGTAACCGAGTGTTTTCATTATCTTGTAAATCTTCTTGAAGTGTATTTAGGAGATAGTTTTTGTCTAGGTTTTGTTGCATTGTGTTTCTTATAATTAGATATTTTCGTGTGAAAAATCCAACTCAGGTTACCTTGATTATCTAGATGTAAATTTCAAAAGAATTGAACCAGTATACAAATTTCTTTAGCGGTTCAAATCCTAGTGTTCTTGAAGTTTATTATTCCTTGTGTTGGAAGTCCTACACCGACTAAAGATAAAGCAATCTCATAGTATATAGTGGGTGCAAACCTCACCTGATAAACCGGTTTTGTGAGATTGAGTTAGGCTTAAAGTCCATTTCTAACACATTGCATTAAACTTTGTTTTAGATCAAGAGTTTTTAAGACAAAAGTTTTTCTTTCTTCAAAATTATAAAGAATTTTTCTATCAATCAATTCACCCCTCTTATTAATTGTGCTTTTAGCCATTCTTTGTTTTACAAGATTTTGTGATTACCTATCAAAATTCAGATTGAAAGTTATAAAGCCCTGTGATTATTCAATGTTCTTGATCTCCAGCCAAAATAACACAACAAAATCAGTGAAAGACTGTTCCTTACCTTTCCATCTCCATCACTATCGAAGCAGCGGATCATATCAACTAACTCTTTGTCTGTCCATAAAAAATCATGAGCTGCAGCTGCCCTTTGTATATCCCTTACATTTAAAGTTCCTTTTCCAGCTTCTGCATGCCACAAAACAACTTCCCTTGTCAATAAGTATGCGGATGAATTAGAAGAAGCAAAGGAATAGATAGTGAAAAAGCTTCTTTGTTCAATGGTACATTAACCAAATTCACTAAAACCCTGAAATAAATAATGGTTAAAACTATGTGTATTGTGTTTAACTTATAATGAAAAGGGAAGAATATTGGATCAAATTTACCTCACTACCCGAAAAACAGAATTTTAAGACTATCTATACTGATGCTAAATCTTTCATACTTCAAACACCACATATGCAGGAAGTTATACTCAGATAATAGTCCCATAAGTCATATCAATAGTGCAAACAAAGGGAGTCATACTGATAGCTTATAAAACAACAATCAACTACACCATTATATGACCAAGAATGTGGCTTCTTGAACCATTACACGAACTTAGTAAAAGTTATAGTTAATTTTTCTAAATGCCCAAGAAGTCAAAAGTAACTCTTACAAAATAGATTTTAACCTTAACTTAATCTAACAAAACTAACTAAGAAGATGAAATTTGCACTCACCTATATGCTATAATTTTGGTCAAATCTCTAATTGATATGACATTTCCAACACACTATCAAGACAAGGAGTGAACATCTTGAGCATCAGGGTAAGTGTTTTCGGTGATCTGATTGATGCTCGATAATGGATGACACAATAGGTTTAACAAATCTTGGTAAGATAAACTTTGTTTTCATATTAAAAAATGAATTTTAAGTCTAACTTACCTTACAAAACTAGTTTGTAGAATGAGATTAACAATGATATATGTACCTAGTTTGAATATATCTCTAGTTGATATATGATTTTCAACAATAATAATAAACAATTGTTTCCCATTTAATTAAAGCGATCAGAATGGCTTGGCTTACACATAATTTTGATTACCACAACAAGTGCACTTTTTAATATGGGCATGATATAAAACACACAATTCCTCTTTGATGAATAATAGATCTCATACATAAGTATGACTTTCCCAATTGATCTCTAGCCATTGTTCTTGGTCATTAACATACCAAAAATAGCAGCTTACAAATATTATCAAATTACCATCAAGCTGGAAGAAGTGTCCAATGAGCTCATCCTCTGTGAGTTGCAGCCGACTTGCAAACTGTTGATGTTGAAACAGTTAAAGAGAAAAAATCAAAAGAAGATTTAATACAAACAAAATAATTATAGATAAGGGATAAAGATAATTTGAATAGCAAATCAAACACTAACCGATTTTTTGTTCTTCTTTCTTCCCTTATCTTCTTGAGTTTGATTGTTACCCTTTTTGTCAGTCTTGTTAATGTTCAATACATTCTGGTCAGGTAAACGTGAACCTTCGGCAGAGTCTTGCAAGGAAAGAGCAATTGCCTATTTATTCACACACATCATAAAGTTAAGATGCTTCTATTCATAGCATGATGCTGTGTAGCATCATAGCAACATAGCAACATGATGTAAATCAAACAAAACCAACACAATGTAAACATTAAAACTACCTGCCTCAAAGCTTCATCATCATCAATGTACTCTGAATTATCAACATCCTTCTTCCGAAAGACTCCGGCTTTTTTTTGCAAACCTTTGCTCTTCCCCTGAAGTTGGTATTAAGCAAAAGAATTGAAATTGTAAATGACAAAATAATTTTCAAAATAGAAGACAAGGTCTAACACAATAAATCAATAACTACAAAAACCCACAATGCCACAATTTTTATTGTTCATATCAAACCATACCATGACTACATCAAAATAGATAACCTTTACCCCAACAAAAACAACTCAGTTTTGCAAAGGAATAAAGAAGGGAAAAAATCCCCAATAATTTTATTAAAATCACAACACTCTAAGATGTTTTCTAACATTAGTTATAGAAGAGCAAGCTACACACTCATTGGGACACACTTTTTTTTAATGACCAAAATTATCAGAAATCACTACATTATCAGGTCCCATCTATAATTCAATGACCTCTTCTAAGTATTTGGCGGTTTCAAATAACTATTAACTAACCTAGAGAGAATGTGTTAGAATCATGTATTACTAGCATTCCTATTGTAATCATCAAAAAAATTCATTCTCATAGTGCCAACTGCCAACTTGTGCTGCTGCTCCAATGGTTACACAACTTACTCCCAACATGTAAAATTGCCTTAATGTCTAAACCTAATAGAAAATTGACACATTCATAAAACACACTCACTTCTACAACCACACTCTAGAATACCTCCACAAAATAATATCTGAAAAACAGCATTTATAAAAAAAAAAAATATGAAGGCCCACCTTCCTTTTCCGTGACCCAGAAGAATTTTTAGTAGCAAAGTCTTCATCTTTACTGTCTTCATCATGATCACTTGAAGAACTTGAACCGGGTCCTCCCTCGTCTTCGGGTACATACTCTTCATCATCGTCTTCTTTAACCTTCTCTTTTTCCTTCTTAGCGGTGCGAAGATGAGAACTTTTCAAGGAGAGAGCCATTTTGGGCAACCCCAGAGCCTCCAACCTGGCTCTGTTCTCCGCGATTCTCGACAGCCTCTGTTTCTCGTATTCCGTCACACCCTTCTTCCCATTGTCCATCGTGTGTGTCTCCTCGGACTCAGACCCTGATACCGAAGCATCCTCGGATTCGGAATCAGAGGTTCCGCGCTTCGCCATTTCGGATTCTTCTGTGATTTTTGCCATGCTCGTCCCATTCAGTTCCACCACCACTGTGTGGACGAGGGGTAGCCATTTGGACCTCTTTGGAGCAGTGATCACCGGGTTGCTCTTCCTGCACCTCCTTTTTTCCTTCTTACACTCCCTTAAAATTCAACAAAAAACACACCGATGCTGAACCGGGCCTGAACTAAACATGAGCTCGTATTTAAGAAAATGGACCTATGTTGTTTTAACCCCAACTTTTATTTTTATTTTTTTCAAAAATACTAGTCATGGAGACCTAACTAAATTCTCTTTATATATAATTTACAACTAAAATTCGTTTTCGCTTTTTATGGAAGATGTACTTTTTAACACAGGATGAACATTTTTTTTATGTGAAAAATCCAAAATGGAAATAATGTTTTCTTGTTGTGTTAAACAAATTTACACGCAATGAACATACATTTTTAGTGTGTATTGTTTTAAGAGACACAATGAAAATCGAAATTTGTTTTCAATCTTAAGTGAGAATAAAATAGTAATTTACTAGCTTGTGATAGAAGTGAGTGGTGAAAAGGGAAAAATTAGGGATGAGAATAGCAGAACAGAATGTTGTAAAAGCCCAACTTTAGAATGTAAACCCATTGCATAATTTAAAAGGAAGGGAACTGAATATTTTAACACTTGTCTATACATAAATTTCAATCAATAAATAAAAAATTATGTTTAAAAAAGTATCTTATGAACTTAATTTAAAATATTAATTTTTTTTAAAAGATGTCTTAGAGAACTAACGAAAGTAAGTGACTGTTATTTTAAAATAAGTTATAATAATATTTAAAGTAATATTCAAAACATGGTGTTTGTTACCATGTTGCTTGCATTTCATGAATAGAGAAAAGTTGAGCGATGTCTCCTTTCACATCTCTATAGTTTGTTTTTAATCGAATTTGAGTTTTTTTTTATATATATAAAAAATCATTGAGCAAGTTAATTACATTATATTATAGATAAATTTACACATAAAATTTTTCACATATGAAACTCTCACTCAAAAAAAAGTTATAAATAAATTTTAGTTCTTTATATCACATAATCCGAGATTTATTATGTTAATTTTGTCAAGTATATTTAATATTTATATTGAAACTAAAATAATATATTTAAACTTTGGTAAACATGCAATTACTATTAAATTAAAAAAAAATAAAATGTTAAAGAAGTTTGTGAGACGTGAAACTAGAAAAGTGATTTTTTATCAACAAGTGTTTGAGAAAATTTGATGGAGTGGACATAAGACAGCAATGTATTCACGAGTGCACACTTTGTCTGTGGTTTTATGGAGTACGAAATGAAGTGAAAGTAGGGTTTTTTGTGGATAAGTTCTGAATTTTTATGAGTCAAACACACATACCAATTTTCTTCAAAATTGGTCAACATGGTGAGTCCAAGAGACAGATTCTGATCATCATTGGAAGAGCAGCAACAACAGTTTTTTTCCTTCTCAAACTTAATTAGAGGTCATAGTATCTTTTATTTATTAAATTACTGTTTAAATTAATTTTTAATCTAAAATTATAAATTAATTTAAAATTTATAATTGACATGAAGTATCGGTAGATTCTTTTTTTTTTACAATTAATTTTAGTCGAATCATCAACTTTTATTTTAATTACATTTGTTTTATTTATAAACTCAAATGTGATCAATGGAGACTTAATATTGGTTTAATTAAATTCTATTTTTCAATTAAAAATATTTTTATTCCGTTAAATAATGTTTTATCCTTTATTTAGAGAGTCCTTGATTGATTTGTTGTCGCAGTCCTGCACTGATTTCTTTTGTCCTTTCACTTACATTGCCCAGCTAATATTAGCTGTGAATTTGTACACACATACCCAAATTTGACTTTTCAAATTTCAAACAACACTGCAACATTCACTATTCTTAATAATTCTTAATAAAACATGTTTTTCAGCCCTATTAACTAATTATCAACATTAATAGATGATGATAGTAAACATAAACCTATTAACAGATAAAACATTTCTTTCTTTTGTATCATATAAATATAAATGCAAAAATTATTACAAGTTCTTTTTTCTTCATATTCTTCTTGTCTCTCCAACATATACCAAAATAAAATGTAAGTTTACGGTAATTTATGAGTTTTTGTGAATATTCTCGTACTGATGGTATAATTTGTTTTAGAAATTAGAATACATTGAAAGAATTTCTAATAAAATAAATCAATACCTAAAAGTATTAGATTACACAAGATTTTTTTTTTTCAAAATGCATCCATTGGCATATCATATAAAATCATTATCTATAAAAGCAATATTAATACGGAAAAGCTATTTTCTAAAATATTTTTTTTATTAATTTTATTTTAGGTCCAATGTTACGTAAAATGTTAAAGTTAATAAAACTTAGATGAATAATTTTGCTACGGAAAAAATTTATAAAAATAAGATGATAAAAAAGCTCACAGAGAGTGGAAAGTCAGATATCATTTTTGCCGGGCCAAAAAGTTATTGAAATTTCTGAGAATAAGCTTAAATAGACTAAAGAAAAATAAAATAACTTTTTAAGAAATAATAATAATAAAAATATTTTAGATATTTTGGTTAATGTTAGATTTAGTTGAGTAATGAACAAATTCATATAATAGTTAAGACACTACTTTCAACTTAAAATCATAACACTATAAATTTATGAATTTTCTATTTACATATTGTACACTTCACTTATATTTGATGTATGAAATTTACAATTCATCTTTAATTGACGTGAATTTCTTCACACAATAATATCTCATTCTCAAAAGTACTAGTATCTTAGTAGTAATTATTCCTTTGTAAGATTTTTTTAAGAGAGACACACATAAAAATCAATACTAATAAATCATAAACAAACTCATGCATACAATAAATTATAACATCACTTTCATCCAAAACTTTAAAATAATAGGTCTATGAATTCTTTTATTTATATATTATATTTTTATCTAATGTAAAACTTTCAACTTTCCTTTAATTTCTAACAATTAATTGCATCTTACAATTTTAACTCTAATATTACTTTTTTGCACTACAATTTTGTTGTATAAGTCTTCATTATAGTCTATGAAGAAAACACTAAATGTTTCTTTCAAAAATTTTCTACATATGATGAGTTATTTGATCTCTCTATTTACTTTGTGCACCAAATTGGAGTGATTAATTGGGATAATGATTTTTGTGACTATTATCAATAGCTTTATGCATGGAGTGATTAGGGTAATATTTCAACAAGCAATAACGATGAGAAACAAAGTGAGATATGATGAGACAACAGACATTAACTTGTTCATCATGTTTAGGAATTATGTTGCAAAGAAGGTTAGTCATATTGGTTGTCTTCAACAACGTTGGAAAACGATGGTTTATGATTGAGTATGGTGGGTCTTTGTTCACACAATAAAAGAGTTATGTCAAAAATATATTATGGAGTTCAAATTAAAGGAATTATATAATTAACAAATGATTTAAGTATTCATTTTTAAGGTACTCATTTTGTTTTAGATTAACTTTTAAAATGAAAATTCAAGATACATATTACTTTTTTTAATGAAGTAAAACAAGTAGTGACGATAATACATACTAATTCATCTCATTTTGTCTTGTTCGGATTTGGTATGTAAAAAGTGAGTTGGACAAACCTATCTCATAAAAAATGCGAACTGATTTTCTTAATTCATTCCACGTAAGAATTATTTGTTTTTATAATTTTTTCTTTCAGTTATATTGTGTAACATACTAGGCTGCAAAAATTTTCGAATAAGGCCATGTTATTACTATGAACCTTACATCTAAATCTAAATTATGTTGAAAATCCATTAATTATTTACTATTACATGTAGATTTTAGTAACCTTATTTTTATTTAATTAAATTAGTAAAAATAATAAATTTTATAAATTTATTTTTTAAAATAAGTAATATACGCAATTTTATAATTTTTAATTTTTACCTACAAGTCTGTTAGAAATTTCATGGTAGACGTATATACTTAAAAAAAAAAACTAAATTTCAAGTAACTAAATTTGTTAAAGAGAACTAATGAAAGTCCCTCCACATAATTAAGCTATGTGAGTGAATTCATCATGCCTTGTTATTGGCCTGCATAAACGATAAATTATGTGAGACTAATCTAAGTAAATCAGCATATCAAAATCATCATGCCTTGTTTTGACGGGAAATTCCCGCATTGACGGGGTATGGGTATGGGTATGGAGAATTCTCGATTTTTTCAATTGGGTATGAGGATGGGGATGGGGATGAATATATCTCCGCCATAATACCCGTCCCCGCCATATCTCCATTCTCATTTAAATTATTAAAATATTCACAATCAATTAAGGAACTCTATATATATATATATATATATATATATATATATATATATATATATATATATATATATATTCTTTCTATTTTTATTTCTTCTAAATATTTGGTTTGTTATGAAGCTCATTCGCATCTCTAATATATTTTTTATCTTATCATAACCTTTATGTAATTATGTTAAAATGATGTATGTGAATTAAAAAAATTGTATGTCTAACATTTGAATATTTCTATTAATTTTTAATATTTTTATTTATTGTATATTTTCCTTTCACATGAGAATGTTTAATACTCTCACTTTAAGTGTTTAATAGCATAAACATTTCATTTACTAGGTAATATAAAAAAAATTACTTATTATTATTAATTTTTGTTTCATTTGAAGAACTCTTTTATTTCGCTAAAACAATTTTTGTTATTTCTCAACCATTGAGTATATATGTTGATATTTGAAAAATTTTCTTAGATTTCTAAGATGTTTTTTGTCTTATCATACCATTAATTATACATTTGTTTTTCTTTGTGTAATTCCTTCCAATAGTCTCCAAAAGTTTTAGAAGACACACATTTGTTAATTTTTTAATATTTTTATTTTTGTTTATTTTCATCATATAAAATATTATTTCGATAAATTTTATCTTATTATTTTTTATTTTCTAACTCATTACAATCATACTTTAATATTTTCAATATAATTGTATAAATAATTTTTATTTACTACAATATAAAAATTTAATGTAATTGCCATGAATATTTTTTATCACCATCCAACATATATTGGAGTTTAAAAGATACAAGATCTATGATAAAATTTTATTATGTTTATTATTTGTTCTTTGCGTCACTTTTTATCAACCATTAAGTATATATGTTGATATTTGAAAAGTTTTCTTAGATTTCTAAGATATTTTTCATCTTATCATTCCTTTAATTATATATTTATTTTCCTTTGTGTGATTCCTTCCAATAGTCTCCAAATTGTTTATAAGATACAGATTTGTTAATTTTTTAATATTTTTATTTTTTGTTTATTTTCATTATGTAGAATACTATTTCGATAAATTTTATCTAATTATTTTTTATTTTCTAACTCATTACAATCATACTTTAATTTTTTCACTATAATTGTATAAATAATTTTTATTTACTACAATATAAAAATTTAATGTAATTGCCATAAATATTTTTTTACCACCATCCAACATATATTGTGGTTCAAAAGATACAAGATTTATGTTAAAATTTTATTATTATATTTATTATTTGTTCTTTGCGTCATTTTAATCAAGTGATGTATTATAACTTTTATTAGTGTATAAAAAATAGATTCATTATAATTTAAAAAATTCAAGTAAACAAACATTTAAAATATATTTTCCTTTTATATTTTTTTAAAATTATTTTTTCCTTTTATATATTTTTTTTAAATATTTTTAAAATTTATCAACTAGGTTTCATTAATGTTTGTAAATTTAATAAATGTTTTAGTTCTCATTAAATTTTATTTAGTATTCTAATCTAAAATGTAAACAATTATAATTTATTTAAAAGTATTTGATCTCGAAGAAACAACCATACTCCTAATATTGAATATTTGATAAAATTATGTTTCCTTTACCGTAATTTTTTATTATTTTATAAAAATTAATTAAAATTAATATTAAAGTAGTAAGAAAATGGGTACGGGTATGGGTATAAGATTATACCCGTTACCCGGTAGGGATGGGGTTGAAATAAAAGTTTGATACCCGTTGGGTTTGGGTATGGGGATGATGATTATTTTTTTTTACGAGAATGGGTATGGGATAGTGAAACCCGTCTCCGCCCCGTCCCGTTGCCATCCCTAATTATAATAGACTAATTTAACATGTAATATAATAATTATTTTAATTTATCTAATTAAAAACATTAACTAATCAATTAAAAATTTAAAAAATATTTTATATAATTAAATATGTTTTTAATATTTATTTATATGTATACGTAAACAAATTTTGTAAATAAATAAATCTTTTAAAAATTAAAAACAAATAAAAAAAAATAATTGACGGATCTGACGAATCAAAACGGATCGTACTAACCCTTTTACCACCCTGCATTATATTCATACAAGAATTTTAATTTACAGGAGGCAGGGAGGTTGGCAAAGCAATAGATAGGAAACGAAATACAAATTACAACAAGGAAAACATATATGGGACAATATAAAAAGGAATAAAAACATAGTACAATATAAAGTATATACTATGAAAAAAAAATGAAAAAAAGACTAAATATTTAGAAATATATACTTTTCCACGTTTTACATCCTAAATAACAGATTATATTTATTATGAAAAACATTCATATTTTCTGTCAATTTTATTTTTGAATATTTTTTAAAAAAATACATATAAATTTTGTTATGAATTTCTTTTTTTCAGTAAGTTACTGTCATTTCATTTGCAAATTATATCTTGTATAAAAATCTTTTTACAATAAATTTTGTAAAAAATGTTTACAAATTTTATAATTTTATAAAAAGTAATTTATCACAAAAAAATTACTTGTCAATTAAAATTTTTAGAAAAAATAGTAAAAAATTATTTTTTCTTATAAATTTTTTTTATAAAATTACAAGAAAAAAATCATGTAATATAAAAATTTTTAGTATTAAACTTCTTTCTTATTTACATTCATGTATGTTTCGAAAATAATTCATGTATCTTCTTTACCAAATTTTAAACTTGCAACCATATGCATGGGGATTTAGAGATTTAAATTTATTATCATCTTTTCACACTTTGAGCTGTAAATGTATACAGAATTTCTACACTTAGATTAGCTAATTCCTAATTAATTATTAACATTGACCCTACATATCTTTCATCCATAATTTGTATGATAATGACTCCAATTTACACGACACTTAGGTCCATCACAATTCTATTAATCAACCAATAATTAAACCTTTTAATAAAGTTTCAACCATACATTATTTTCCCCTCCACACAAGTTCATTGCAACGTCATGTCAATTTATTTACTACAACTACATACTACACTCTCTCACTTCCAACATATACTATTTTTTTCTTGATTCTCATATAAAATTTTAAAGAGAAATCTAAAAATGAATGCTTTTTTTTTTAAATTGAGACAAATAAACAAAAAACCTTGACAATAACTTATTTCTGTAAACATATATACTTGCATCATGTACTGAAAATAATTTTGATTAATTGAAGTATATGTGTGAATCTTGGTTCTGAAACTATCAGAAAAATCCAAAGGGTCTCTGAATAAATTAATATGTAAGCAAAAGACATAGAGTGGACATTAGCAAGTTGTTGTGTGGTTCATATATAATATAAACAAAAAACTAAGCCATGGTGTCCTATCATAGAACAGAAAGAACTGAAACCATTGTACACACAGTTGTCATCAATTATTTATTACACAAACTTCGGCGGCAACAGGGAAAATTGCATGCACAACCTTAATTGGTTTTAAATCATTTGTTTTCTTTTGACTCTTTGTTTAGTGTGTTTTTGTAGAAATAAATGCGACATTGTGTTCTACAATGTGTTGTCTTATTGCTTGTATTCTTATAAATGCATGTACACGTACAGTTCTTCTTTGTATCTGCTAAGGAAACTAAGAAAACATTAACACCTGTATCATGCTGGCTGGGAAAGAAAATTAAATAAAGTAAAAATTAGATTACTTAATTTAAGAGAAATAATAAGATGAATAGGAAAGAGAGGAAAAAAATGTGTGTTGCATATGAACTTGAGTGAAATTTTTTACCTATGAACCCCACACGTTTTTTTCTTTTTAATATTTCAGCAATTTTTATGTTACAAAGAGTTAAAACATATTAAATTCCTTTACTATAGTAAATAGGACTTCTAAAAACAGATAAAAAACAGTTTTAAAAAATGATTTTACGATTAATAAAAATATTGCTGAGTTATTTTGTTTCACGATAAAAAAGTTGAGATAAATGCTTCTCTCAAACTGTTGTCCTAAGTCCATTAAACACAGACAAGTTGATATATAAATGTTACTTTTAAGAAAAATAATTCTTTATATGTAATAAAAATTTAAATTTAAATAAGACAACTAGATTGTCTCGATCGATGTACAAAAGAAAAAAAGAAAAAAGAAATAAGAAGGGAAGTCAAATTCCATAATCTCTCCATAAAACTACATGAGATTGTGTCAAAACGACAAAAACATGAACAACTCCTTTTCCTTATACATGTCCTCTCACAATGAAGTTTAAACTCATTCAAGATGCCACAATGTGTCATTGTTAAATATATTGTGTTCTTGATCATATATAATTGTAATTCTTTTTCCAAGCTTTCTACATTACATTTTCAAATTTTCACTTTAAAACTCTTGCATAATACATGTTAGGATCGAGTAGGAATCTCACTTTTAGATTGTGATTTGGTTCATCTAGTCTCCGTCACGGAACAATTATGTAACCTGCAACAATCTTTTCCTTAACAGTGAGCTTGACTCTGATACCAATTGTTAGGATCGAGCGCTTATCACTAGACCAAAAGTTATAAATATTAGTCAGAACACAACTTTCTTTTTTTACTTAAGAGTATAACAGTCCAAGCACCACAATTCGACAGTGTCCTGCTTGACCTCTATCACAGGATAATTGATGTCACCTATAACAATGATAATACAAACAACAACACAAAAGTAGAAGAAAAGTAATTTTTCTTAATTGTTACTCTATTTAAAATTACCCTTCAGATATATTACCCTTAATGACATATTTTTCTTAAGATAAACCTTCTATTAGAAATAGGAATGGGTTTAATGGTTCTTCCTGTCTAAGTTCTTTAGTTGGTGTTAATTCTTGTGTTCGGTTATCATTAAGCAAAATGGATAGTGTATGGTCCCAAACAAATCTTCATCTTGTTAATTCATTGTTTGCAGAACCAAGTCTATTCGTTATATACAAGATAAATTATCATACTTAATTAACTAAATAATTTAATTTACGATTTCCAATAAATTGCATTTTATTGCAATTAACAATTACTTATTATCAAACATTCTATTACTTCAAAATAATCTCCAAGAGTATGAAAAATCATTTGCTTTCAAATCTTTTGTTAAAGTTTCCATTCAAAGCACTTGTTACTTTATTGCACATTCCAATTGTTTTTAACATTTGGAACACTTTTCAAGTGATATCTTTTCAAATACTTTTGCGATTCTTTCTACACCTAAGACTGATAGTTCTTGTGAAGTACATTTATAAATTGATTTGTAGCTCTTCGTGAATTTTCAAGAGTTTTATAGTTCATATATTAATTTCTTACATATTTTACATATTAAGTATGGTCGTAATTTGATACTATCAAATTAGTATATATATAATCCCCTAATAAGGTTGAGGTGATGGTAATTAAATGTAAAATTTAAAATATTCAAACTGGTATACAATGTTGTGTCTTCTCTCTTTTCGTTATCTATTATTTTACTCTCTTTTTTTTTAAGTTTTTTTACATTATTTAAATTCAAATCTCCTAAATTAAGTAAGAAATTTTTTCTAAACTTTATTAATATATATATATATATATATATATATATATATATATTTTAAGAGATTTTTTAAATTAGTTCACCATCTCTTAACATATTTTCCATTACCTTATATAAATACTCTCTAATTCATTTTATACAAGTGAAGATACTTAGATACATTATTTTAATATTATTTTTTCATGTTTTGAGTATAGGGATCAAATATTTACTTGAATAATTGTTAAACTCTTCAAGTCTTTTATCTTATTCATTTGACATTCCTATATGCCAACCAATTGGAGTGTACATTTTTTATCTGTATTTATAGTTTTGCTTATGTATTGACTTGTTTAAGTTAATCAAGTTGCTTACTGAGTCTCTGTTGCATCGCTTGGCTAGTTGTTCAGCGCGACACATCAATTGTATATTTATGGTGACAAGCTTATTGAATTCAATGTAAGGTAATGGTGGGGAGAAACATTAGTGCAGATATTAGATAAGATATGAAGAAGTACCAATGATGTAGTAGCATAGAGGAAACATATCATTTGATAGTTAGTGTTGGGAATAGTCCAAGTGTGAGTCAAAAAAAGTCCCACATTGGTATCAGAGTCTAAGGTCTTATATGTGTAAGACTAATGTCATATAACCATATAGAACCATAATCTCTCAATATCCATAACCATGCCTATGACCATAAACCATATATGAAAAAATATAACTTATCAGTGGTATCAGAGCCGATGGTTCGGAGTGACTGATCGC
Source organism: Vigna unguiculata (assembly GCF_004118075.2). Lineage (NCBI taxonomy): Eukaryota > Viridiplantae > Streptophyta > Magnoliopsida > Fabales > Fabaceae > Vigna > Vigna unguiculata. Next base: position 29,619,065 of record NC_040288.1, read on the forward strand.
ATAACCATAACCAAAGGGGTCACTCATACACCTGAAGGAAAATATATCATATGAAAAAGAAAAAAACAAGGGACTCACCCTTGAGGGGAGATGTTAGGAATAATCCAAGTGTGAGTCAAAAAAAGTCTCACATTGGATAGAAAAGACAAAGTTAAGCACTATATAAGAATAAAGACCAATAACAACATTGCCTTAAGGTTTTGGTGTAAAAGTGGTATCTAAGGTCTTATATGTGTAAGACTAATGTCATATAATTATATAGAACCACAATCTCTCAATATCCATAACCATGTCTATGACCATAACCTATATATATGAAAATATATATAAACCAACAGTTAGGAACATCCTCTAATATTTTTAGTGGGTAGATTATAGTATTAAATGAATGGTTATTTCATATATAACTGTTATTATGATCACCAATTTTTTTATTATCGTTTCCATCTTTTATAATGTGTACAATATTTTCATATTGTGGGGTACCCGATTACAATATACATATATTTACTGATAATTTTTTTTACCAAATTAAAAGAATAATCCATAAAAGGTGAATAGCTTGCACATACCGTTTTGTTAGGAATCCAAGTGTGAGTCTAAGTCCCACATTGACCAGAATTGAGAAAGTAGAGCACCATATAAGGATCAAGGCCCATAAACCCATTGCCTTAAGGTTTTGGGTTGAGAGTGGTGTCAGTGTCTTATGTGGTTGGGCTCAGGTCTCATTGGTGTTGTCTCCCCAGTGATACCCCCTCTTATAAACCTGACAAGTGGTATCAGAGCCGATGGTTAATACCGGCTCAAACGAGTGCAGTGCCAGTATGGTCCTAGTATCGAAAGTCTTCCTGGCAAGGGTCCCAGATAAGGGTTCCAGGTTAGCGTGTCCCGTTAAGAAAAACGGCGGTACAGAAAAGGGCAGAGAAGGGGTACTCGTGGTTGGGAATGCTTCCGCTGGAGGGGGAGTGTACCAATGTGGTTGAAGGGACTCACCCTTGAGGGGAAGAATGTCTTAAGGTTTTGGGTGAAACCCCCTCTGTAAAAACCTGACACGTTTCACATTATATGTCACATTATTAACACAAGTTGTTTGTATTTTAATTGCTCATACATAGAAACAACACCTTCTTTTTTTTTTAAGAAAGATCATATATTGTTGGTACGTAATTAAAAAAAAAAATGTATTGTTCTTATCAAACGTTACGTAACTTTTTAAAAATCATTTTTTTTTTGCTGGGTGGGTTAAAAATAAAAGTTTCAGCTTTGTATAAAATAAACCCCAGCAAAGAAAAAGCTCAAAACAGTTAAATATGCTTCTTGAAATAATTACAGAAGGAGACAATATTCGATTAATTATGAAGACATTGACCAAAAGAAAACTTTCTTCTCGAACCATAAAAAAAAAATACATAGCAACCTAACTTTGATAATAAACAAGAAGAAAACCAGAAGAAAAAAAAATGATTGAGGAGAAAGACAAGAATTGGGTGGTGGGTTGACCTAGATTTGATTTTCCACATTACCCCAAAAAATTATGCCTTGATAGAAGAACATTGGATGAAAAAGTAGAGGAAATTCCTAAATTGTTGAATAGAAAGCTCCATCCAACATGTCTATATCTCAATTGGAAAGGGTTTTGTTATTGGAGGACCTACAATATGTGACTTTGACAATCATATATGAGTACTTACTTTTTTGTGTTTTGGGGATGATGAATAAAATGTGTGGGATATGAAGAAAGCGTTGTTTCTAAGCTGACTAAGAAAAAACTGTCTTTTGGAAAAGAGTTGAAGGAGAGATATGGTGGCCAAAGCATCTACAAAAGTTGGGAATGAAAGATGGTTAGAAACAAAAACACAACTCTTTTTCACACACACAAACCCTTACTACATCTTATCTCTTTAACCCCACATTTTCCACCTCACACTAACTTTTGCCTTTTCTTTTCATTGCTTTTCCTATTATGCTATTTGCCTTGGATGCTCCCATCCTTATTACCTTTTACTTCTCTTCCATGGTTTCCATAGTGTTATTAGGAGCATCCATTTGTAGTTATAGAAGTGCTAATTGTTAGCTTAAGATACTACTTCAATGAAAACTTGTAAGACTTGTCCTAAACCCTAAATTCTAACATGCATGGAGATGGGTCATTCGAGAGAAAATTTATTTAGAAGATAACAACAATGAAATATGAGTTTAGTCCACACAAAAAATTGACATCATCTCCAATAAAAACCTTAAAATAATTCAAATTTGATCAAGTAATTAAGAACTATTTGTGACGGTTAATTCAATTGGTTATTAATGATTATTTACAACTATATATTTATTAGTTATTTTACATGAAAATGTTATCAGCTGTTTGTTTCAAGTTAATATTTTAAATAAGGGTTAAATATGTTTTTAGTCCTTACACTTGTCTTCAACTTTGATACATTTTGATTCCTAAACTTTAAAAATGAATGAATATAATCTTTTTAACTTAATGACGTTAATTTTGTTAGGCTTGTTAAACATTATTTCAAGTTGACATTGTCTCAAAATGATGTAAATAACTCAAACGTTATCCTAAAAGACATAAAAAAATTTGACGTATTTGAGTTACGAAGACTATATCAATTTATTTTTATAATTCGAGAATCAAAATGTATCAAAGTTCAGATAAATGACAAATTCTAATTTCGCTTCCAAATTTAAGGATTAAATATATATTTAACCCTTAAAATAATACTTATGTTATTTTTTAAGATTTTTTAGAAAACTTGATGAAGTGAACATAGACATTGATCAAAGCGTGTAATTGTGGGATACAAGTAATTCATGTAAAAGAAACTCTCTTCAAAACCATAATTGAAGAGACAAGAATATATGATCCAGGAACACTAGGAATTTCGATCTGTTAATGCCATTTTAGGTTAAGGAATGTGTTTTATGTAGTTTTCAAGAGAAACAACATATATGCTAGCTAGCAAATAATTTGTTCCATTCAGCAATATAAAATCTTCAATTGAACTTACAAATCAAGGGTAAAAGTAAAACTAAGCTGAGAATCAATTCCAATGTAACCAATAATCATCATAAGTCTTGGACTATAAAAAGTTGTCTCTCTAGTTAGAAATCACGCAAATTAGAAATAATATCTACTAATAAAGTTTTATATTCTTAAACAGGAGTATAAATAAAGCATACAATAATGGAAATGTGGTTTGGTACCTCAATTTCTATATTGATATACATTATCTTTTAACATTATTTGTGACAATAAATAACAAATTACCTTAAATTATAGATTATAGGTATATAATTGCAAACCCTCTCATGATAAATAATACTCTTTAAACTGTGGTGGCAAAATAACACTCAAATCAACTCTTTATTTTTGTTAATAACTTTTTATTTATTTTTCCCTCTTTCATGTATGAATTTCAATAAATACTCATCACAAAACAACATTTAAACGTTGAGAAAAAAAAATTGGAAAAGGAAAGTCATGAGAAAAATAAGACACTAGGAAAGAAATTTCTTCATATGTGATATGAAATTATTTGTAAATTTTCTTCCTATTCAAATATCAAAATAAAGTGATATATATATAAGTTATATAAGATATATGTGTGTGCTCGGCATAGAAAGTCTATATTCTATGCCGGTTGTGTTATAACTGGTGTAGAAAGTATGATTTTTTTTCTTTTGTTTTTTCTTACCTACTCTCTGACATCTACAAAAGATTCATAGAGGTAGTTTTAGCAGAGTGGGAGAAAGACGACTTTTTACCGGACAAGGGCTTGGAGGAAGGAGTCCTTGATGAGTTTGTGGTTGGGCTCAATGGTGTCAAGGTAGACATAGACACGAAAGTCATTGGTGAACTTGGTTAAGGGCATGAAGACACGAAAGTCTTCTACTTATTACAAATTTTTTACAGCACCCATTTACTATGACAGTTCTAGTGATAATCAGTATAGAAAGTCTCATCATATTTATAATTATGTCACAACTACACTTATTATACGAGTGAATTATAACCACCATAATAAATCGTCATAAAAGTCAATTTTTTTCACTAATCTCATAACATAAGTCATATTTCTTTAATAATGTTCAAAATAATATTGTGACTTCAATCTAGTCCAAAATTATATTGTGACTTTTAGAGGACAAGGTTCATCACTCCTAATTCTCTCTCACGGATTAACTACAATATCTTTATCAGATCCTATTACTACTACCCATATTAACTCGTTATAGATAATGTCATTTGACTAATTTATGTTCAGGAAATTTGTAGTGAAGTGATAACTTTACTAATACATAAGTGTGTGTTTAATTAGTATGAGACCTCATCTATAATAATAACGTGAAATAAAAATGTACGAAATTATTATCAAGTAAATAAAGTGGTATATTTTATATTAAAAAATTACAAAATTAAATAAATTAAATAATAACAAGTATGTAGAAGGATTATAACTTACAAATTAGTTTATCAATTTAATAACCATGAAAGGAGAAATTTAGAAAATTTACACTTATTCATTTATAAAAAAACAGTGAAATTAATTATCCCAAAATACTCTAAAATACATTGCATATAAGCTCAAAGTTTAGGTATGCCTTTTATGAGAGGGTGAAAGAAATCGGGAGAACCAAAAAAGAAAAAAGAAAAATGAAAACAAAGTATGGCATCCCTACTAGATATGGAAGGCCATAGAAGTATCTATGTTTTATTTTTGTCTAAAGAGATCTGTAAAATTTCTTTCAAAAGTATAATCATAAAAAATACTTTTGTTTAAGGAATTCAAATAAGCACTTTTGTCCCTAAGAAGTCTCCTCCTGAAAGTAAGAGGTTGAGTTATCATTAGGAATAAAGAAGACTTGTAGCATTCTTCTGGCAGCTAGTAATTTAAAATTTTGGTTGTGTAAAATGGGTTGGCACAATACTCATCACAACATTTTATCATTTAATTCGATTATGCATGTAACAATATGTTAAATATGTTTTTAGTTATTAATTTTAAGTAAAAATTAAAATTAGTCTCTTTTTAAAATATTGATTTAATTTAGTTCCTGAACTTTTGAAACGTGTGAATTTAGTCTTTTAATCCATTTTTTTTTTAATTTTATTTGGTATTTCAAACATGTTTCATGATATTATTTAAGTTATTTACACCGTTTAACACATTTCCGCTTCAATATTAATTGATAAACGCGTTTGAAATATCAAATGAACTTAATAAAATTTAGTTAAAATAATTAAATTTACATATTTCTAAAGACGAAATACTAAATTGGTCTAAAATTCAAAAAATGACTAATTTTAGCATATTTAACCGATACTAAATGATCAAAATTAAATAATAATAAGAAGAAGGAGAAGAAAAAGACAATTAAATTCTCTTCCATATAGTTTTTTGTATTTCATTTTATACATCTTTCTTTATTAAATTTATGACATTGTGATTCAAAATACAATATAAGATTATTTACAAAATTAGTGTCATTTGTAATAAAATTTACGTAAATACATAGATTTTAAAAAATTTGTGAAAATAGACAAATCGTGTTATAAATACAATTTCAAAATAAAGAAGTTGGGTTTTCTAAACTTTATAGAAGTCCTGTTTTTAAGTTACGACTTTCAACTTTATATTTTTTTTCTCGGAAATCTTACGTAAATATTTTAAACGACTTATTTATCTTTCAAGAGCATGATTTCTTTTTCTTGTTTTCTAAATTTTTTTACATTCTAAAATTTTTTATATACACAGATTTTTATTTTAAATTATCTTTTAATAATTTAATTAATTGAACTTTGAATTTTTCTTGTTTTTTAAATTTTTATATACTCATATTTTTTAATTTTAAGATATTTATTTCAATAATTAAAAAATTTTACAGTCTTTTCTATCTTAAATTATTATGTTTTTGAATAATTTGATTGAAAAGAATTTTAAATCTTTCAAATTTTCGAGTAAACATTCTTTTTACTTTCATATCTTTTTTAGTAATTTTATTAATATATTAAAATAAAAGTTCTGATTTTTTTACTATTTAATGTTTTGTTTTGTTGTTTTAACTTTTAATGTAAACATTTTTTTAAAGTTTTTAAATAGTTTGATTATTAAACTTTATACATGATTCTTATTTATTATTATTGTTATATATATATATATATATATATATATATATATATATATATATATATATATATATATATAAAGTATAATATTTTTATATTTAAATTTTCATTTAATAATAAGTAATTTAAAACAATTTTTAAAATAATTTTAAGTATCTTAAAAAAAATATAAAAATTGTAATATAAAATTTAAAAAGTTGAAGTTTTTTTAAAAGATATAAAATTCTTTGAGGCCTAAAATTTTTTAAAAGATTTAAAAATTTTTTTCATCAAATTATTGATTGAGAAGTGATTTAAGATATAAAAGATTATAAAAAATTTTAAATTATTAAAATAAATATCCCAAAATTACAAGCATACGATTATATAAAAAAAGTTAAAAATATAAATTTTTGAAATCAATTAAACAAATTGTTAAAAATAATATAAAATAAAAAAATATTTATTTAAAATTTTTAAAAAACGTAAACAGAAAAGAGAGATGATGTTTTTAATGCACGACTTCTATAAAGAAAGTAACAAAAAAAAAGTAAATTAAAAGAAAAAGTCATTTAAAGTATTTATGAATTTTATAAAAATAAGAAAAGTAAAGTTGTAAAATAAACTCCAATAACTGAAGCAATATTTAAAAAAAATTGGCTTTGTTTCTTTATTTTGAACTTATATTTAGAAAATGTGATTTTGTTATGTATTTTAAAGTTGTATTTATGAATTATGACTCATGCAACATCCTAATTTAATAAAATTCATCTACTAACTTCGGATATTTCAAAATTTGATATAAAACATAAATTAACCCAATAGTCATATAATCATATTACAATATTACAATATTCGTCAAATTAAATATCTAAAGTTTTTAAAAAGAAACAAATTACGTTTTTTTTTTAATTAAAATAAGTATCGAGGAACAAAGAGTAATATAACTTAAATTACACATTAGTGATAGTCAATCTCACACTCTATTCCTGAATTGTGTTACTGCTAGGTATCTCACTTGTGGTATCCTATGCTCACGTGAATTTCACGATCATAGCAAAAAGTGACAAACACACAACAAAGGTAAGCTAGTATGTAATAAAAGAAAGAGAGAAAAACAATACATATCTACATATACAATTAAACTCAAAGATTTCATAATCGACCAAAACCATGCAGAATCATTTCATTTAGTTCCAACACATCATACAACAAATTCAAATAACAACTAGCTCTAGAGGATTAAATATATATTAAGTATGACCTAAAGATTCTCTCCTACTATAAGGATATCAATAGCATTTAGACTCATAAGGTCATGACTCTACCACCTTCTTAATAGTAGGGCAAGTTCACCTATGTCAGTTATAAAAGGTTTCCATATGAACCAATTTTCGTCATAATAACCTCCATCGACTTTCACAACTAAATATCTTACCTTGTATGAGTTGGGATACCTAGTAGAGTATGGATAATCTCCTTTTAAGCCCCTACTCAACATATCTAACACAAGAGTATAATGCTTCCTCCATTGGAAGCCACTCCACCTTCAAATAATCCCAATCACACACCTTCACATTCAAAAATCAAACATCCTTACCATACTTTCATATACATTTATATGTATCAAACAAAAACTTATTTTAGTTTAAACAAGTAATATAGAAGCTATTTGACTTTCGATCAACATCCACAACATCCACTCAACACAACTCAGAAATAGGCGCATCTGGAAGAGTTGCACCTAACACTAGCTATATGGTGCCCATCACTACCTTTTGGCGCCCAGCAAACCCAAACTGCACCCAATGAGGTCACCCTTAGAGCTCCCAAAATTTAAATATAGGAGATAGCACCCAATGGTCATTATCGAGGCCCAACGCCCACAAGTTAATGAGCTTACTGAATTTTGTGGCACCTAACTGTACAAAAGTTTCGCCTAGCGCCAGTTAAGTCAAAGGTCACTATTCAAGTGGTGCCCAAAGGCTCCATAGCGATGGTATATTAGAAAATTGAACTTCCTATTTGAATTTTAATTGAATAATTTGACTCTTCTTAATCTATTCCTTGCTTAATATACTAATAAACTTCATAATTTTAATATATCCATCTCTTAGCTCAAAAGTGCCAAATTTAATCAATCAAAGGTTTGATAAAGAAATTCCTATCAACAGACAAACCAAGATATTACAAAAACAATAAACACTCTCTGATACCAATTGAATCAAACTCGCATTTCTTTAAAGAAATCATACCACACTAAACATATTACACAATTATCATTGTCAGTTCCATACCAAACCATTTCACCATAATATATCAATTCATAATTCAAAAGTATACTTTTATATTTATTTTCTCTCTCTTATTTTGTTTTTTATCTTTAGTTTTTATAATTTATTTTATTTTTGTCTCTTATCTTTATCATTATATTTTAATTTTATCTTTTCTCTTTATCTTTTATCTTTTATATATATATATATATATATATATATATATATATATATATATATATATATATATATATATATATATATATATATATATATATATATATTCACATTTCTTTATCTTCTATCTTTACTTTCACCTTATTTAAATGAAATGCATTCAACTAGAGTAAATCATCATTTCCTTCCAAGAGTTTCATTTGTAAACACAATTATTTCCTTACAAAAATATTATTCATTTATATAAAAATTGGAGGTAGAATCCAATATCTTCCCAACTAGTTCTAAGTATTGGATAAATGGTAATTGTTCAAATGTGAAAAATATCCATATTTACATAAATGGGTTGACACCAACAACAACTTTAATAATGATAATGTGAGTTCTTTTAGACATTTAGAAGTTTATTTCATTTTTTACACCATTATATTTTATAATTTACTCATCAAATTTTATAAACAAACCTTTTCAAAGAGATAATTCAAGTGTGCAAGTTTAGTTCGTTGGATTCTGCCATTAAAAGGATTTATATAGATTAATTGTAAGGAGACTTACACCTGTGATGAAAAAAGTAGGCTACAGAAGGTGTTATTAGATATTCTAAAAGTGAATTTCTTTTTGCCTTCTCTAGAGTCTTGTGTGTTAGCTCAAGAGTAGAGGTTGAACTATTTGTCATATCAATGAGATAAAATAATATGATTATTGAAAGTGACTCTTTAAATGATGTACAACTTATTAACTGGGGAGTCTTTTAACAAAGACATCCTTTATATACTTTTGTTTCTTCAATAATTCAAGCTAGTCGAAAGATTGATTACATTAGTTGGAACCATCTCTCTAGTAGATATTTTTGTCAAATATAGATTATCATTATCTTTGAATTCATATGTAATATTTTTTTGTTAAGTTTGCTCACACTTTTCTTCATTTTCCTTTGTACATGGATAACATTAGAAAAAATGTAATCTAGTTGAATGATTTTTTTTTCATAAATAAAAAAAATATTTTAATTTTTCTTGCAACCTTTATTCCTTTTATTTTAAATACTGTAGAATATAATAATCAGTTATCATATTGGTAATTCAATTTGTTACATCTTCATTATATTACTTCTATTTATTTTGTTAGACAATATTACTAAATAGAATCTTTATATTACTCTAAAACACATCCTTGACATTGATTTATATGTTGGATTAAATTAACAGACAATTAATCTTATCACTTTTTTTATATACTGTTTAAATAATTAACGAAATGTAATTATTTAAAAAATAATAAACATCAATTATATAATGCAGATAAATATTGATTAAATAAATGATGTCAAAATAATTAAATTGATTTTTTTATATGGATTATATGAATTATCAATCTGAAAATTATTATAAAATGTTGCGTTTACTTTTATTTCCTTTTTTGCACTTTTCCTGATAAGTAACAGAGAAATTAAGAGACTCATTCTTCCATTCTTAATATATGGAAGTCGAAAGGTATACTTTTATCTCAAGAATATTGAAATACATTTATATTATAATAAATAAATTTTATAAAAGACTCATGTATGATTCTAACATTGTTTAATACCAATAATTTTCTTCCTAGCATATATGGATTTAAATAATTAAATATATGTCTATAGTTTCAGATGAAGTTATTCATCAATAAAAAAAACTTCTCCGTATAATTTTCAAAAAATTTTGAATATATAGTTTGAATATTCAATACCTACAAAAATAATTATGAAATACGCTGGACACATGCAGCATCACAAAAATGGATACAGAAACCTACACAAGTTGAGAATTTCTATATTATCAGAAGAACAAAATACTCACTGAGAAATCTAAAAACTATATCATAATAATTTTGTATTGTCCATACAAAAACAAAAATTAAAAAAAAAAAAGCCTTTGATGGTATCTCATACAACCTGAGTATGACTTATAGTAGTCACGAAGACATTTGTAAATAAGTGTTTGCCTAGTTAGAATTAGCTGTTTACAACTTAGTCTGGATATAAGAATTACTTACTAATAAGGTTCGTCTATATTAAAATACATTACAATTAGATGATTCCTAAACTTAGATTAAGTTTCCTTAACTTTAAAATGATAAATTACAAAAATAATTAAGAAACAAAAACAAAATCATTTCCGTGAAACTTTCAAATATTTTCTAATTTATTATTTAAAGTTTGGATCTTGTTTATTTTTCTTCTCTATTTTTTTAGATTTGATTAATTATTTGATATAAAATTTAGTTTTATTTTATTAATTATCTGAACAAAATTTATTATTAAAAATGAAAAACGTTTTCTCATGTATTCGGTCGTGACATGACATGAGCATTCTTTGCAGTAAAAAAGAAAAGGTGACAATTCTCCCTTAAATCTAAAAAAGCAATACCGATTGGTCTCCTTCTTTTAAATAAATGTTTTTTAAATCAAAATAATCATTTTATCCATTTTACTTTTTAATTGATTATTTCTTTAAATTTAATTTTTTTAATTATAAATTTACTTAAAAAACTATTTACAACAAATATTTTAATTTTATAATTATAGTAATAACAAGAATAAAAATAATTTTATTATTTTATTTTATATTATAATTTTACTCTTTAAATAATTTTTTTTTAAATTAAAATATTTATTATTAATTCTACTTTCAAGTTTTTTTTTAAATTTAATTCTTTTTTAAAATTAACAGATTTTCAAATTCTAAAACTACCAAAAAAAAACCCATTTACAATAAAACTATAAAAACTATTTTAATTTTATAATTATAGAAATAATAATAATAATAATTTTATTATTTTTATTATTATAAAAATTGAATACGCGCATGAATTTTACTAGTAATTCAAATGAAATATAATTAAATAGAAAATGGTTAAATAACACAAATATAATTTTAAAAATGTATATTTTACAAATGATTGCATTACCTTATGATTATTATATATTTTTCTCTAAAAATAACATGCATAATGAATGTAATATAACATTATAAATTATAATTCAATAATCATAAATTATAAGATGATATATTTTATATAAAACTAATAAATATAAGTGTATCATTCGGAAACATGACCTGATTTTTTTAATTAAATTGTATTTGTATCTATGTTTTATTTTTATTTGTTAAAAATATTTATATAATAACACACAAAAAAATATGATAAACTTAAAAGTATGGTTGTTGATGAGACCCATTGAAGAAAAAAAAAGTAAGAAATGAGAATGGGTGTGTGTGTGTAATAGTTGGAATTATTTGTATGGGAAGAAGCTAAAAGAGAGGGATACCTAAGGAAAGAAGCATTGCGAATTGTTGGAAGTGAATGAAAATTGTGATATGATAATGTAGTGAAGTAGTGTTGGAGATGAATTGTCATGGTCAAGTTGTACAATATTGGTACACGTGTCACAGTCTTAGATAGTGACCCTTCATTAGGGATAATGGGTCCTACACAAGTTGCCCTTATGTGTCACTGTCACTTCCCACTCCATAACCAATGCAACACACCAGACAACACGTCACCATCGTTACTTAATTGCTGTCTCAAACTCGCTCTTTTCATCATTCCACCCATCTTTCTTTCTTTTTTTTTCTTATGGTGAAGTTCCTCTGTTTGGACTTTTTTTTTTTTTTTCTATTTCATGCACATGCACATTATAACTATGTAGCACCATCAATCAATGATCCATCTCATCACTGTGAAGTTCCAACTTAGAAGAAAACATCTCTGTATTTTTGTAATAAGAGAAAAGAAAAGAAAATATTTTTTTTATAATTTAAAATTAGAGATAGGTAATGAGAGTAAATAGAACTGTTTTTTTTTCTTATATTACTTTTGTCTTATCCAACCAATAACGTTTCATTAATTAAATCGAAAAAGTAAAAGAAAAAAAAAAAAAAAACAAGGGAACAAATTGAGGTGGGCAAGTGTACCCTCAATCAATAGTATTAAAGTGGGACTTGGTTAGTTACTTCCCCTCACATGCTGTTTTTATTTTTTTCTTCCCAAAACAAAAAATATTACTATTATTATTATATATAAAACATTTTTCTTCAAATCACTTATCTAACATAATATGTCTTAAATACATCTCTTATTTATAGAATTATAAATATATTTGTCTTAAACATCTCTTTTTCTCAAATTTGTGAATAATAAATTGTTGTTAAATACGTATTTTTCTCGTCCTTATTTTTTCATTTTTTTTATTTGTTTATATTTTAAAATTATTTATATTGTAAAAAAAATTGTTAAATTTTAGTTGTTAAAACATTATTGTTCTTTTAACCATTGTAAAAATTAACTTTGAGATAAAAGACCGGTTTAAGACAAATTATAAAGTTCTTAATTATTTCCTCATTTTTCATCTTGGATTTTTCAAAGAAAATCAAATTATTTGTATATTTTAGCCTGTTATTTATTTTTTCTACTTTGAAACCTTGAGAAAGTCCTTAGTAATCCAAAAAATTTGAAGCTTTTAATGATCCAAAAGATTTTATTATGATGTACTCATATATAAAGATTTCTACCAATATTTATGAGGGGTAGTGTAATATTTGTAAAGTTTAAAGTATCTCTAGAAGTATTTCTAAAAAGACAAAATATTTTTATAAAGAAAATAATAGATTAAGTTTAGTACATAATCAACTATCATAAATCAATATTTGTGTTTTTAAACTGGTCACAAAATAATTTATTAGAATAAAATATAATTGATTATATTTGAGTTAAAAAAATATTCTTACATATACAAATAATCAATTAGGTTCAGAAATAATAAACTAATCCGAGTAAAACTGAAATGGCTTTTGTACAAGTAACACACCCCAATATAAATCGTGTCACATGTACAATGCTTTGTTAATGATTTAAACGGCGTTACAGGACCAAATAAAACACGAATTGCAAAAATGAGGACCATTTTAAACATTCGGTAAAAATGATGACTATTTTAAACATTCTGTCAAAATGAGGACCATCCGCACCAAACACAAAATGAGCACAAAAAATTATTTAAGCCTTTTTTATATATAATTTTTTGATATTATCTTTAATTTTGTTTTCCTTGACACTGTTAAAGACTTTTAAACACGGCATTTAAAGTCTTTCTTTCTGATTAACAGTTTGGAGCAAATTTTTAATTTCAATTTTTACAATCAATTTATCTTATTTGAGCCATTATAATTTCTAATGCAAGTTTTTTTTTTCTCTTAAACCACTTAACCCCCACTTCCACCCTATCCAATGGTGAATATGAAAGACGTTGATTGGTTTCCTTATCTTTGAGATTGATTTTGATATTAAGTATTTACTATTCCATGTTATCCATTTTTCCAAAAATCTCATCCTCCTTATCATATAATATAGAAAATTTCAACTCACTATAAAGTTTTTTTATAGTCTACTTTGAAATTATACACCCCTCTTTTCACATTTCACATTTGTCTATAAAGTTTTTTTTTTAGTCTACATTTAAATTAATTGTAACCCTTGACAACATTTCTTTCGGTCTGTCAATCAGCAAGAATTTAGGTAATTTTAAATTAAATTACTTTTATTGATGATAAAATAAATTTACAATGATATTTAAGACTTATTTGTCGGGTGTCTATAAATATTTCATTTAAGACTTATTTTTTATTTGTATGCTTAGAACATTATATGACATAGCACTGATGACGAGACACTAATTTATGTGCCAAGAATTCAAATATTCTATAAATAAGTCTCTCTCTTTATATATATATATATATATATATATATATATATATATATATATATATATATATATATATATATATATTAAATTTTTTGTTTACCCAATACTAATAATAAATGATAAATTAAGAAAGTCACCCACCCCTTTACCAAAGACCGAAAACTTGGCTTGTAGTTGTGGGACGGTCCTATCAGACAGTGGAATGGTGTTGCTCTCATAGGACCACTGTCCTCTGCAATGCCATTATCAACAGTTACTAATGTGCCTTCTATATTTTTCAATCCTTGCTATTTATTTATTTGAAAACATGCTTAATCCAAACACAAAAATACTAATCGTGTGATAAAAAAAATTATATCAGTATTTTTAACTATTTAATAATGGTTTTCATATTTTTTCTGACATATGTGACTGTTTATGATTTGTGAATTGCATGGTAGAAAACATGGAGATGTGGACCAGATTTTAAATCCCTTGTTTGGATAAGAAAAGAAAGGTTTATTCGCTTTTTGGATTGATTAAAACTCTAAAATATTTTTGTGCTATTTTTTTTTCATATTATCCCGTAATTGGAAATTTTAGAAATTTGGACATTTTCAATATGTGTTATTTTAGAAAATTGCAACACGATCCTAATGCAAATTATGGTTGGAGAAAAATAATTGGTGTAAAAATTCGACAATATTATTGTTCTAAGGTTGTTGGTATTCAGGATAGTTCACAATAGATTTTGTGTTGGTGGAGGCTATTGTGTAGACTAAGAAACATGTAATGAAATTTGTGGTTCAACAACCTTTTAATGAGATGTACCAACCTACTAATGAGATGCAACAACCTGTTAATGAGATGCATCAACATTCTACTGTGGTGTAGCATGTTATTGTAGTACACCTTAATGTGGTTCAACCTAATATGGTTCAACCTGTTGTGTCTCAACATACGATTTAACTTGTGAAACTATGTTTACCTTCTCACTTGGTGGTTATTCTTGATAGTCTTAGTATTGAGGATGGGTCTTCTCATGTGCATAATCTTGATACTACTACTGATCATGTGCTAGTGGACTCTGATTCCTTGGCTAGTATGCCTTCTCTAGAGGATGTTACTTCCATTGAAAATAATTGTTTCGATTTCGACAAATTAATTCTCACAATAAAAATTCTCAGATAATCCCTAATTCTTTTACATTTGAGGAAGCTCGAGTTAGGGAAGAATTAAGATTAGCTTTTAATTGAGCTAATGTGGTGGAAGAGGAGGAAGATTCTACTACTGAAAAATATGATGTGCCGGTTCAAACTACTAGGAAACCAAGCTAGGGAAAACCTCCAAAGAAATCTAATGTCAAATCATCCAAAGCATGGAATTCTAAAAAGCAATCATGAGTTTTAGAGGTCTTTTGGAATTCAAGGGGGTTGGCTAATGATAAAACTTTTAATGTTACAAAATTTGATTGTTGAGCACCAACCTAATTTTCTTTTCTTAGGTGAACAAATGACTTCTTTTAGTTCTTATCATGCTATTTTTTTTTTATAGTCTGAACTTTAAGTTGTTGGTTATCTATGATTCTTCTACCAAGGCTACTAGATTGTGATTTTTGGGTAGAAGTGACTTCAAGTTTGATATTATTGATATTAGTAGCCAATTTATTTCATTTTCAATTATGGTTAATGATGTTAAATTACAGCTTGCTGAAGTTTATGGTGCAACTACTTACATCGATCGTCGTTCTTTATGGTCTTCTCTTATTAATCTTCATGATTTTTGGTGTATCCTTGGTGATTTTAATTTTGTTCTTTATGTTGAGGATGTGAAGGGTGGTTTGTCCCTAGTCCAATTTCTTGTGCTAAGTTTTTGGACCGGATAATTCTAATGAGCTTATTATGGCTCCATCTTCTAGATCTTACTACACTTGGTTAAACTTTCAAAGAGGTATGCATCATATTGATAAAAATACTTGATATGGATTTTTTTAATTTTCCATGTCTTGAGAATTAGTCTTCAAATTGTGTTAATGTACTACCCCAAAATTGCTCAAATCATCATCCCCTGCTTGTTTTTCTTTTTCGTTCGGTTGGGGTTTCCAAATCATCCTCTTTTCGATTTCTAAAGATGTGGAAGGCTCATATGGATTGTCGTTCCCTCATCAATAGTTTTTGGAATGCTCCTACTTCTAGTTTTCACATGTTGATTTTGGAAAGGAAATTGCAACATGTTAAAGTTGCTTTGAAAGAGTGGAATAAAAATGTTTTTGGAAACATACATAAGTTGGTGGTGGATAATAAGGGTCTTCTTTCTAATATTCAATAACAGATTTTGAATGTTTCTCCATCTGATTTGGATGTTGTGCTAATTCATGAGGTCAAGATAAAAAAGATAATTTAAATTTTGCTGTAGATTGTCAAGCTGTTTATTGGAAGGAAAAAGTTAAAATGAATTGGTTTAAAGACGGGGATAGGAATACTGCATTTTTCCATGTTGTGGTTCACAAGAGGCATAATGCATGGGATATTTTTAAGTTGCATCATGATGATCAAGTTATTTCTTATCCAAAGATGATTGAAGATTCTATTTTGTCTTCTTATACTAATTTTTCTATTGTTCCTACTACTCTTGATGTTTCTATTAGTTATATACAGTCTTTTATTGCTTCTTATATTACTTCTCTAGTTACAGATGATGAAAATATTTTTTTTATTAAATGCCTTGATCTTGATGAGGTAAAGCATGTCATTTTTTCTCTTAATGGTAATAGCGTTCCTAGTCCAGACGTTTTTGGGATGTTGTTGCTATTGATGTTTGTAAAGCTGTCCAACAATATTTTCAGCAGACTTGGATCCTCCCTTGTATGAATTTGAATATTGTTTCTCTTATTACTAAAGGTAACACGACAAAACATATAACTAATTTTTGTCCTATAGTAGTGGCTAATTTTTGTGTTATTTCCCCTAATCTTTACAAAAATTTTAGTTGATCATTACAAAAATTTTAGCAAATTGGTTTGCGATGATTGCTAATAGGATTATTTCCCCTAATCAAAATTTTAAAGGGATGAGTGTTAAATATTGTATTTGTATTATTTTTGAAGCTATTAATTAATATTTTATCTAAAATTATTAAGGGTGGTTATGTAGCCATCAAGATTGATATAACCAAGGGTTTTGATACCATCAATTGGCATTTCTTAATTGAAGTGTTGCATTATTTTGGTTTTCATGAAGCCTTTTTAACATGAATTCTTCATATCTTGCAATCTACTTGTCTTTCTATACAAGTTAATGGTGGTTTGGTTGGTTATTTCACTTATGGTAGAGAGGTTAGACATATCCTCACTCTCCTTTGCTTTTGTGTTTTACTGAGGAAGTTTTAAGTAGGGGCATCTCAAAGCTTATTTCTAAAAATCTTATATTTCCCATGGTTGGTCCTCAGGGAATACAATTTCTTTCTCATACTCTCATGTTGATGATATATTTGTTTTCTATAGAGGAGATTCTAGTACCCTATAACATTTGAAATATTTCTTGCATGAATATGGTACTTTCTCAAGTCAATGGGTGAGTTATGCTAAAAGTCACTTTTACATTGTTGATGCTTCTACTTATTTTATTAGACATCTCAAGAGGCTTCTCTCTTGTAATTAAGGATTTCTTCCTTTTACGTCGTTGGGTGTGCCAACTTTTGTGGAAGCTCCTAAGGCGCGATTTTTTCAACCTTTGGTTGATAAGATTCATAACAAACTTGCATCTTGGAAAGGGAAGTTGCTTAGTATGATGAGAAGAATTCAACTAGTAAATTTGAAAATTGTTGACTTATTCTCTTATAGCTTCTAGGTTTACAAATGGCCTATTAAGCTTCTTCTTGAAGTGAAACAATGGATTCAAAATTTTGTTTGGACTAGAGATACACAAAAATGAGGATTGTTCAATTTTAAATAGTCTATCTTATGTGGTTTTAAGGTGAATGGTCGTTTGTAGGTTATTGATCTTCAGTTGAAGAACAAAGCCTATCTATCTGCTACGTTTAGCTTGGGAGTTATGGTAAAATGACTTGGAATGAACTCATGTGTATTTCATTTCTTAAGTCTAATTATCATAAATATATGTTATTTACATTATCATCAATTTGGTATGGTATTAAGGATGCATATGATGTTGTTCCTGAAAATACTTTTTGAACACTAGGTAAGGGTGATTATATTAATCTTTGGAATGATTCTTGGTGTTTTGAACTTTACATATCTTATTTGGTTAGAATTCCTTATTTTGATAGAATAATGTTATACTTTGTTGTTAGTTTGGCCTAGGCAGGTACTCATTGGAACTTTCCTTCTTTTGTTGCAAGTTTATGTGATTTTTCTTCTTTAATGGTTAATGAGGATGAGGATGTACCTAATTGGATTTTAGATGATAGTGGTATGCTTTCTAAAAAAGTTGTAAAAAATTCCTACGCTTTTGGTATGCAATGTGTGGATTGGGGAAAATTGATTTGGTTGGATGAGGTGTCACATGTTAAAACTTTGGTTCTTTGGAAGTTGTTTTATGGTTTTTTACCTATTGATTTGGAGGTTCATAAAAAAGGAGTGGTTTATGCTATATGTATTCTTTGTGTGGTAATAATGTTTAATCTCTCATTTGTTCTTTCATTATTCTATTGTTATACGATTGTGGGCATGGTTGAAGGAAGTTTTTCAAGATTTATAATTTTCTTCTTTGAATTTGGTTGTCCAGTTTATGAAGGCTCCTTGTAATCCTTTGCTTAAAGTAATTAAAATGTTTGTCATTACTACAGTTATTTGGATGATTTGGAGGATGAGAAATCATAGTAGATTTCAGTATCCAATATCGATTCATTTTGTTATTTTTTAAATTAAGGAGTAAGTGGGTATGGTTGGAAATAAATCTAAGAAGCATGTGAGTAATATTGTCTCTGATTATTTTATGCTGAAATTTTTCAATATTCAAACTAAGGAAGGTAGGGTAGTTTCATTTATATGGAAGTAGTATGGCAAGTTCCACCTGTCAATTGGCTTAAGGTGAATATTGATGGTGTAGTTAGGGTTTGTCCTGGTTTGGCTTCATATGTTGGTGTTTTAAGAGAAAGGTGGGGTGAATACGTAGATAGTTTTTCAGCCTTTTTAAGAGTGTAGACTTCTATTTATGTCAAATTTATGATGGTCATTTACATTGGAGCAGGCTTGGAGGGAGGGTTTCAAAGACTTTGGTTGGAGAGTGATTCTTCTTTAGTGTGTCATGATTTTTTGGATCAATGAGTGATTTCTTGGAGTCTTAGAGGGAGATGGTGTCGATGCTTGCATTTTTGTTATCATATGTAGTTCAAAATTTCTCATGTTTTTCGTAAAGGAAACCATTGTGCCTATAAGTTAGCTTATTTAACTTTGATTCATATAGAACAATATAAGTGGTTTAATGTTTTACCTTCATCTATTTATTTATATTTTTTTTCATAATAAGTATAATTTGTCTATGTCTCATGAAGTAGAATTTTTATCATAGGTTATGTGTGGTCCTCCCATGCTTTGTATTCTTTTATTTTATTTTTTCTTTCTAATAAATTTTCATGTGACGACAAGTGGTGATGGATTTTTGGGTGTCAAGATGTCAAAGTTCATAATAATACCTAACATGACCTTATTTAACCTTATTTAGAAATTGAAATAGCGTATCTTTTCATAGTTTCACTTCAAATGGAAAAATACCAAAAATGATCTTACTAGATAAACTTCACCATCAATACATTTAAGGAGAAGGAACAAGAAAATAGAAAAATAGTCAATTATAACTTAAATTATCTTTTTAGCATTCAAAAATACTATATTTCTTCGATCTTATGCTCAAATTAAATAACTAAATATGTACAAATAAAACAAAATAATATATTTATATATTTATAATTGTTTATGTCCAAAAAAATTAAAACATGATCATAATAGATCAAATAAAGATAATATTGTTTGTTGAATTTATTATTCTACCTATCATATCGAATCGTTATCAAATTACTTATTAATGTTTAGTCACAAACTTGAGATATATATCTGTTTAAAAAAATTTAAAAAGTGTTAAAGAAAGTTCAAAGATGAAAAAATTATTTAGAAATGAATTACAAATTAAATAAAGTTCTGATTTGT
Organism: Vigna unguiculata; assembly: GCF_004118075.2. Classification (NCBI taxonomy): domain Eukaryota; kingdom Viridiplantae; phylum Streptophyta; class Magnoliopsida; order Fabales; family Fabaceae; genus Vigna; species Vigna unguiculata. Next base: position 29,639,518 of record NC_040288.1, read on the forward strand.
ATATAATCAGAATTGTCTTTCTCAAAAATAATCTCTTCTAAAATCGGTAAAAAAATGTTCTCATAATTTTTATACATAAATTAAGTTAAAAATATTGATTTTCTTAGTTTTATTTTTACTTTTAAAATAAACCAATTTTAGATAAGTGTTTATGAAAAGAAAAATCCAAACAGAATTGTGTATATCACATTATATATACTATTATTAGACAAAATGATATAAGTGTGATTGTATGTGATAAAATTAGATTAAAATAGTGTTTGAGATATCCTCTTCTACCAAGACAACATTAATTTCTATAAAATGTCAACATAAAATATGAACATAAATCTTGTTGAGGATGTTTTGAAAATTATCAGACTTTAAAATATTGTATAGCAAATATTTTTAAATATTTAAAATAAATTATTGGGTATTGAAAATTATTTAAAATATGATTCAGTATAAATTTGATTTATTGTCTTATAAAGCAAAAATGAACTTGTGATTTATGTTTAACTCAAACTAATTAAAACTAATTAGAAATTTTTCATTGAAGGATTTCAAAAGTGAACTTAAATCCACTCATCTTCAAAACATAAATGATGAATGTATTAGATCTTTTGAAAAAAGTCAACCATAATCAAATCTAAATCAAATTTATATAAAATATTAACATCACTTTTGATCCTTAAGATTATAGTTTTTATATAATATTCAACTTTTCTACGTATATTCAATGTAAACTTAGATTAATATTCTTAAAAAAATATTGTGATAGATTTGTAAAAGTAAATGATATACCTAATGACATTTTTCATGTCAAATAATTGAAACTATACTTAACAATATATACAAATAATTTATTCTTTTTACGCATCAAAATATTAAAAGTAACAATGAAGATTTAGTGAAAAATTTTATTAGAATTATTTCACTTTAGATATACATGGATCAGGTTTGAGTAAATTTATCTTTCAGTTAACCAATAAACTTCGGGCTGCATAGAATCTATATTTGCATTTTTGTTCACTGGACTTAATTTAATTTAACTCAAGTCACTCTTAATATGTTGAATTAGGTTAGGTTAATTAGATTATAAGTTTTTTAAAAACATTATTTTTGTTGAAATTGATAATTTTAAAACATTGCTTTGTTAATTTTTTACATTTTTTTATAAAATATATTATTAATATTTGTAAGTAAGACTAAACTAAATAATTATATATTAAATGTCAAAATTAAAGTAAATAAAATGTTTAATTATGTTTAAAGTTTCTGTTAAATTTAGAAATTTTGAATTCTGATCTAAGCGCACACTAAATTTAATTTTTTTCAATTGGGTATTTCTTGTTGAGTAATGTAACCGTTAAGTATTTGACTTAGTTATTATCTTCTCATGTCATTGTATTCAATTGTTATTACATATCATTTTATTATTTTATAATTTATAATTTTATGGTTGTAAAATTTTATATTTTTTTAATTTTAATATTTAATTTAAAATTGTATAATTATAAAATTATGATTTTATTTGAATAAAAATTGAAAATATAAAGTTATACAATTATAAATTTATAAAATATAAATTATAAAACTATAAATTATAAAATTTTAAAATAATAAAATATTAAAATGATATGTGATAGAGATAGTTCAACGAAGTGACATAACAAGATAATAATCACGAAAAAATTAATATCATTTGACTCATTAAAAAAATTAAATTTGTTAAGTATTCAATAGAGTACAAAAATTTATACAAGATACTCAATTGAACATTTTTTAATTTATCAAAAATTTCAAACATAATTAAATCTAAATAAAAAATAAATTAATTGTCAAACATTTGGTTAGCTTCAATTACATTTAACTTTTATATATATATATATATATATAGCATCACTCGACATTTAAAGATTGAGTGAGTTCCACTTAAAATGGATTTAATTTAATCCAAAAAGAAAACACAACCAATTGCACTGGGTTATCTGATTCTCCAATTCAATAAATATCCCTCATCTCACCTCTTTAATAAATGTATTATTATTATTTTTTTCAAACATAAATGCTAATGCAATTTATTTGAGAAATTAAAAATGAAAAATTAACATTTCAATAAATATTGAGAATGCTGTCCAATTTAGAATTTCCTTAAAGTTAAAATTGCAATAACTTTTATTCTTTTGTATTGGGACGGGTTATGATAAAATTGATAGATATTTTGTAACAAGAACATAGTTATTCTAAACAAGTTGGAAGATTGTTTGAAGTGAAAAATATTTTATAATTATAAAAACACTAAATAATTTATTTTAACACTTAAAGAATCAAAAAAATATATGCAATTTGGAAAGTTGTTGGTCCCTTGCGTCCCGCCACCAATCTGCTAAAAACGTAAATGGGGACTGAATTGACCTAATCTTATAAATTTGTCGGAAAACAAAAACAATAGAGATTGAAAAATAAAATAAAATATTTATTTGTACTGAGATTTTAATTTTTTTAGTTTTTTGGAGTAAAAGTGTGCTTATTTTAGCTAGTTTTTCAGTATTTATTGATTTACAAGGCCAAAGTAGAAATCTTTTAGCAAATTGAGTTTATTTTATTGACTTTCAACATTTTGTCAAACACTTTTCAAATTACTTGTTAGGTGAAAATACTCTTTATCTCGTCCAAATTATTTAAAGAAAAATTGTTGCCCTTTCACACTCACAATGCCTATATGTATTTTTTTTTAATATTACAAGTTTTATTTAATTATTAATATGTTTGATCTTTTTAAATCAAAATAATAAAAGTTTAAAAAACACTAATTAAAATTCATTTTTCTCTAAACAATATAAAAAAAGTATGAAAATTTTATTCAAATATATTTATTTTAAATTTATCATTTAAGGATTAACTAATTTCTCTAAACACTTTTAATTCAATAAAATAACATCATTTTACCAATGATTGTAATACCAACGTAGCACCATTATTGTCAAGTTAAATATAACAATCAAGAATCAATTCTATTCCACAAAATCATGATGATGCATGAAAAAAGTAAAAGCAGCTATTGGTTGAATTCCTTGACCACCAAAAACTAATTGATTATTTCATTCCATAAAGTTAATCCAAACACACTAAAAATGATATTTCAAAGTTTTCCTTTTTTGAATTTCTCTGCTAAGATCAAATGCGTAAATCACCAAACTTGTCCTTCTTTTCTGTGGTTCTTGAAGTAATTAAACTCTTGAAGAAATTCTAGAAATACTAAACATACATAGAAGGATTGGTAATACTTCTAGGATTCTTTGTAGTTTGTTAACTTTGAAAGATAACACTTGAAGAATGATACATCAAAGTTAACTAGATTAAATGCTATAACAAAATACCTGCATATATATACATAAAATTGGCACAAGATGTTCATGCTACACATTAAGATCATGTATGCCAAATTCAGCGCCTAATACAGTAATCATCACCAAACAAGACAAAGCCAAAGCATGGAGATGAACACAGTCACCACCCTTTTTGGCTAAATAGTTCTTTTCTTCCAAAGCAATTTGCTTTGCCCTCAAGACAACAACCATGAAACTCACCAATCCTTAGACAATATAGAAATGTGAAATATTTAAAGAGGTAAGCAACACACAACTGTAGAATATTAGAATCTAGATGGGTGGTGAATCTCATTGAAAAGCCTAAATACATAAGAAATTACATAAACTAGGTAGTGAGTTATGAAGCAAGCACCTTTAAAAATATAAGGTAATAATAATTAGTTCAGCATCTCCAAGTTGAAACTGTGATGAGTTCTTTCCTCTGCCAGCAAAGAACAAGAGATGAGTGCTTTCTCTCCAATTGGAATCCCCTCACAGGTGCCTTCTGCACCAAGCACTCAGCTTGAGCTTCAGTGAAGTTGCTAAATGTGAATGGAGAGAAGCCATATTGAAGAAACATGTTCCTCCAAGAAGGTAGTTTTTCCTGTGAACGGAGGGGGCATGTTATGGTTTTCTTAAGGGCTGGTAAGATGAAATGTTTTTCAATCTTTTGGAGGACATCGAGGTTCACATTCACAGCATCAAGTGATTCAAGCAAGGCTGAGTAACAATGGAGAGCATGGACTATGTTGGTGGAAAATGGTGCATCCAATTGGTCACAATTTCTGTCAAGAGTGACTACAACTTTTGGCCTAAGCTGCTTCACAAAGCGAAGGACCAAGGGAAACAATGTAGGGTAGTTTGTGAAGCAGGAAAGTGGCATGTTCACAGCAGTTGCTTCATTATCATAGTACTGAACAGAGAGAGGACATGAGGGAGAGCTCAGTGACTCGATGCTCAAGACATTGAGCTCAAAAGACATGTTGATGTCTTTGGCGTATTGGTTCAACTTTTCTTGAGTCACATTGAGCTCAAACTCATCATAAGAGAGGGGAGACACAATGGCAGTGATTTTGAGGGAAGGCACACCATTACTCCTCATGGCAAGTGCTTGCATGAAAGAAGACCATTGAACTCCAAACCCAATATCAAAATCGATGATGTGAATCCGATCGAACCTTTCCAAGGCTTCAATGATGGCTTGGTTGCTGGTGAAGTTGGCAAACTGAATGACTGGTGAAATCTCAGAAAAGGACTTGTATGCTCCGATTTTGAAAATGGAAGTGATGGGTGAGAAAGCCAAGACATTGTTGTGAGGATTTGAATGAAGCAGAGACATCAAAGCCTCTTTCATGTAGAAAGCAGCCCTCTGAAAAGGCCTACCAATTGGGGAGAGCTGGTGATTGAGCCGCGCCAATATCCCTTGCGCATGAACCGGATTCCCAGCTTCTATCAGCTCAGCAGTTTTGTATAACTGGTCAAATATAGCCTGCTGAAGCTGCTGGCTTGCATCTTCTCCGGTGGAACTAGCCTTCTGCGGTTTAGCAGATGGCACAATCTGTGGTGGCATGTGGTGAGGAAACAATGGAAGCTGTGTTTGTTGCCTCCGACCAAACATGTCTTGTCCAGAATCCAAAAGGGGCAACCTTGGAGCCTGAAAACTGTGCCCAGAAGGCTCAAAACCAGGGCGTTTTGGTGGATGCTGAGAGAAAACTTGCTGTTCCTGCAATTGGGGATACATCATTGGCACAAAGAAAGAAGGGTTGTTCTCAGAGAATTGAACTTGGGTCTGGTTTAACTCAAACTGGGGATTGATGACTTGAGGCTTCTCATCCACCTCTCCAATCACTTGCTGCTGAGAGTTAAACCCACAAGGAGATGTGGACAACAACAGAGAATTGTTACCAGAAACAGAAAACATTGATTCTCCAACAGACAAAGAAGCAGTCTTGTTATCTATATTCTCAGCAATGAAAGGGAAAGCAGGGTAATTATTCCCTGAAGGATCAACAATGCTTACCATATTCAACCCTTGATCCACAACGCCAAAACCTGCATTGAAATCAAGGGTTTGGTGAGAGCCACAGGCAGTGCCCTGGAAGAGCTTGCTCAACCCTACAGAAGGGTCTTCGGCATCTGCCATGATTAGTCTGAGAATTGATTGATCTTGGGTCTCCCAGTCCTCCATTCTGAGTCCACATTTTTCTGTGGCGGTTTCCAATGGTGTCTGAGGAGGGTTGTGAGAAAGGGTTGGGGTGTAACAAGTGGTGTTATTGGTTGAACCACCACCACTGCCACCCTTGCTGATGGTGTTGCTGCTGCCAAGGGAAGAGGACATGGTGGAAGAGTTTGGGCTTCTTCTGGAGTCAAGAACTGAGGTGGGCTCAGTGCTGCCCACATAGCAATAATCCTCTTTGTCTATGGTCCACTTTGGTTGTGGATGATGCAAAAGCAATGAAAGTGAATCTGAGCCTGAAGAAAAATCCAACACTCCCTTCCCTTGAAACTCCTCAAAAGGAAAGGGCATGGCCTTCATCTAAGAAAGTTAACTAACAAGAGTTTCAAGTGCCCACAAACCCAACCACCCCAAAAGACTCCAGTTTCTTCAAAAGTTAGCACCTTTGTTCGAAACCGGTTTGAAAGCAGGTGTTTTTGAACAAATGGGGTTGGCCTACAGAACCAGAACCAGAACCAGAAACAAACAGGACTTGGAAAATGAAGCAGACTCAGATGCTAAAGTTCAGAAAGGTGAAATTTTGGGATGCAAGAAGGGTCGGAATTTTGGTGGGATATTCAAAACTGGTGATGGACACTAACTCACACACAGGGTTCCAAAGATGAAAACTTGAACATCCATAAAGCTTGTCTTTTTCTTTCTGGATCTGTGGCTTGTTATGCTCCAAACAGCAGCAGTGAAGGAAGAAAGCCATGAGTGTGATTCTTCTTTTTTGCTTGTTCAAGAAAAATAAAGAAAAAAAGAAGAGCCACTTGAAGAACAGCCTCAAAGCTTGTCCTTTTCTTTCTGGATCCGTGGCTTATTAAGCTCCAAATAGTTGTTGAAGTAAAGGGGGGAAGCCATGAATGTGATTCTTTGTTGCTTATGTTTTCTGTGGGAAACACTCTTTGTTACTTGTGTTTTCTGGGGTGGAGTGCTATCTTTCTCTCTCTATCACTGTTTCTACTTTATTTTTTAACTTTTTTTAGTTTATGTTGTCTATGTTGTCTGCACAGTAAATTTTCTCCCTTTGCTAATGTTGCTTTCATCTCACTGTTTTTTTCCATTCTCAAATGTGGCGCGTGAGCATCACATATCTCTTATTTATTTATTTATATAATTATTATTTATTATCATTTTTAGGTCATACTCCATACATGCATAGTCCACATACTACATCTACATGCATAGTGCCTCACTGCATTGCAGGGTGGCAATTTTAACTTATCCCAATATCATATCATATGATATTTTGATTTGGTCAATTGTTTGAACTTTGGCTAACTAACTTGGTAATAGTTTTTGATAAATAGGTTTAAATAAAATTAAATAAGTTCCCTACACTTGCATATGGATAAATTATTGAATCTCATTAAAAAAAATAGTTATTTTGTCGGTAAAAAAATAATTACAAATTATCATTTTCAAATAGTTTCATATTCTTAATAAATATATCATTTTTACGAATTACAAATATGACTACTAATATAATTTATTTGCAAATAAATTAAAAAAACACAATTATTATTTCATTTGAAATTGAATAATTAATGATTGATGTTTTGAAGAAAAATCATAAAATATATTTATAATAATAAAACATTTCAATCCAAAACATTAAAATAATCAAACCCTTAAATTCTTGTATATAACATTTTCGGTGTAATTTTACTTTCGTGGAAATAATGATGACACAACTAAAAGATGTGTTTGATAAAATGAGAGAAAATAAATATATATATATATATATATATATATATATATATATATGTATGTATGTATGTAATTTAAAAAAAAATAGAACCTAATATATTATTTATATATTTTTATTATTTTTTGTCAAATCAATCAAGTAATATAACGCTGAAGTATGTTTCTCTTTTTTCACCTAATTTTATTATATCAAATAAATAAATAATTTTTATTTTATATTACTTTTGTAAGTTAATTTTGTCTTATATTCTCTTTATTTTTCCTTTGTCATTAGTGGTTGTGAGTAGGTATAGTTGTGAAGGTGTAGCTAGAATTGGATTATTATAATTGCTAACATGTTAAAATAAAGTAATGTCCCTAACAAGTAAGAAAAGAGAAAGAGTGTTATTTTTATGGAAAGAGTAGTTATTGGTATTCCATTTTAGATATTAAGATAAATTGATTATCTAAAATTTGCAATGAAATTAAGAAAATCTCATAATAACGTTCGACAATAATTGGCGTTTAATTAGCCAACCTACTATTAGAAGCAATATATATCATATGTGTTGTCATGGTTTTGCTATGATTCCATGGCAAGACATCATTATGCTTTGCCATGGTATTATGTTTCTGTGTTGACAACTTAGGACCATGTTTGGTTTCTAGTTTTCTTTCTACCCAACGTCCTTTGTCAATGTCTTTTTTATGCTATTTTTAGTCTAGTGAAAAGAAAATAGAGATGAAAGAAAAAACAATGATTTTTTTAAATGATAAGAGTTTATTTTTAAATAAAAATTCCATTTTTATCGATTAAAAGTTCAAATTTTCAAATTCACTTTCTCATTGTCATTACTTACTTTTTCCTTTTATGAGTTATTATTAATATAAAATTTTGATACATTACTTGTCATTTTACATCGTTTTAAAATGAGTTAATTTAATTTAGTTTATTATTTAGTAAGTTAGAAAAATTATAATATAATTTGACTTAGGTTAATAAGTGAGGTTGATTTACTTAAAAATATTTTATTCTTTTAAGTGATTTTATAAATTTATTATTATATAATCAAAATTTATTTACTTTTGACTCATTTATTTGTGGTAGTACAATCTCATCTATTTTACCATATGTAGTAATTGTCAATTAAAATCAACCTACATAATAAGATAAGTAAATATAAATAAATTAAATATTCAAATAATATTGAATAACATCTGATTGTTTTTAAAAAATATTTCATCTATATAATTAAAAATAATAAATAATTATATTAAAAAAATAACAAAAAGAAAAAGATTATTATAATTGAATTGTGAATCAATCTACTTTTAACCTAACTCAAACACATTTTAAGTGAATTAAATTTAGATTGATCCACATTTAGAAAAGTTAATTCTTTTTTTCCATCTCAATCAAGATCAAACGTGTAGTAATTTAAACCCATTTTTACACTTAGCATAAGTTTGGAAAATATAAAGTTATATAGAATTTTTATTTTTCAATATTAAAAAGTCTATCTACTTTAATTTTAACGCCAGTTTTTTTTTTTCAAAACTAAATGTTATTAATCTTTGGCTCATGTCATGTGTATATGCAAACTACATAGTACTTTTATATGCAATTTTACATTGTATTCATCAAACCATATACATAGTTTCTCTAATTGGTTTGAAACTTCATTATGTTCATATTTAACTCTAGATTTATTTTCTATTTAGTTCTTTTGAAAAATGCAGACCATAATAATTGTGTAAGAACAATACATATCAATAAATGATTGAAAAAGAGCATAAAAGTTTCCAATTTATAAAAGTCTTACAGCATGATATTGCTTTGATTAACATGGTCAAAAAATCATTGGTGAAAGTTGTATTGAATTCAGATCTGATGAGAGCATGTCAACAACTACAATTTGATACTTAAATTCAATGGAATATGGCACCAAATAAATTATAGGTAAACTATGTTTTTAAGTTCGGAATTTTGATACGAAATTTAAATTCGATCATGTATGAAATTTAATTTTGATATATTTTGGTCTTCAAGTTCTAAAATTTAGTGGATAAAGTCTTTTTAATCCAAATACGTTAAATTTTTTAATATCAAATGTGTTTTATGTTAGTATTTGATTTGTTTACACTATTACATGTTTTTACTCCAATATTTATTGGGTAGTGCATTTAACACGTAAAAACCATCTAACGTAATTGGATTAAAATGACTATATTCATTCATTTCTAAAGTTTAAAAACTAAAATATATCAAAATTTTGGATAAGGACGAATTCTAATTTTGTGTCAAAATTTATAAACTAAAAACATATCAACCCTAAATTATATAACCTAGAAGTATCAAGCTCTTCGGTTAAAAGTCTAACCCATGTAAAATATGTAGTACATATCTCCACATCAAAACTTTCTTTCACCTTGTGGATAATTTTTTTTTATATAATTTTTAAGAATTTAAGTATATTAAATTTGAATAAATTTTATTTCAAAATTATTTAATTTTTAAGTTTTTTAGTTTAGATAAAATAATTTGATTTTTAGTTTTCTTATTTATATAGAGTAATTCAATTACTAAAAAAAAATTGTCACCAAGTCGAACATGTGACACTAAACAACAATCTATGTAATCATCCATACAAATTAACCACCATGAATATAAAAAAGTGACTAATATTTACAAATAATAATAGTTCCATTTACATTGATCGAGAAAATCTTACAAAAATTAATAAAAAAAATAATCCTCATAAGTAATTTACACAACCAGAGGTTAGTTTACAAATGTAATTAAAAAAACCTAGTTGGCAATAGTATAAAAATAGTTTGGTTAATGTTAATGAAGAAAATGTTGATTAAAATCGGTCGAGAGATATTTTCAACTAATATAGGTTAAAAAAATAATCTCAACTAATATTAATTGAAAATAATTTTAGATGACATCAATTAATGACATTATGATCTTTATTAAATTGATATTTCCACTACAAAAATATTATTAAATAGCAACAAATTTTATGGACTAAAATAATTAATTAATATATTGATTAAGTTAAACATTATCTTATAAACTAAAAATATTACCTATTATCAATAAAATATTATAATTAGTCTGGGAATTAAAATTTAAATTAATTTTTAATATTAACTACCAAAAATTTTAACTAATTAATAAATAAGTCATGTATATGTTTTTTTTTTATATATCAAACAAAATAAATTTTAGAAAATTGGACTTAAAGTTTAACTCAATCCCATAAAACTAATTTAAATGAGATTTGTACTCTACTTATATATTATAAAATTATTTTATTTCGAATTGATGTGAAACTTTCAACAACTACAAATCAAATAAAACTCAATTCAATCACAATGCTAACCATTACTCCAAATTCAAAGTAAGAATAACAGAATAAAAGATTAAAACTAAATTAAGAAGTCTAACGATAAGATCATAATTTCTCCAAAGAGGAAAAATATGATATAATGTTAAAAATGTTATCAAATGACAAAAACAATAAGTGTCTTCAAGAAGTACCTAACGTGACTCCTTATAAAATGAAAATGCTGATAATTAAAACAAAAAAAAAATTATATAATCAAACACCTCATATAAAAGAAGTAGCTATAATGACACTAATGAACAAAAATGTGAAGTCATTTAAAGATTTCAAAAAAGTTAAGTAGTAAAAAATGATTATTGATAAAATCTTATATGTATAGTATGATACATAGGAATGATGAAGGAAATATTTAAAAGGGACTAAAATTACATATTTTTTGACATCTAAAATAGCAGAGAGAAAAAAAAAACCCCAAATTACAAATTAAGGATTAAAATATTAAAAAATAACAATTTATTCAAATAACTTTTTAAATTGCACTATTACCTTTACACAAGGAGTGAAAGAAAATGGAAATTAAGCATGTGTTTTATTGATTGATTCCTAATTATTTACTAATACCGACCCCACCTACTCTCATAATTTGGTGGTTATGATAATAAATCTCCAATTTGCACGACACTTAAAATTAGGTCTATCACTACACAAAAAGATGAACTAATAATTAGAACTTTCCATAAAGTTGCAATGATAATAAAATTTTGCTCTTACATTATTATTATTACTATTATGCACATTCATATCTTAACTAAACTCATTGAAAATATGATGTTTATTTTATGTGATGAGATTTGACCTAAAACTTAGTTAATTATATAATCACATGATGCCATGCAAACCCTAAGAATTGAAAGGTTGTGATTGAAAAAATTGGAGAATGCCCTAAAAAAATAAGAGCCCAAAAGAAAAGACATGACACATATGGGTCAGCCTGAATGGAGTTGTCAATTTGCTTTGTTTGGATTATATATAAACAACAAACTCATTTTGTATCATATAACCGAAAGAACAGAAACCAGTGCACATAATTTATGATCAATAATTGCCTCAAACACACACAAATTTTGGCTCAAAGTGGCATTGCATATATAGTTTCTTGGGATGTGTTTTTTTTTCTTTGGAAGTATTGCTTTCGTTTCTTTGTTAAGTTACTTTTCTTTCAAAACAAAATCTGTGAGAAAGTCTCAATAATGCATAGTGCAATCTGTTCTCTTGCCATTATCTTTCAGTGTCTCTGCATGCTTACAATATCAGAGAAAAACTCAACTTTTGTCACCACTTGCCCTAAAATAATGCCATCAATTCATCATTTATATATACAACAAAAACTCTTTAACCAACCATGAGAAATATAATTAACATCTTTTTTTTTTTCACATCTCTTTCATTACTTCATGTTGGTTCACTAATGGTCTCTAATAAGACAATTCTCATAATTGATGTTTCATGTAGCAAGATAATTAAGGTAACATTTTTTATATTTATTCTTTTTTTTATCCATGTACAAATTCGTCATTGTATAAAAATATAGACAAGCCTCTTTTTTATATTATAATTTACAAATATGATTATTAAACATAATTAGTTTAACTTTATTTATATTGACAACCAAAATTAAAAGTGATTTTTGATATATATATATATATATATATATATATATATATATATATATATATATATATATATATATTAAGATAATAGTCATAAAAGTCAATGAACTTGTATCATGGGCATTTCAGTTAAATATATATTATTTATAATTTGTATATTATAATTGTTGTTTTTTGATTAAAAAGAGTTGGTTATCTTAACAGTTTGTATAGAAAAAAAAAAAAACTAAAACTCGTTATATACAAATTATGCCGCCTTTTAATCTCAAATATAATCTCTAAAAGAAATCTGAAAATATGACGTGACATGAAAAATCAGATTCTCAAAAGTGTTTTTTAAACCAAATTCACTAAACTGCGTACTTTTATTATAGTATAATATCCTCTCGTCTTTTATCGTTTTTTTTTTGGAAGACAACTTTTTGGAAATGCATTTGTCACGACATGCATAATTTATTAGGAAATTATTTTCAAGCTTCAACAAGACGATATTTCTTAATTATGAGATCAATGACCATCCATGGTACTTCTTCCCAAATAACAAAATAGGTTTGGATAGATTTGTTAATCAAAATTATAAAAAAGTAAAATATTTTTTTTTACAAGCTATTTTGGTATAAATTAATTAAAGTGAAACATTATCCTTTAAATTTTTTTTTTTTAATTTGAGTACATGGTTTAATTTCAAAAAGCATATTTTATTTTATTTAAATATTCACGAAGAAGTTATTCTAAACAAATTTATAATCCTAAATCATAATAAAAAGGATGATTGTCAGAGATCTTTCATCGACTACATATAAAATAAATGTATAATATACAAGTAAGTACAAATTTTACATTACAAACTCATTTTATAAGATTGAAATATACTTGTTAGATATGTATATAAGTCATAAGAAGGAAAAACATGCACTTTGATGAAAAACAACTAAAATATAGTTTTTATATTGATCTATTGAAAACTTATCCAATATATAAAGTACAATATCTTATAATACAAGGAAAAAAAATAAAACTTAATATATCATTATAATACATTAATATTTGATAATATACAAGAGAATCAAATATATGATATCTCCATCAATAAAATTAAAATAATTAGATATATGATATTTCTAACACTCAAATTTACTTTCTAACATATGAAAATACATTGAGAGAGAAAAAAAAATGAAAAATATGAAAGAAAAAGACAATGGAAATGGATGGTGGGTTGACCTAGCTTAGTTTTCCACATTAGAAAAGAAAATAACAAAAAGAGTGGGATGAAAGATAAGAGAAGAAGATTGGATGAGAAAAAAATGAAAGGAAATCATAAATTGGAGGTTAGCTCTATGTGGAGCCAAAGCTCCATCCAATATGTGTGTATCTTAGAAAGAGACTTGTGCATAACTAAGGAAGAGACCAATTTGCACATTGTTTTTTCTTTTCTTTTTGTTATTGGAGGACCTACCTATGTGATGTTTCATATTAATATCAAACTTTGCTTTTTGTGTGTGTATATATATATATATATATATATATATATATATATATATATATATATATATATATATATATATATATATATATATATATATATATATATATATATATATATATATATATATATATATATATATGTGTGTGTGTGTGTGTGCTATAGGATAAAACAAAATGTGTGGGTTGCTAAGAATGCGTTGTTTCTAAGCTGACTAGGAAAAAAAGAGAGAAAGAAAAGAGAGGTAGAGAACAAATATTGACACAAAAAAATTTAGAGAAAAAAAAAGTTAAAATTGAAGGATATATGGTTGGCAAAGATGTAGAAAAGGTGGGTAAAAGCTAGTTTGGTGACAAAAAAAAAATGGAACTTTTAAAATACACGCACACCCATGTAATAACCCATGATCTCTTCTTCCACCATTTTCGACCTCACACGAACTTTTTGGCTTTCTTTTTGTTACTTTTGCAATGCTATTTGCCTTGGATGCTCACATGGCGTTTTGGGGGTTTGATTAGGTAACTTTAGTTTTATTTGCATAGTGTTTGGAGCATATGGGTTTCATTCAAAAGTTCTAATCACTACAGAAATTATGCCTTTTTTTTTTTATATGTTAAAAGATTTGTGATGAAACTATAATTGCAACTATTAATTGCTTATTGCTTTTAATATTAAAAGGTGAACAAAACAAGCTATTTCATTAGTTTCAATTTTTTTTTTTTAAAAAGGTTTCATTAATATTATTGAACAATCAACCCATGGAGAATATATTTCCTTTTGGTCACCCAAAAATATAGGTGGAACTTATAGGGTGTGCTGTGGACTCTCAAATTCATTGTTAGATTCATATATATATTTTTAGAGTAGAATCCATCATTAAAAAATATATAATTATTTTAAGGTTAAGTGTATTTTTAGTCTCTAAATTTTGATTCAAATAAAAATTTGTTTCTATCTAAAACACTGATACATTTTGGTCCTTAAACTTAAAAAATGAACGAATATGATCATTTTAACCCATATACATTAACTTTTTTTTTAAGTGTCGAACGCATTTTTCAGTAGATATTAAATCAGAAATGTGTCAAACGGTATAAACAATTCCAATACTAGCATGAAACGCTTTCGACACATGAAAAAAGTTAATGTAATTAGATTAAAAGAACTATATTAATTTATTTTTAAAGTTTAGAACCAAAATATACCAAAATTTCGGATAAAAAAAAAATTCTACTTTTAAGTCAAAATCCAAGAGTAAAAATATACTTAATCCATTATTTTAGTTCACGTGCAAATCAAATCCTGAAGTTCGTCACACCAATAGAAAATATATTCTAATAATTTCAGATAAATATTGAACACGAAAGTAACTTTTAATTTGAATATATATTTTGGTTAGAAAATTATTATCAGAATTTGCTAAAAAGATTCAAAATACACCAAAGATGACTTCTACAAGCAATTAAACCATGCATGATCATAATTGTTATTGAAGCATGAAATTTTGTTAGGGTTTCATAAGATTTTCGCTGTTTTTGATACATAGATGTAGAAGAAGGTGTAAGGAATCTGTATTTTGTGCCAACTCCACTTAAAAACACAATTTTTATAATTTTTTGGCTGAAAAAAAAAACA
Source organism: Vigna unguiculata (assembly GCF_004118075.2). Lineage (NCBI taxonomy): Eukaryota > Viridiplantae > Streptophyta > Magnoliopsida > Fabales > Fabaceae > Vigna > Vigna unguiculata. Next base: position 29,654,922 of record NC_040288.1, read on the forward strand.
CAACTTTGAGACAATGAAAAACTGCCAAATGTGTGAAACTTTATGGCATATCTTTGTTCATATTAATAATAAAAATAATAATAATATCTGAATCCCACACTCCTAGGAGGTGGCTTCTTGCAGACAAAAGGTGCTTACTAGAATTCCTTAATGGAAAGGTGTTTATCATTATACTTTTTGAAGGTGAGGGCAATTTTGCAGAGAACATGCAAAATATATAAATAAATAAATAAACAATAAAAAAAATGATACACTTGTATATTATGTGGCCTTCCATATCTAGAAGATGCCTTAGAGAGGGTTCTCTCTTTTTTGGTGAGAGAATCTGCTTTCATTGAGTGAGGTGACTAAAGGCAACAATGGTGGCAGAGTGGTGTTTCCATGAGGCAATTGAGTTTGGTTATGTCAAAAATACAACTTTTCCTTTCATTTCTTTATGTTCTTTCCCCAAAATTTACTCTAAATTTTCCTTTTATCAGGAGATACCAGTTAGGATAAGTTGGTGTTTATGAAGAAAAAGTGAATCGAAAGAGAACAAGTAAAGTGAGATGATTTAATATTAGTTGGTTTAAAACGTTTTTGAATTATAATAATGGGGGAAGATGTTTCTTTTCAGATATGATTTTTTTTTGTTGATGTAATTATTTACTTTATTATTATTTTTTAGAGTATATATAAACTATATTTGATAAAAGAATCAACTTAATGATTATATTTTTAATACAATTAATTAGTTATATTATAATTTTTCAATTATTAATCATCATAATACTAAATACGGTTTCTTTAAATACGAAACCTAGTTAACAACATAATTAATCAACACTCGCTCCATACCAATATCATAGCTAAAAAATATCTACAAATTTTCGTATTCATAAAAAGACTTTACTTTCACAAGAAAAATTATAATGTTAATTAGCATTCAGCTTATTTTAAAATTGTCTAAATAGGTTAGAATATGTGAACTAACTCAGTTCACTACGGATTTAGATCGGGTTAGATTGAAAATTTTTTACAAATTTTATCATAGGTTAATTTTTGATCCGGTCCACTAAAAGTCCAGCTCACCCTCATGAACCGGTTTAGCTTTACCAACCTGCAGATAAAGGGTCATAAGTGTTTTTTATTATTTTGAGTTTTGCATTTGAATTGGGTTGAGTTGTTTGTAATTTATTGTTAAATAGTAATTTATATTTTTGTAACTTATATTTGGAGTTTAACATCTTTTTGAATTTTATTAAAATTTACTTAGATTTTAATCAGAATTATAATTTAGTTTTTCTGTGATAGAAAAAAAAACATTGTTAAGTGAGTCAGTGAGTCAAGCCGTTTAACTTGTCTAAAAGAGTGTGGTAGATCAGATTGGATTTGAATTTTTTTTCTTTAAACTCACTGACAAATAAGTCAAATTGGATTGACTCACTAAATAATAATTTATTTTATAAATGACTTACACGTCTCTTACAAAGTTTAGATGAAAACAAGTTTTTCCATACTTTTTTGTTTCTATAATTTTTCATTATAATAAAAGAATTTAAAAATGATACGTGGCTTAAGTTTTAGACGAATATGATTTTTGAATTGATTATTTTAAAGATTAATATATCAAATTTTAGATCTTTATTAGAGAGTGAAAGATTATACAAAGGACATAGACTAAAATAATGCAGAAGGTTGGAGCGTGGCCCTTCACATTTTGTGTGCATGACAAAAGTGTCCTCACAATATAACAGCATGATTTCAAACGCAATCACTGCACTGAATGTTATTAATATATATATATATATATATATATATATATATATATATATATATATATATATATATATATATATATATAATTCTTTCTTTTTATCCATATTTCATTTTTCTAATTATTTTATAAATAGTTTATTTAATGTAATTGTAAAATTATCATTTATATTTAACCCTTATTTAAAACAAATTGTGTACATATTTTATTTTTATAATTTTAAATATTAATCATTTTATAAATAATTTATTTTTTATGGTTATTTAAAAATATTTTCTAATTTTTAATAATTATTTTATTGAACAATTATTTTAAAAATTAATTATATATTCCAACTATTTAATAATCATTATTAATTTTAAATTTTTATGAAAAATTAAAAAATAAAATAATGCTATATATATATATATATATATATATATATAATTAAAGTTGCACCTAACTCTTTAGGTAATGTCTATGTTACATTTCTTTGATCTGGTGTGAAAAAAAAAAAATCTGTAAGATCCTAGAAAATGGCGTTTTAAAAGTGATAATGGTTTAAAATAGTGAGACTCAATTATTTTAATATTAAAAGGTTTTAGTATAAATAGAATTGTTATAAACGAGTTTCATTATTTTAAAACACATCATCTCTCTAGAAACCACTTTTCTAGAGTTCTTTGACTTCTCTCTAGAGGTTTTGTCTCTCTGGTCGTCTGATTGAAGAACCGAGATCGTAGGATTGATCCTCTCGGCGAGCTCTTCAAATTGGACCGATCAGTTTCTCCGTTCGCGTAAGTTGAGTTTTCGCTCTCCTTTCTTTAGTCTTTTCTGTTTTCTGTTGCATGCAAGCCCTCTTCCGCTTGCATGCGACGTTTTAATCATCAGTATGAGTCTCTACTGATCAGTGATCATAACGGTATGTCCTTATCGTTCTTGTGATGTTTCTATGTGTAGATAGAGCATCCCGTGGAGTTAGAGGTGTTGACGTTTTTAAGGCGTTGATGTTTATAAAGCTGTCTAAACAGGATAACAGGTAAGGGAAGCTAACTGTTTTACTTGAATTTCGTATAGAAATCATTCTGATGACTTTGAATTGCATGATTGAGTGTTGTATGAGTGCTTAAACTGTGTAATTGAGTGTATGATTGGATTGTGCTAGATTCGTAGACTGTTGCATGTGAGAACAGATTGAGAATCTGGTATTTTCGCCTAAGCGAGCAGCTCTCGCCTAAGTGAAAACACCAGAAACTCATCCCCTATCTCTGTGCGAGATCTCGCCTAGGCGAGCCAGTCTCGCTTGAGCGAGAGTCACTCTCGTCTAAGCGAGACAGCTTAGCCTGAGCGAGAATTCACCCATAGTTTGAGTTGTTCTTTGTTTCGAGCCTCGCTCAGACAAGAATGACTCGCCTAAGCGAGAGAGCCCTTTCGCTTGGGCGAGATCTTCTAGTTTGGGCGAGAACCTCTGCAGCTGAGTGTTATTTTCCTTGTTTCTAATGGATGAAGCTATGTTTAAATGTTAAATGTGAACTTAGTTATGATATGCATGAATTGTTGTGACTGATAATATGTGTGGTGAAATTGCATGAAGTTGGAATATGAGAAGATGTGGTTGAATTAGGATTTCAAGGGAAATTCTAAGAGGAATGTTTTAGTGTATGTAAGGACATAAGGACTCCGTATGGGTTGGTATCCTGAAACTCCAATAATCATTCACGCTCAGATAGAGCATAATGGATTATGTCGTGAGGAGTAACAGGAGGTCCTAGTCTTTGGACTTGATCAAGTCTTAGACGCGAAGGGGACTTACCCCGTGAGCGGTCGGGTGATAACTCCTTGTGTCCAACTCTGCAGAGTTTGGGAACCGTCACAGGTGCAAGCCACCCAGAGATCCAATGTTGCTTACATAATCCGGATATCGAGTCTAGGGTAATATATCTGCATTGTGGTTGTGGTGGTCTATGTGATTCTGGTGAAAATGAGAAAGATTGCATGATTTCTGTTTATAATTGAACTGTATGATTCTTTTAATCAGATTAGCTTACCCTTGCTTGTTGTGTGTTTATCTCGTGTTGAATGTTTTCCTTTTGCGATGATCACCTATTCGGTGGAAGCAGATGTGGTTGCAATGTCAAAGGTGCTTCTGGAGGATGAAGAACCATCGTTTTAGTGTTGAGAAGGAGGTTTCCAGTGGGAGCTTTAGCAGTGGTGAGTTTAAGTATAGAGCTTATTAGTTTAGTTTAAGTGTATAAGTGATATATTTTTATAGTCATCTCTTTTGTAAGACTATATTAATATATTATGTACACCGGACTATCTGTTTTGGAACTATGATGAAACTCCCTATTTTTATTAGTTTTAAGCTGCTAAAATTGGAATGTTACAAAATTAAAATAAAAAAAGGGTGTACTTTCATTTTGTCTTCTTAGGATGACCTGAGGGTTCTGGGTTTGTCATGTCTTGTTTGTGTTAGAGTTCGAGTTTAGTAGAGTTTGTCTATGAAACCAAAAGTATTAAGAACAAAAAACGTCTTGACAAAGTAATGAGGGTGCACACTCATAACTGGATCAAAGATTATTTTCCTTTCTTAATTGTAATGGTTTGAGGAAATAAGAGAGATAAACAAAAAGTTTTGGCTATCAATAGATGTTAGAGTTTTTCTTTCTGTGTCCATGTTTGTTTTGTTGCGCCTCTGTGGTTTGCGTTTAGTGGTTATAGTGTTAGAGGAATGCAGATTCGAGGTCAACTTGACTTGCTTACCTTTGTGAGGGTTGGATGTAGCTTTTGAGATAACTTTTTGCCTCAAGGATATAGGTTTGTTGTATGAAGTAGATTGATTAGCAAAGAAAGTTAAGCTTTGGGATAGTAGACTGGATAAAGAGGTTAAAATTCGGCATCAATGTTTAGACTAAGGGAGCTTCACGGGTAGGCTCACGAAATCAAATATCACAGGTTTCCTAAAAGGAGTTGAGTTCAGAGGTTGGAACTATGGAAGACATTAGTGTACACCAACTCAATAACGTTTGAGAAGACCAACTTGGTTCTACATCCCGGCAATTCTGAGGTTCAGAGTTGTACAGATACATGCAATGTTAGGAGAAGTGTCATTAGATATAGTCGTAAGACCATATCTAGTGCTTTCTTGGATTGGTGAAAGAGAAGCAGTTGGCAAATCCTAGGTTATAGAAAATAATGAGATTGTTTGGCATCGAACAAGCAAAGAAAGATAAAGATCGTGAAGTGTAAAAAGATGACAAATCCCTAGTGGGAGGTTAAGACAAATCAGAGTTTGCGGATCAGTTAGGTAAGATGATGTTTCCTAAGTAGAAAGAGAAATAACATGTGGACGAGAATGAAGTGGCATAAAGGTTTCATATTAGGTTCAATAATCAGAAGGAGATGCTTGGATCTTTTCAGTAGACAGCAGGATGTTTCAAGGAAAAGTAGTTCATGAGCATAAGCATTGACTTTGGGCTGAGGTAGAGAAATTCAAGTGTGGGAAGAAGAAGTGAACCGTTAAGTTCGATCTTGTGGGAACGATAAAAGCTAGAGAAGACAGAGTACCATAAATAATGAAAGGAGAAGAAAAATCTTAAGTAGTTGGAATTGTGTTTATGATAGTTGGTGCTGGAGCTGTTAATGCAAATTATCAAATTCAAAAGGTGGTGTTTGGGATATGAGTTTTTGGTTTCGTTCGTGATCATAAAACCTTGGTGTCGTCAATATGGTAAATGAGTTATGGTTAACTGCAAGGAGGAGTTGGAGTTTGAGTTGATAGTTTTTCTTCTATGGCGGACAAGTGAAGATTTCTTGGATGCGTGGTATGTTTCGGGGTGATCAAAGGATTCAAATTCAAAGTCAACCTGAATTACTTTCTTTACAAGGTTTTGTTGGGAGCATAAATCTTAAGGGTGACTTGGTTGTTTTCTAAGCTCATTCTGGTGGAATGTGGTAGCATAGGAAGTGATGTTACTTATTTCAAGCATGTGAGTAAATGGTTGTGCATCAAGTATGGAACAAGTTGAAAGGTGAAGACAAAGTGTTACCGGTATGAGTGTTTATCTAGTAAAGGCGCGCGAAGAACATATGCAAGGGATCTCAATGGTGAAGCAGTTTTAGTTATGTTATGAACCAGATGTTAGAACAATCACCGACAAGCGGTGGGGTTCATTATTGCATTGATATATGAAACGTAACCAGTATCAATAGTTTTACATTGGATGGTTTTGCTAAAAGTGTAGAGTCAATACAACAGGTGGAGGAGTCCTTAGAAAAGCAATGGTTTACTCGTAGTGTGTCATCGTTAGTAATCTAGTCTAACAAAGTTTGGAAAGAGAAGTAATTATATGCTAAGATCTACGACCGTAAGTGGTTAAGATGAATGGAAAATGTGTTAAGGGAAAGGAAGTTCTAAGAGTGGCTTTAAGTAAGGTTTTACAAGCAAGTTGTTATCAAGGTTTTGTGGCAAGTTTCTCAAGTGTGAAGAGAGACGTCAAGACGTTGAAGAAGAACATGATCGGCGCTTCAATGATTGATTATTCTTTGCGGTCTATTGTGGCTAAACACGTCAGGTGTGAAAATGGTTGTTGATCAGAGTGACGCAGCGAAATAATGGTGGGATATACTTATCAATAGTGGGAATACAGGAGAAGAGGAGGTATCTTACTCATGACCTGGTGGTTGATGTGGTAGTGAGTTCTCTAAAACAACATATGTGTCAGTGTTATGAAGATTTGTTAAAGATGTTTAGTGATCATCAACAGCTAGAAGTATGGAGTTGCATAGAGGGAGATGGATAGGAAATGAGAGAGAGAAATTGAGCTATGGTTTTGAGTTGTGCTATCACCTTAGAAGCGGAAAAGTGCTAGTATGTGTTTTAAGCAGAAAGAGAATTGCAGTGGTTGGTTCGACAATGAGAGAGGTTGAAGATTAGTTGTTTAATAAATGCTGAGGAAGTGTCAGAATTTGGAGTCGTTGTTGCCGCAAGTAAAGGGTCTAATCTGGAAGTGGGATAACATTATTATGGACTCTGCTGCCCTGGTCAAAGTCAGTATGAGAACCATGATGTCATGAGGATGGTGGTGGATAGGGTGGTCAAAAATGTTATGAAGTTGTGTATGATCAAGCCAGATGAGTGGTACTACAAGGAAGAAACTAGATAAAGAGAAGTGATAAAAATCACGTTTTAGGTTGAGATCGGTTGCAAATCTTTAAATTTTGGTAAACAACTACTAGAAGTAGTGGAGAATGTATGGAAGGTGAGTCGGCATATCAGACATAAGTGGGTTGGTTAGGTGTAAAGGATCATTCAAGTTTTAAGGTGGAAGGTGGAGAGTTGCTTAGAGAGTAGTGACTAATCCAATCTATACGGTTGAACATATATCGCTTAGCACACAGAGGCAGAGCTTTCAGTAAGAAGTTTAGGTGTTGCAATCGTTAAATCAGTCATGTCTAGGTGGTTGTTGTAGAGAACATGAGGAGAACATGGTTTCCTTTCTATCTGACGAGTGAATTTTCGGGGACAAAATTTTTTTTGTTGGGGAGAATGTAAGACCCTAGAAAATGGCGCTTTAAAAGTGATAGTGGTTTAAAAATAGTGAGACTCGATTATTTTAATATTAAAAGGTTTTAGTATAAATAAAATTGTTATAAACGAGTTTCATTATTTTAAAACACACCATCTCTCTAGAAACCACTTTTCTAGAGTTCTCTGACTTCTCTCTAGAGGTTCTGTCTCTCTGGTCGTCTGATTGAAGAACCGAGACCGTAGGATTGATCCTCTCGGCGAGCTCTTCAAATTGGACCGATCAGTTTCTCCGTTCGCGTAAGTTGAGTTTTCGCTCTCTTTTCTTTAGTCTTTTCTGTTGCATGCAAGCCCTCTTCCGCTTGCATGCGACGTTTTAATCATCAGTATGAGTCTCTACTGATTAGTGATCATAACGGTATGTCCTTATCGTTCTTGTGATGTTTCTATGTATAGATAGAGCATCCCGTGGAGTTAGAGGTGTTGACGTTTTTAAGGCGTTGATGTTTATAAAGCTATCTAAACAGGATAACAGGTAAGGGAAACTAACTGTTTTACTTGAATTTCGTATAGAAATCATTCTGATGACTTTGAATTGCATGATTGAGTGTTGTATGAGTGCTTAAACTGTGTAATTGTGTATGATTGGATTGTGCTAGATTCATAGACTGTTGCATGTGAGAACAGATTGAGAATCTGGTATTTTCGCCTAAGCGAGCAGCTCTCGCCTAAGTGAAAACACCAGAAACTCATCCCCTATCTCTGTGCGAGATCTCGCCTAGGCGAGCCAGTCTCGCTTGAGCGAGAGTCACTCTCGTCTAAGCAAGACAGCTTAGCCTGAGCGAGAATTCACCCATAGTTTGAGTTGTTCTTTGTTTCGAGCCTCGCTCAGACGAGAATGACTCGCCTAAGCGAGAGAGCCCTTTCGCTTGGGCGAGATCTTCTAGTTTGGGCGAGAACCTCTGCAGCAGTGATGAGTTTAAGTATAGAGCTTATTAGTTTAGTTTAAGTATATAAATGATATATTTTTATAGTCATCTCTTTTGTAAGACTGTATTAATATATTATGTACACCGGACTATCTGTTTTGGAACTATGATGAAACTCTCTATTTTTATTAGTTTTAAGCTGCTAAAATTGGAATGTTACAAAATTAAAATAAAAAAAGGGTGTACTTTCATTTTGTCTTCTTATCTCTAACTATTAACTAATATATAACATTTTATATTTCCTTTTTCCAACTCTTAATAAAGTTGTATAAAAATCCAAACTCATTTTTTAAAATATATATAAATTTAACTTCAATCCAATTATTCTAATTTATATTAGACTTGGAAATTCGATCCATATCTTTCCTGTACACTTTTCAATACCAAATTCTAAAATCTAATACAATTGTCTCTTATTAAGAAGTGATGTGTACTATATATTCAAAGTGCCAAATAATTTAAATCTAAAAAAATGTAATAAATATTAAAAAAAGAGATTGATCTGTTTTTCTTAAATTATTAATTAATTATGATTTTGAGAAAAAAACAATTTTAAGTGTACACGTTAATGGTTTACCTAACTATATATAAATGAATTGGTTAAAAGAAGTTTGAATCTCTATTCAAACTTTCAAAGAAGGATATGATATTAAAATGTACTCAGAAAAGAAGGGTTATAAATGACTTCAGAGTAAGACATCTAGTAATAGGATAAGTTTTTCATGGAAATGGATTTGGAATATATACAGTCTCCTGAGAATTTGAAGATGTTAATCTAGTTAGCCTGTCGATGATTCTGAATCTGAAGGTGTCATGCTTCTAATGCATGTGCTTGTCACAAAATTATTTCACAACACAATCTTGAAGTGAGGCCAACATTTTAAAAGAATAGAAAGAAAATTATACCGGGATAGCTACAGATATAACTGGATGTGTTCATCATTAAGCACTGATGGAGTAAGAACACCTAAATCGGTGAAAAGCAGAGTGAAATACTGAGGAGGAATATAACTACTATTACCATGTTAAACACTAAAATTTTGAGTTAAACTCACTTCGTGTGCTTAAGTCATAAAAATTACTGTGTTAAATAGTGTATTCCAATCAAATTCTTACTTATCAATATAACTACTATGCAGAAAGATGCCAGCAAACGCACCTAGTAGCTTTCAGCAGCCACATAAACTGGCTTGTTCTAACTCTTGGCGACAATTGCAATTTGGCAAGTCCCAATCATGTTGATCATACCACCTCTTTCAACAACTCCATTCGCCCCAACAAAAACTATGTCAACCTCATCCATAGTATAAGCCATTGCATAGTCTATAGCAAGCTTCACAGGTACATCATGCTTGGCCAACTCATTGGATGTTAAAAAATAAGATGTATAAAGACTGGGTGCCATAAAGTGCTATGATTTATGACATACCACCGCGGTGCAAGACAAATCATTGTCTATACTCCACAAATTCAACTCTTTGAACCATTTCCGAATTGAATCCAGCTCCATCTCAGTTGACCAATAAACCAACTTTTTATCACCACGAAAAGATTCGCTCGCGTTACCAGAGCCAACTTTCGTGGCCAAAGAACTCTCATCAACTTTTCCAATCCTCGCACCTTTCTGTTCCAATAATTTTTTTACAATGTACACAAAGCTTAACCTATAATGGGCTTCTGTATCTTTTCCTGACAAAGACTCCACCTCAGCTACAATCTGCGAAACAAATCCATCAACCCAGATTTTCTCACTAGAAGATGAGCTTTTAGCATAAAAGAGTTCAAAATTGTTCGCTACAAAGAAGTCGTCATTGGGATTTTCTGACTCGGAAAACAGGTCTGAAGTGAGAAGCATGTTCCCATCCATAACCCACGTGCTATATTTATTCTCGATACACTTCTTAATTACATAGATCTTTGCCAAAATACCCTTGATGGTCTCAGAATTTGAACCTTCCGAAGTAAGTTTATACAATCCAACACTACTTAAAAATTGGTCAACATTAATTACAGGATGTCCCCTCCTTGCCAGATCAAATAAGGAGTCAGATGGAGGGCCCATAAGTATATAATTCCTGATATTTAGCCTCTCGAAGTGGCAGAGTAAGTTTCTTGCTATAGCATCCGATACCCCAAAAAGATTTACTAAGAAGACACTATCCCGCTTCTGCCGATAGTGAAGCAACCATCCAAGTTCTTCTAGGTTTGTGACAACCTTTCCAGGATGCACTTCTCTGAAACAAAAATCAAACCATTTTAAACTACTCAAAGGTTGCATTTCCAAAATATTGAAGTCCATATATCTTTTCTCAACTAATGTAGAATCAGGTCCAGCAGTTTTCCCGTAGTTTACTCCAGCATCTCTGTGAGAAACACTTAATGCTCTCTCATGCAGAAGATTTGTGTATATATTGAAGTAACCCCGGGACTGAATAAACTTTATGAACCAAGGTGTCCAAATCCTCTCTCCCAATTTCTTATACCATCCCGTAGACACCTGGAAAAATTTTCAGAACTAAAATTAGGAATGAACTGAACTGCTGACATGTATAAAAGAACAAAATTGAGAATTACATGAGTAAAGAACTGATGTTTTTCTCTTTAAAAGCATTTTATTACCATCCCCTCAAGAAATGGTTTATTGCCCTTTGCCTTGTTCTCGTCATACCACAGCCTGAACTCTTTCCATGGCTTTGGAAAGAGAATTTGACCCCATGTGCCAACTAACTGGTATAAGAAAAGCGTTGTCTTGTCATCCAACTGTATTTTGTTTCCATGTTTACCTGAGGTAAGAAACCAATTATATTATCAATAAACAATAACAGTGTATTGAATAAGCATAGTACAACTACATGACAACCATATAACCTACGAAGCTCGAACACTAGACACAAATACATATTGAACATTTTTATAAATTATTTAAATTAATAATCAAGATTATATTCAAAATTATCTGTAAAAATCTGAACACATAATTTCATATAAAAAAAGGATCTAAGTCATCTACATAAAATCTAAAAAGTGAAAAGAGAATCCAATTCATTTTAAGATATTTCAATCCTTGTTGATCACCATCATCAAACAAGATTAGATTCTTCTAAATACAATATAGAAGAGGAAACACAAAATGTAAATGTGAAACTTACACCGTGTCTTACTTTCTAAATTCTTACAAAATCACTCTGTTTGCCCTCAGTAGCATTCAGCTGGAACCATGTCGGAGCCGTAAACAAATGTTTTTTAAATTCAACACTTTAGGGAAGTACACGTGTCGTGTGAGTGTTAAACACGACACAATAAGACAGCATTGAAGACATCAAACACAATAGACATAAGTTACACGAAGTTGATTTTCAAAGAACTTGTACAGATCTTAAGTTTATCATATCCATTTTCAAAATCATGATATCACACAAGCCAAAGTTGAGAATCGCATGGGTATTTTTAAATGTGGGCAAAACAGAGAGCAAAGATGAACTAAGCTAAATGATATATCTAACCGAAACAACACATGACTTCAATCTACACAACAACCAGATTCGCCTAACAAGTAAACTAAACCTCACCAGCAACAACAAAGAAGTTCCATATATTATTAAAGCAGTGATGAATAAGCAAACAAGAGAAATCGGTACCTGGAACAAACCTTGCTCGCTGCAACGAAACCCCGAAGATGGAAGGGCTATAATTGGAGGCATTGTAGTAGAAATTGAGAATCACCGTCTTAACGAACTCATAGTAAAGCGAAGAGAGCTCCAAGTCATCCTCCACCACGAAGGCGAACTCGTGATCGGAAGTGGGCCACCAGGCCTCCAACCACTGGGCCTGCAGGCCCACATTGCCCGTCCTGTAATGCACAACCTTCTCCCCGAACTTCCAATCGAACGCGTCCACAAACTCCAAGATCTGACGTGCCTCCCGGAGCTTAGGGTCCACGGTCGAGGCGTTGTCGGAGGAGGCGAAGTGGTCGATGTGGAGGTGGAGGTGGACGCGGTCACCGAGGTAGTCGGCGGCGGCAAGGGAGCGTAAGCAGCGGGAGAGTGAGGCGAGGCGGTTGAAAGCGAGGACGTTGATAACAAAATTGAAATTGGGATGGATTAGGGTTGGAATCGGGTGTGGGAAAGTGGATCTGTGGTTTGATTCAGCAATGGCTGGCGAGAGAGAGAAGTGGTTGAAGGTGTAGAAGATGAAGGCGGCGAGGGAGATGAGAACGAGAGGGAGGAAGTGGCGCTTGGGTCCTACCATTGCAAATGGTGAAGCAGGGTTTTATATTTCACGGTTGCACAATTCTTGTTCACGGTTTCTCCGGTGTGGTACTCTCAGATTCTCAAACTCAACAACCTCTTCAGAGTCTTCCGCACAGCTTCTGCTCTCTCTAAACCATTACAATTTTTTTTTTTTAATTAGTGCATAAATATTGAAAAAATAATTCACCACTTTAATCTATTAATTGATTTTTTTCCAATAAACCCAAATAAAAAGAACTTCTCACAAACTGAACAACACTATTTAAAATATATATATATATATATATATATATATATATATAAAAGTATGATTTATAGATATTATTATATTTATTAAATAACTTTAAGTATCATTTATGAAGAGAGTGAGCATTTTGAAGACTTAATATCTAATTTCGTCCTTTAATTTTTTTTAGTGGAATTTTTAAATAGATCCCTAATTTTTCAATTGTCCAATTTAATCTTCTAGTTTTTTTAAAAAAATCCAATTAAGTCCAAATTATTGACTAGAGCAACCAACAGAATATTGAATAGGACTGCATATGTAGCAAATTTTAAGACAAGTAGGAAAATTAATATTTTATTAATTGGGAAAGTGTTTTCAAAGTGAAAAACGTATGAAAAGTAAGTATTAAAAAAAGCGTCATGCTCAGTGGAAGAAGAAAGCGATTAGGGTTTTGTCGTTCGTGAAGATTTTTTGTTGTCGTTCTTTGAAGTGCATTGATTTCTTCTCCCTTTCTTTGATTTTTCCTTCATATTTGGTCATCGAATTTATGTGTTCCTTTAATTTCATCATGTGATAGTGATTGTAGAGATTGAGTTTCTTCGTCGAGGGTAGAGCATTGGAAGGTTCTGTGCATTGGTGGTGAAAGGTACGCTTTAAGTTTTTCGTTGTTCGATTTTGGGTTTCTATTTATGGGTTCTCGTTCTTGATATGTGTGTTGCCTACTATTGTTGTGTCATTGTCTCTGCGTTTTGTTTATTCGTGCTTTATCAGATTGTGTGTAGTGGATTGTATTATTGTTTAAGGCCTACCACGCACTTCTTTTTGGTTTGATTGTGGTCCCCCGTTTATACATTTTGTCTTATTGATTTTGGGGGCATGGGTTGTAATATGTCTTGATTTTGTGGGCATGCATATTTGACAAGGTAACTATTGTTTGTGTATATATAGGTTGAAATGTCAAACGATGTATTTGAAATGGTGGTCCACCATGGTGGTCATTTTGTTAATAATGAGGCACTGAAATATATTGGCAATACAAGTACATGGTCTTGTGACCCAGATAGATGGAGTTACTTTGAGGTAGTAGATATAGTTAAGCAAATTGGATGTGTGGATATTAAGGAATTGTGGTATGCTATAGGTCTGGGTTCTTTTTTGGGTAAAAAGTTCCACCTATTGTGCGATGATACTGGTGTAATGGACATGGTCCATATTGGCAAGCGATGGGGTCAAGTCTATTTATTTGTTATACACACAATATATGCAGCTGAGATTGTTGAAATGTTAGAGTATCCAGTGGAAGATAATGTTCAAGATAATTGTGAAGGGGAGGGTGAAGGTGAAGGTCGGGTTGCTGTTGAGGTTGAGGTTCAGGGTGGGGTTCAGGGTGAAGTTCAGGGTGAAGATGAGGTTGAAGGTGGGGTTGAGGGTGGGGTTAAGGGTGTCAGTCAGGTTCAGGTTGAGGTGGAGGTTCAAGTTGGTGAAGATGTTCATGGTAAGAGTGATGTAATGGAGGGTAGTGGGGAGGTGGAAGTCCTTCATGAAGAACATGATGATGATGTTAGTGTGCCTTGTAGGAGTGCCTCCCGAAAGAGGAAAAAAGGGAAATCCAAGGCTGGTTTTGACTGAGAAGTAATGGATGAAGAGGATGAGGAAGTTAGTCATCATGATTCAGGTTGGTCTGGTGGTGAGTGGGAGTCAGAAGAGTTGGGCAGTGTGTGTGATAATGATTCAAAGGATGACAAACAAAGTTATGGCCATTTTACAACCTTTGCCATGCCAAAAAGCATGGTTGATTATGAATGGGATGTTGGAACCTATTTTGGGAACAAGGCTGAATTCATAGATGCAATTAGAACATATGGAGTGCATAATGCTTGAAAGTCTTATAGGTTTTGTCCTTTTCTTGCAAAATTATAGAGCATTAAGTGCACTAGCAAAATTACCGAGCATTAGGTTACTGCATATGGAGAATGTGCACCAGCATACCAGATGAAAACTAGAATCTGCATGAACAAATACTAAAGTTACACCCCTGCACTGTTTTGATTTGTATTCGCGAGTTAATTACGTAAACCACAATATAGGGAAACTTTAATTTTTGTTTGAACTTGTTCCACAAGGTGTGTAAAAAAATTTGTTTGAATGAACCAAACATAATGTCCAAACATATTCAAAGATATAATGTAAGACTTCATCATCCAAAATTTGAAAATTCTATTCAATGATATTGTCCATAATATATTCTTTTTTGAATACACAATCGCATTACAAGAGTTAAATTCATACAACCCATTCTTTCTTCATGGAATTCTCACTACCATTGATAGTAGGATCACATTCATTATACCAAAAATAAAAATCAACCATATCAACAGTTTAACCCACTTCTTTAACACCGTAATATCTTTCTCTAAATTACATATCTTCTTCCTCTATCTAAAAATAGTAGAATCCCTTTGGTCACCAACATCTTCAATGCACCATTTGAAGTAATTGCATCCAAAAAAATCTGAGCTTCCACTCTTTTATTCACAAAAAAAAAAAAAACATAAACTCATGGTTACAAAAACATTAACAAAAACCACAACAATAAACAAAACAAATTTTTCATTAACATTACCTTATAGTTGGGACAACCCTAAAATTGTTTTCCCTCATTCTTTACAGTCCTTGTCGTTCTTAACACTACAAACTCTCTACAATTACAAATTGGGGTTATCGCAAAACACCTTGACCCAGATCCACTAGAGGGGATGTTATGATTTTGAATCGTTGAGGCATTGCATGAACAAGAAGAAGATGACACAGACCTAGCCATGACTCATCGAAAACCTAACCTATAGATGGTGTTCAATGAATTAGGGCAACGTTCAAAATGTTCCTTCATAAAGGGATGGCACATCACCACCACGACTTCCACTGATATTCTAAACATGTGTCAATTTTTCATATATACTATGCCATCTCAACAAAATCTAAACTACGTTTACATCAAATTAACAGAAAGGACCAACTAATACGTTTTTAAAAAACTAGATGACTAAATTGGACAAATGAAAAACTATGGGTCTATATGAGAATTCCACTAAAATTAAAGGATGAAATTAGGTATTAAGCCTATTTTGAATTACAATATTATTAATCCATTTTTTTATAAGATTATAAGTAATTTATTTAAATAGAATCTAACAATATTATTAGAATTGGTATAAAAATAATTTTAGAATATTTAGTACAAATGTCAATTTTAATAAAAACATTAATATAACATCAATACAAAAATAAATTTTGTTTTAATTTGTAAAAGAAACAACATTTTTCTTTAAAAAAAGGAATTGAGTTGAATAATAAAAAAAAATTGAATTGAATACAAGACAATGATTGTGACATTGGTGTCACGTTATACTAATAGTGTCATGTCACACTAAGATTGTCACGTCATACTACTATTACCACATGGCATAATACGAACTTGACATGTGGAAAAAAACTAAAAAAAAAAGGAATAAAAAAAATAACGAACTGATATGACAAATCTTTAATGACATTGGTATAAATCTAACATAAAGGAACTAATTGAATCAGTTATTCAAAACATTGGACTTAATTGAAACATAAAGAAAAAAAAAATATTGGAACCTACTTATATCAATTCAACAAAAAATAGAACCAAAAGAATAATTTAGCTTTTTATTTTCTTCTTCTCGCTTTCTTTTTTCCTCTATACTGTATGGGTCGAACAACCTTATATGGTAAGTCGATAAAGGTAAGTGAGAGTCAAGCAACAAATTATGTGTCACATGAGGCCTCTCCCAGCAGCCAACAATTAGACTGCTCACAAGACTCCATAGGTTTTGCAATGGGATTTCATCATGAAATCCTTACCTAAGAAGGGTTTAACAATAATCCTCAAATTAAACAACTTTACAAATGAAAATCCTAAATAGTAAATCTTCCAAATCAATTGTAACATAAAAAAATAAAAAAATTTACAATCAAATGTTTTCAAAATACAATGCATTAGGTTATTATTACTTTTTTATATAAGTTCACACACTCTTACCTACTGTCTCTTTCTAGCCTTCAAACATGTGGAGTAAAAAGGTTATGGATAAGATTCACTTGAACTATTTGGTGTGAATAAAAATGGACTCCAATTTGTCCTTCAAGGATAACAGGATAACCCGTGCATTTGGAGTAGTTAGGAAAGCGGTGGTAGAATTTCTCGTTCCTTTAAATGTTACCGAATTATTGACCGCATTTTTTTGCCATGCATTTATTGGAAGGACTACAACGATACTGACAAAGAATGGGTCAGACATGTTAGGGGCAACCATCTACGATGAGATTATAAGATTTTTTTATACATAATCATAAAATAGGAAAGTAAGACAAATATCACATGAAAATATAGCATGTATTAATAAAATAAATTGAAAACTCTTTCAATTTTATAAAACTTGGATTTTTATTATACTTTACAAAGATTTTTGATTAATTTTGTAGTAACTAGTCAAGATAAATGGGTCTCACCATGACCAACAAAGTAACACAAGGACACTTCATCTTGAGTACTAACTACTCATTTAATCCCAAGGTTATATCTCCAACTACAATAATCAAATCTTTGTTTATCATAAGTTTTATTTTGACATTAAATCATGTAATTGTATAAATAAATAAATAGGATAAGTGCATAACTAAAAATAAATATTTAATAAACATAGAGACCAGTACATGACTGGAGATAATATAAATGAATAAATAAATATAAATATAAATTGAATAAATAGGATCAGTGCACAATAGGAAATAAATATTAATAAATAAATAAATAAGAACGAGAATTAAATATAAATTAAAATGAGGTTAGCGACATCTCACTTAAAGTAAATATAAGAATACAAATAATTATGAAGAGATAAAAAGATAATAAAAGTAAAGATATAAAATTATCAATGTCTCATCCCCTTACCTTAACTATAGAAGATATGCCTGAAAAGTTTGAAGATGATCCTTGTAATTTATTTTTGGGTTAAATATGTTTTTGGTCCCTTAACTTTCAGTGAATTTTGGAATTAGTCCATTTTGAAACTTTGGACCAATTTAGTCCTTCATCTTTCGGAATACGTGAATTTAGTCCTTTTAATCAAATTTTGTTAGGTTTATTTGATGTTTCGTACGCATTTTAAGATTGTATTTGAGTTGTTTATACTGTTTGACACATTTTTGCTTTAATTTTAAGTCAAATACTATTGTGAAACACGCTTGAAATGTCAAATAAACTTAATAAAATTTGATTAAAAGGACTAAATCCACGTATTTCAAAAGATGAAGGACTAAATTGGTTCAAAGTTTCAAAATGGACTAATTCCAAAATTCACTGAAAGTTAAGGGACTAAAAACATATTTAACCCTTTATTTTTCTCCTCTTTCTTTTCTCACGCTCGCAGAGACTCTGCTTCTTTTTTTCTTATTGTTTCTCTTCTCTTCTTCCGTTTCATTTACCTCATCCATATTTATAATAACATTTGCAATCATTGCATTTAGTTTAGAATGCACTATTTTTTTTGTTTCAATTTCCTTGTGTTAATCTGGTTAGTTAGAGATTAGGCTTTCCAAGATTTTTATCTTGCATTACATTAAAATTAACATGACATTAAATGTTTGTTGTCCATCTTATCTTGTATTATCCACTGTTGATGCATGCATGTGAAGAAAAAATTGAAAGAGAGACTTTAGTTATTGTTACGTGATTTTTTCCTTTTTAATGTATTACAATTATATATACTAGCATACACACAGGCGTTGTCGCGCCTGTGTGTACGCATTTTTTATATTTGCGTGATATTATATTAATAGGTGGTGATAATATAATATTATTAAGTTAATATATAAAATAATTATATTTATTAAAAATAAAGTAAAATATATAAGAAAATATAAGAGAATAATTATTGATAAATAGAGAAAAAAAGTTTGTAAAAGTAATGGTTAATTTTCAAAAATTTAATAAATAATTATATTTTAAAGGGTAAAATTGATATTTTAAAATGTGGACAGAAAAGAAAGAATCCTCTTTATATATTGTTTTATATATATATATATATATATATTAATTAGAAAAAATATTTTCCTGTAGTTTATACATATATTATGTTATAAGTTTTATAACTTATTTTATCATAATTATTTTAATTGTAAACACTTAATTAATTTTGATTCCCTGAATATTCATAATTTTTATATTTATATATTTACATGTTCTTGATTTATTATACTAGATATATTATACATGAAAAATAATGTACAAAATTTTAGGTGTTACATCCTGAAAACATTGTGATCTAAATTTTGAGATGTTACATGAGACGTCTCTAATTCTATCTTATTTTTTTACTTAATATTTTCATATTATTTTATTGGGTGGGGTGTCCCTAACCCATCTCTTTAACATATTCTATTCCTAAATATTATATATATATATATATATATATATATATATATATATATATATATATATATATATTATTTATTATGTTTTATAATATAATCTTGGAACTAAATTATAAGTATTATTGCATAGTTATCGATTATATTTTCTTTTAAGTTTAAATTATTTTATAATTGAATGTTCTAATTTAGGGATTTAAATAAGCAAGTTTTATACAAGATGACATGTTCTTGATTTATTGACCATGGTAAAATTCATTTATCCTAACTAGCCATTAAAAAAATATTTTACACTTGCTTCATTAAGAATTAAACATACATGTGTGTGTAAAAAACACCTAATTACTGGGACGTAGTTGAGTTGGCGAAACATTAAACAATCGAAGTACCCCCATGGTAAAATCATAAAATGACAGCCAAATATGTAACTGCACGAAGTGACACATGTACATATAGAAGAAATCCCCGTCGTTATTTTCTCGACCATGACAAACGTTATCTATAACACTTACCCTCTGCAATGACACTATATCTGACGGCATACCCTTCTCGAACACACAAAAACTTTGCAACAATGAATTCAAGATCCTAGACCACCTATCTAATGAAAATTGTCCCCTGACCACTACTGACACCCACTTGTATCCTCCTTTATGCGGCAAGTCATTCTCGACTAACTCTTCAACCAGATCTTCCCTATTATCTGAAATGATTTCTATAACCATTCCACCTATTTTAGATAATGAATCACTCAATGAATAGGTTAAGGGAAAAATACTCTGAATACCTGAACCCCCTATAGATCCTTCACTAGAATTACTACAAGACATACCTTACGTAAGTTGAAGTTGACGACACTAAGACTCATTTCGTACTAAGATATCTCAGTAGCATAGACAAACGTTTCCTTTCACACAAACCCAACCCTTACAAATGACCCTCTATTTATAGATGATACTTGAAGGATTTTCACCATTCCCACCTAAACCACTACCATCATTACACTTTGCGAAACGTCACACCAGCACAACTTACAGAGCGACTCTGCACATTCCCAGTTACCCCCTCACATTAAAACCTTCCACCTTTAACACCTTCACACATCCCATCAATTTCATTTAAACCTCTTCGTCATTACCTGCTAGTGAAAAACCAACACGACAAATGTATCGGTCGTACATAGCAAGTAATGTGTATTTTATCGTTCTCTCCTAATGGACTTGTGCAATGCATGACAACTCTCAGAATTCACAACTCAATTAAACACAACGTTTACAAAAACACTAAGAAACTCTTTTTGGTATTTTATCAAACAGGTGGTGTATAACAAGAAATTAACATAATGCATTTACAATTTGTCAAGATTATACTTCAACCACTTCATTCTCATGCATTCTAAATTATCTCAATTTCATATTCATGTTAAAATCAACTCACAATAATACTCAAATCCTACTCCTACGGCCTTTGAGCCTATGATCATTCATCAAGTTCCAATCCCTTGAATCCTCAACAAGTGAAATCATGCATTAGTTTCAAGAGTCTAAGATTATTAATGAACCAAGTTCTATTCCTAAATACAAGCATCCATTAGGTATTCAATTTCAAGTCTAGATTCTAAAGATAATTTCAACACCTCAAGAATCATAAACCAAGCATAGGAACAATCCACATCAAGCATTAAGCAATGAAATCAAACACTAACTTGAATTGGAAAAATATATATTTTTTAACAACACAATTTTACATAAGAATTCAATGTTTTACATCTAATCTCAACAAATAGAAATTGTTCTCCATGGTAGAGAACCAAGGGTTTTACAAAAATGAAAAATAGGGAAGAAGTTGGAACCATAAAGTAGAAGCAATCTCTCTCCCACGGTTATTGACAATTGTTTCATGCTCCAATTGCACCTCTCATTCGTATCTATGCCTCCAATTTCGTAGTCCATCATTCTCTCCAACCCAAAAGGGGTAAAACCTCCATGGATGAAGATGTAGACCCAAGAATGAGAAGGGAGAGTTTCCCAACACCCCTAACAGCCTCCAAGAGCCTCTCTCAAGCACCTAAGGTGTTTCTATTCATGAAAATGAGGAATGCTCCAAAACTCTCATAGAAACATGATTAAATAACCATAGTTGCGTATTAGGGTTGACATTCTCACCCAACGACTTCATTCTCACCCAATGAGGCCTAAAATTGATGCTTTGTGACTTCTAACTTGCTAAGCAAGTCATATTTTCGCCTAACGACTCGAATATTGCAGTTTTGTGTTGTCATTTTCGCCCAGCGAGCTACCAGCTCGCCCAATAGTCATCCTGTTACCCAATGGTGGTTTTTTAGCCTTCGAGGGATGTTCTAAGGCAGTATATACCTATAGGTGAGTCTTTTATCCATGTTTGCAATGTTGGGCACGATTTCGATGCCCCCGACATGTGTATTTGTCTAAAAATCAATCTTTCTTGTCCAATCATGCTTCCTTGAAATCCAGCATGTTTTCCTCTGCCAAAATTGTTTCCTATTGACTTATTTCACACACTCTTAATAGAGTTTAGAAGTAAAAAAAAGCATAAAATAATTAAAATACAAAATAATGCAAAAAAAAAAACATAAACTTGAGGATTAAACAAGATAAAAGCTATGGACAAGTTGATTTTATTCAAGAAACTTAACACCAATAAAAGGTAGAAAACATTGTTACATTCCTCTGGGGGCTACCATAACATAAAGGGAATAGACCAAAGAAAATAGGAAATTTTCTTCAAAAATAATGCTAAAAGTACAATAAAGAAAATAGGAATTTTTTGTTGAAAAACGTAAAATGTATATCAAATGGAAAAGCCATCCGGTTAGGAACCTGTAGCAAAAACAAATGTGTAAAAGGTTGGGGAGTTGATGTGTTGAAAAGGCTAGATAGGTCAAATACCTTCATACCACAAAATAAGTCGTACACGTAGGAACCTTTAGCAAAAATAAATGTGCAAAAGGCTGAGGGGTTGATGTACTATAAAGGCCAGATAGGTCGGATACTTCCATACCACAAGATAAGCCAAGTACTTCCCAAACTAATAGAAATGAAGATATGTCACGTACTTCCCACATCACATAAGCCAAACAAGGTTGGTTACTTCTCGGCAGGACGCGTAGCATTTGTAATAACAGAAAACTAGTCAACCCCTTGGCCTCCAACTAACCCTAAGGTTGAGATAAGAAGTCGACTACACAAATATTGCGCCAAAAACATCCTAAGTAACTAACCAATGCAAAGTAAGCGGCCATAAGATAAGCGAATGCCAAAATAAGGTAACATGGCGGTAAATCGATATATACATGACTCTCTCTCACTCACCCTAAAAACAACTTAGAGGTACATCCCTACTTGTAAAGAAAGAAGAAAATGAATACTTAGTAAACAATCAAGACTAAAGAAAAGAATCTATTAAGAAACTTAGAGATTGTAATAAAATATTGTTTTGGTCTCATAATAACCTTGTATTAGTCATGTAGGAACACACTAACACAATGACTCACTTCTTTTGGTTCAAAGAAAAAAATAACTTAAGAGAAAAAAAATTAAAGTTTTGTGACTCCTTTTATAATGAGTTTCAAATAAAATCCTGAGAATAGAATGAACACATGCACATGCATAAATATGCATAAATTTGTGAATGTGTAATTAAAAGTTTTTGAATCTTCTTAAATTAAGCTAAATAAAAGAATATAGTATTCACTTACTACTTGTTTTATTTATAAAATTAATACATGCTTAATTGTTATATTTTAATTTAAGTAAAGTAATCGATGATAATTTTATTCATTTTTATCTTAAGTAAGATTTGGTCATCAGAATTAAGATATATTTATTTTTTGAAACATCAATAATTAAATAAATTACAAATAAATGTAAATCTTATATATATTCTCATGTTAATATTAAAAGTAACTTAGAAAAATAGAATCCATGACAATAAAAATTAAATGTCAGACTTTCCTAAGTCAATTAATTTTAGTTTTATAATAATCCTAATATCTACAAATGCATATTATTTTTTATTTATAACAAATTTAAGATAAATATTTCGTTCCATATAACATGTATTGAAATGTTTTGTTTTAATGCAACAGAAAGTCAGAGGTTCAAGGCAACAACTTTAATGTTGATTAAGTTGATTTAAATTTCATTAATATTTGATGTAATCGAACATTTATTTTAACAATTGTAATGTCTGTTTGTTAAAAAAATTAATATTAATATGTAATTAATATTGAATCAATATTCAAAAATTTTAAATTTACAACAAAAAAAAGATAAAAAATATAACTACATATTAACATTAATAAACCTGTGTTATGTGTTATAATTAGTAAAAATAAACATGTTTAATTACCTCAATCATAAAAAGAATTTAAATAAAATTAATAATTTAAAAATGTTATACTAAAAATATAATTTTTTATTGTACTAAATTTAAAATATGACTATATATCCTAGAATTTAATTAAATTTAAATTACTTTTATTTGAATTTTTATTAAAACGTTTTGTTATATTAAATATTTAAAATAATTTTTATTTTCATTTAAATATTCTAAGATAATATAATTCATTTTTCTTTTTTTTTAATTTACTGTTTAACTTATTTTTATATTTATTTTTCTATTTTCTCCCACTCACAAATTAAATGAAAAATAAAGAGAAAAGACACATTGGCAAATGGAAATCAGAAACACAAAGTTAATAATTTTTATTGACGATAATATTAACTGATAAAATACTTCAAAAATTAAAAAGTATAATAATAAATATTTTTAATAAATAATTAATTAAACATATCCAAATTTATAATTAACAACATAATTAAACCTATAAAAAGAAAACTAAATTTACCATTTTGTTCATTTATTTTACCTTGAAAGCAAGTGCTCCCACGCTCTCCAAACGCGAGTTATGCGATGGCTTTGAGAGGTATTTTCCTTTTTATATAATATTTTCCTTTTTACGGAGACCAACGAGACACAGAAAAAGGTAAACTGGACTAACTGGTTTTTCATGATTTTCAGTTTCCAATGTTACCCTTACCTTCTGTAGCGTTTCCTCGTGTAATGCGAGATGAAACTAGGGAAACTATGGTAATTTCATGCCCTATACAACATTGGCTTCTTTTTCGAAACTGAATCTGACGACACGCATAATGAAAGCTTTTTAGAGGTTCGAAAATATCGAGGTGGATTTGGACGGACCAGATCTTCCCTTGCAATACTAAAACGTATGGCTCAGATGCCTCGTAACGCAGCAACGCGTTTAAATAAAAAGAAAACAAAC
This sequence comes from Vigna unguiculata, assembly GCF_004118075.2. Lineage (NCBI taxonomy): Eukaryota > Viridiplantae > Streptophyta > Magnoliopsida > Fabales > Fabaceae > Vigna > Vigna unguiculata. The sequence continues at coordinate 29,679,428 of NC_040288.1, forward strand.
TCAATTTTAATTAGCCCTGTATGCAATCTATTATTCATTATTATAACAGTGTCATCATAGTTTTAAAGTTCTAATTATGTTAATTATAATCTTCCATTATTATAATTACATAATTTTATATTTTTTGGGTGGAATAGGATTTTACTCACTAAATTTTATTGTAAAATTAGAATTTGTCATCTTCTAATTTTGATATAGTTTGATTATTATAACTCTAAAATATCTTTTAATACAAAAGTAATTTAATACTTTCGAGTTAAGAGTATATTTATATATTCTTAAAATTTGAGATCAAAATATATAACGAATTTTAATTTTGCATTCTTTTTCTATATTTTTCTATAACCTGTATTAAATATTTAACAAATTTATTAGATGAAGATCTTATTATTTGATATAAAAATATTTTAATTTGGTTTTGAAAACTTGTCACTATTTTTGTTATAATTCTCTCATGTCTTTTTTCTTTTGAACTCTATTACTTTTTTATAATGTGCTTCTACATGAGGTTTCAATATACATATGCTGATATTATTGATATATTAAAAAATTAATATGTTTTAAAACATAAAAATGAATATATATATATATATATATATATATATATATATCAATATATTTAAAAAATACAATAAACAACATTAAAGCTCAGTAAAAAATTAAAATTGATATATTTTACCACCTCTAAACTCTTATTTAAACCTTCCCAACATCCCCTTTCACTTGGAGGCACAAAAACTTTGCCCTTCATGAAACCTAAAAGGCTCTCACTAACTACCTCCATAGCACCTGAAGCTACCCTTTACCTATCTTACACCACATTGGCCTTCTACTTCTACTCATTATTTTTAAAAGAAAATCATAGGGTATGACCTACTTCTAGGTTGTTGTCTAATATCATAACCCTTTTCTTTTCCTTTTAGGAGATGAGACACTTTTGGATTTTGGATTCTCATATGGACAACTAGGCTTCTTCTTTTTTTTTACATGAAGAGGAGTTATATATTTTTACACCAATTGATCACTTGAAGAATCAATGTCATTATTTATTAAATTCATTGTATATAACAATTTTTTAAAGATTTTTTTTATATAAATTATAATTAACTTGTGTATAAATTAAATATGAATTCAATTCTCTATCCAAACAACCTATAACACAACTATATCTATTAGTAGTTTTATTTATTTTTTTGTTTTTTTCGTAGAAACAAAATACATTAATAGAAATGCCATGAGGATGTCAGAATCTTTAGCAACAATTTACAAATACTAAACCTTAGTTATATTATGTGTAGAACATAAACCTAAAAATGAAATTATTATAATCATATGAGTCACCATATATAATGTAATGTGAAATTTTACAACCTGTCAAAATTAATCGATTACATTTTTTATAAATAAATTTTTTTTTAATAATTAAACTTAAGTCTAATTCAATATTATAAAATTGGTTTGTAAAATGGAGTTTGCATTCGTTTATAACCTATAATCTTATCTCTAATTGATATTGATGTAGGACTTCAAACGCACTTTATAAATTGAGATATATATACATTTAAAGTGTCAAATTAAATATTAATGGATAGTTCAATAATATATGGTACGATAAACCTAACACATAATAAATCTCATTATGACAGACTTTGGATGATTATAATATTATCTTAAGAAAAAATTTTTAAACCTAATTCAACTTTATAAAATTATATTATAAAAAGAGATTTATATTAATTTATATACCGTAAATTTATCTTATCTCTGATTGATATAAGATTTTCGTTATATTTTATACTCCAAACATCTTACGTTGAATAATCTTATTTATGATATATGAAGGTGGATCAAGAATAATAGTTCACCTTCAAAGAGCATTGGTTCAAAATTTTAATGCATTACTGAATTTTGTTTAGGTTTGGAGAAAATGATTTTGGTCATAATTATTTTAGAATCATTTATATGACAGTAGTAGTGAGGGGGTGGATCCACTTTTATAGGGTGTGGGGGTAACTCTCCCACAAGCTTTTTCAACTTTTCTTTTTATCATTTTGGTCCTGCGTTGTGATACCATTTTTCATATTAATTGAGAAACAATTAATTCTACCTTTCACGTTTTCAAGTAAAGTTGAAGTGATTTTTATTTTTCTATACGAAAGATTGATCACCCTTCTATGTTCTGAGATTCATTCTAAAGGCTGTATTATATAATGCTACAAATGCAGACACAATTCAAGTATTACAAATTTAGGTTTTCTTTTCTTTCATTTTGACACATTTATTTTCCTTCAAATGGTAAAAATGTTTTGTGGGAAAATTATAATGGTTAAACACGCATGTGTTCTCTTATTTTAGAAGGTGAATTGTATGTTAGAGTAATCCTAATTTTGAATATCTAATAAAATATATTATGAAAAAAATATATATATTAAAGTGAATTATGAAATATGTTATGTCCCTTGGGTTGAAGATGCTTGAGAAGTAGGTTAAGGTGAGTGTTATTTATTAACTTTGCTTCTTCTTTTCTTGGTTGACTCATTTTCTGAGTGTGACACCATCGAAGCTGTTGCAATCCACAAAGACAATAAAGACAAGAAGAGAAAGAGAGTAGAAGAAAAACAAAAGAGTTGAAAAAAAAAAAACAAATCCAAATTGTTGATTTTAAAATAAAGAGATTTAATACCATAGCCTTTGTCAAATTTGCATTGTAATAACTCTGGATCTAAAGGTTTATCCCATTTTCTGGAAAAGAGCTGAGTCAATTTCAAAGTTTGAATTTTATGACTAAAACTTCACTGTTTATTTAATCGAGCCTAACTAAAATATTGAGATTGACTTATTAAATATATATATATTAAGTTTCAGCTTGCCTTATTTAGCTCTTTTGTAACTTAGTTTTTTTTTTTTAAATCATTTTTCAACTTTATGCATGGGCTATCTAAAATTATTTTAATACTAATTTACTAACAAAAATATATATGTAACAACATGTTTTTACAAATATAAATTTAACTGATAATTAATATTTATTTATTTTAATTTATGGGGTTATATATCTATAACAATATATCTTCTATAACAATATATAAAGAGATATTATCTTTTGTGTCCACTTTTCATTTTTTCAGTTTTACCCTTAATTATTATTTTAAAAAGGCTTAAATACTTTTTTGGTCCTCATTTTCGTAGTGTTTGTTGCGGATGGTCCTCATTTTGACAGAATATTTAATATGGTCCTCATTTGTACGAAATGTTTAAAATGGTCCTCATTTTTGCAATTCGTGTTTTATTTGGTCTTTTTCTATAACGCCGTTTAAATCATTAACGGAACATTATACAGGTGGCAGGGTTTGTATGTACAGTACACATAACACACCCTAATACAAACCGTGCCACCTGTACCATGCTTCGTTAATGATTTAAACGACATCACAGAAAAAGACCAAATAAAACACGAATTGCGAAAATGATGATCATTTTAAACATTTGGTAAAAATGAGAACCATTCTAAACATTCTGTCAAAATGAGAATCATCCGCAACAAACACTACGAAAATGATGACCAAAAAGATATTTAAGCCTTTTAAAAATTAATTATTTTATAAATAGTTTATCGATTATTATCTCTTCTGTCTTTAACGGTTATTTTAAAAACTTTTTTATATAAATATTTTATTTTTTTTTATTTTAGATTTAATAATTATTTTAAAAATTAATTATATATTTTTTATTAATATTAATTCAAATTTTTATGAAAATTAAAAAATGCGAATACACATGAAAACGCCTGTGTTTTCACTCCTATAAAATAAAATAAATTTATTATCATTTCTCTTTGAATTTAAACATATATGTCTTTTCTCTATGCTTTTGAGGTGGGAGTCTTCTTTTTTTTTCTCTTTCAAAAATTGGCATATAAAAGAAAATAGAGTTTTTGTCAATATTTTTTGGTTCGATCTTTTTATTTAAGAAAATGTTTCTTTTTTTCAAATCTCAAAATCTTCTATTTTTGTTGTATATAGATGAAAATTTTCTGTCACATATATGATACTATTAGACAATATAATTTTTTGTTAGTCTAAGTTTTTTGACTCTATGTTTAGTTTTTCAATTAGATTTTTCGAAAACAAGTTAGGACATTCTTGCCTCTTCTTTTTTTAAAGGTGTTTTTCTTGAAGAGCAAATTTTTTTATGGTAAGAGATTTTGTTTTAATTATTTGAGTTTATTTTAATAAACCATTGGTTAGATAATTGAGGAGATTGTTATTGTTTTTATTTTGAGCTAAAAAAGTATTGTACCAAAGATGAGGTATTTATTTGGTCCATGTGAAATTAGACAAATTTAGATTGATTATTGCAATATTTGGTTGTGAATGTCTAATTTTGATGTTGAATGTTATGTTTGAGTGTAGCTAGTAAATTGTCAATCTTTGATTAAAATTTAAGAATAGGTATGACTTAAAATTGAAATATGATTAATGGTGAAGTAACTATTTTACAAAATTGGAAATTCAATTAGAATTTTATTTAAAAATTGAATTTTAATTTTTTTTAAATAATTAATTGCAATCATGTACAAGTTTTCTCTTTTTACATTCCAACTTTAGAAAATAAAATATAATAAAAATATTTCCAATAAAAAATGGAAATTGCACATTAAATTGAAAGTATTTAACTAATTGACAATCCAATATATTTAAGTAAATCATTACATGCTAATAATATTTAACCAAATGTAAGTACGAAATTAATCTAAATGTAACAAATTCAACAATGTTGAAAAATAATTATGTTTATTTCAGTCATTCAAGTAAAAAAGTCTACCAAAACAGAAATAACAAGAACATAATAAAATAAAGCGCACCACGTAAACTTGATACTATATTGGAATTAATGAATTTTGTCTTTAATTCTATCAATTTTTCAATAGACAAAATGCCAAAGTAGTAAAAAAAATTAAAACATAATTCATCATTACTTAAATTACTTGAATAATTTTTTATATTTAAAGTTCAAGCCTTCTAAATAATAATAAAAAAAATGTATGAAAAAGGATCCAGCGAGTTCGTTAACAAATATTAATCAAATGTAAAATTGGTAAGCTCTGTATTCTAATAATATAATAAGAAAAATTGTACTTTGTAACTAATATTATTAGTTAATATCTCTCTAATATCTCATTTAATTACAACATAAGAATATAAGTAAAATCATTTAGTGTTTTTTTTTTTATTTAATTATGATGTTTACGTCTCAACTTCAATCATCAATCCACAACTTTTTGTCTTCTATCCTTGCCCTCCTTTAACCATTTCAGAAAAATAATAAACAGACTTTTGTTAGTTAAGTTGTTTAAAATATGTGTCAACTTGTTTAATTAGCAAAATTCTAAAAATATAAGTTACTTAAAATTAAAGAAAATATTTCATATAAACAAAAAAAAAATCTTTCAAAGAACTTGATGCTCTTAAGTTCAAACATAAAAAATAACTAAAATCATATACTTTTACCAAATTAATATTACAAGAATAAAAGCTAAATTTGATTAAAAGTTTGGAATTTTTTTTTTCTGATAAAAACAATTATACAAACATGATATGGAAGGAACTGGATCAAATTCTGTCATTGCATTGTCGTCTCTTCATCAAACTGTAAAGAACACAAAATTAATCAAATAAATAATTAAGAGCATCTACTCTTAATTGATGATGCACTTTCAATTATTATACATAAATTAAAATATCATTTGAAATTATTAAAATTTAAGTTGAAAACTTTTATAACCACTTAAAAATTGTTAGAAAATAAATTCCAATTGTTGTCTTAAAAAACAGACCTATAGTAAACGCCCAACTGTATGGTGCATCGTGCAGACTTTGTCCACACCAATGAAACATCATTGCAAAGTTGACATCACCAAATTTTCCTCTGTAGACCATAAGAAAATTCAACATTTTCTGATCATTCATTTCATTGTTAAAACTTGGAACAAAAACGAGTCAACGAAAATGCATTTTTCTTAGTTGTATTTTGAGGATAGTTTATGAAATCAACCATGAAAAATTGAATCCACTGCACTGAGACTTTAATCAATACATGGCCAGATTCAAAAAATGTTCTGTGGTCTGTGTCTGCAAACATTTCAACATTGGAGAGTTTTTTTAAATCATTACCTATTTTTATATATTTTTTAATCATTCTTTATTATAAGCAACACTATTAAACCAATGTTTATTCAAACCAAGTAAACTATTTGGATAAAAAAACTTTTTTTTTATTCATGAAAATTTAATACACACTGATACTGTGAGTTCAGAACTGCTATATATATATATATATATATATATATATATATATATATATATATATATATATATATATATATACACACTGTATTGAACCAATTGAGTTAGACTCTGGTGTACCCTGTTGAGTCTACTGAACATAAAGTTAAATAAGATTAAAAACAGCATACATTAATGAAGAAAGAATAGACTAAAGCATGAAGATTTAAAAAAAGATTGCATTTTTGGCTAAAATGTTCCTTTCTTGCTAAGCAATTTGCTTTGTGTTCAAGATAACAAAGAAATAGTTACCCATCTAAAATGATGGGAAAGGCATAATTACTACCCATATTAAAAGTGGAATACTAGTAATAATAGAACTATATAACGGTAGATTCCAACCCATGCAGTTAAGAAAACATTTGGGTGTGGATCTCATAAATAAGCCTAAATTACACAAACAATTACATAAACTGCAATGTAAGTTACCATGCACCTCTAAAAATATAAGGTAATTAGATTCTGCTGCTGCTGCTGCTTCTTCTCAGCATCTCCAAGTAGAAACAGAGATGAGTTCTTTCCTCTGCCAGCACAGAACAAGAGATGAAGGCTTTCTTTCCACGTGAAATCCCCTCACAGGTGCCCTCTGAACTAAACACTCAGCTTGAGCTTCAGTGAAGTTGCTGAATGTGAATGGAGAAAATCCAGATTGTAGAAAGAGGTTTCTCCATGGAGGGAGTTTCTCTTGAGAATGGTGGTGGCCAAGGATGATTTTCTTGATGGCTGGTTGAATGAAATGCCTCTCAATCTTTTGAAGAACATCAAGATTCACATTCACAGCGTCCAGGGAATCCAACAAGGCTGAATAACATTGGAGAACGTGGACTGCATTTGTGGGAAGTGACACGTCAATTCGATCACAGATTCTGTCCAATGTGACCACAACCTTTGGCCTGAGCTGCTTCACAAAGTGAAGAGCTGAAGGGAACAACGATGGATTGTTTGTGAAACTTGAAACTGGCATGTTCACAGCAATGGCCTCATTGTCAAAGAACTGGCCAAGCAGTGGAGAAGAAGGGGAGTGCAATGATTCAATGTTGAGAACACTGAACTCAAAAGACACGTTGATGTCCTTGGCGTATTGCATCAAATTTTCTTTGGTAAAATTGAGTTCAACCTCATCACAAGTGGAGGGTGACACAATGGCAGTGACTTTGAGGGAAGGTGTAGCAGTGCTTCTCAAGGCAATTTCTTGCATGAAAGATGACCACTGCACTCCGAACCCAATATCAAAATCAATGACATGAATTCGGTCGAACCTTTCTACAGCTTCAATGAGGGCTTGGTTACAGGTAAAATTGGCAAACTGAAGAACAGGTGATATCTCAGAAAAGGACTTGTAAGCTCCGATTTTGAATATGAAACTGATTGGTGAGAAAGCCATGAAAGTGTGAGGATTTGAATGAAGCAGTGACATCAAGGCCTCCTTCATGTAGAAAGCAGCCCTCTGAAAAGGCTTACCAATTGGGGAGAGCTGGTGATTGAGCCGCGCCAATATCCCTTGCGCATGAACCGGATTACCAGCTTCTATCAGCTCAGCAGTTTTGTATAACTGATCAAATATAGCCTGCTGAAGCTGGTGGCTTGCATCGTCTCCGGCGGAACTCACCTTCTGCTGTTTAGCAGAAGGCATAACAATTGATTGATGTTGTTGTTGTTGTTGTTGCTGTTGGATATGGTGAGGAAATAATGGAAGCTGTGTTTGCTGCCTCCTGCCAAACATCTCTTGCCCAGAATCCAAAAGGGGCAACCTTGGAGCCTGATAATTGTGCCCAATTGTGTCAAAGAGAGGGCGTTTTGCTTGATGATGCTGAGGGAAAACCTGCTGCTCCTGAACCTGGGGATACATCATTGGCACAAAGAAAGAAGGGTTCTCTGAGAACTGAACTTGGTTCTGGTTTAACATGAACTGGGGGTTGATAACCTGAGGCTTCTCATCCACCACTCCAAACTCATGCTGCGGCTGCTGAGAAGAGAACACACCAGGAGACACAGATGATGACACCATAAGAGGATTATTGGCAGAAAAAACAACAGATTCTGAAACCTGGGCAGACACAGAAGCAGGCTTGCCATTGTGGGATTCAATATTCTCAGCAATGAAAGGGAAACCAGCAGGGTAATTCCCTGAAGGGTCAATAGCAGCACTCACCATATTCAACCCTTGATCCACAACACCAAAGCCTGCATTGAAATCAACACTTTGAGAGGGACAGGCAGTGTTTTGCAAGAGCTTGCTCAATCCAGCAGAAGGGTCTTCAACATCCCCCATGATTAGCCTGAGAATGGATTGATCTTGACCCTCCCAGTCATCCATCCTGATGCCACATTTTTCAGGGCTGGAATCAGGAGGAGGGTTGTTGTTGTTGTTGTCAGAGGGTGTAAGGGCTGCAGCACCAGTGGTGGTAGTGGTGGTGGCTGAAGTGCCACTGCCACCACCCTTGCTGGTGCTGTTGCTGCCAAGAGAAGAGGACATTGTAGAGGAGGAAGTGGGAGGGCTTGGGCTTCTTCTGGAGTCAAGAACTGAGGTGGGCTCAGTGCTGCCCACATAGCAATAATCCTCTTTGTCTATGGTCCACTTTGGTTGTGGATGATGCAAAAGCAGTGAAAATGAATCTGAGGCCGAAGAGAAATCCAACAATCCCTTCCCTTGAAATTCCTCAAAAGGCAAGGGCATGGCCTTCATCTAAGAAAGTTGCCAAGGGGAAGAACAATAATGGTGACCACAAAACCAACCACCCAAAAGACTCCAGTTTTTCAAAAGGTATCACCTTTGTTCCCCACAGCCCACCCAGAACAACTGATTTGAAAGCAGGAATTTTTTTGGGCTACAAATCCAGAAAAAAACAAACCAGGATTGCAAATTAAGAAAACTTAAATTAAAACCAAAACTCAAATTTAAACGGAAAGAAATTTTGTGTTGGAGGAAGTAAAAAGGGTGGATTTCTTTTGTTTTGAGATATCAGAAACCTCTGAACACTGAACAAACACATAGAGTGTATAGAGAAAAACAAAGAAAAGTTGGATAGCCCTAATCCTAAAGCTTGTATTTTTGTTCTCTGTGGTTGTTGTTTGGCATATTAAGATTGAAAGAGTTGAAGATGTGAGGGGAGAAAGCCATGGATGAATGTGATTCTTTGTGGGTTGTGTTGTGTGTTTCTGTGTGGAACACTCTTTGTTGCTTGTGTTTTGTAAGGTAGATGCGTGCAGCGTATAAAAGTGGTAAAGTGCGTTCTCTCTCACTGTTTCTACTTTCTTTTTTTTTAATTAATTAATTAATTAATATATTTATTTATTTATTTTGTGCAGCTTGTCTGCATACGTAGTTTTCCCCTCTGGTTGGTAGGGTTGCTGTCGCCTCCCTTAGTTTCCTCCACTCTCACACACCCAGCGCGTGAATTCACTCGCGTATGTATATATATAATATATCTATATCTAATATCTAATAACATTTTAATATTCCCACTCTGGGTTTTGTTTTATTTTATTTTTGTTTAATATTTAAAATAAACAGCTTTACACGTTACACCAATATTAAATTATAAATTAATTATATATAAGGATATATAAATAGATTCTAATTCTTATACATATTTCTTTCTATATACTTCTTAATCTGTATAAAACATTACATTTTTCTATCTCATTCTCTCTTCTAAGTAATTGTTAAAATTGGCATTTTTTTTTAATTTTCATGAATTTTAAATTCTTTTCTCTTTCGTATCTCATTTTTGTGTGTGATAGACTTAAATTTATTTTATCTTGAATTTAAAGACTTTAAACAATATATCAAAGTTAAAGACCGAGACATAATATAAGTAAATTATATGATTAAATATATATTAAAATTAATATAAACTTCACTATGTAATAAAGTAGTATGATAAAATATGACACCTCAACGCTTATACATGGACACTTAAAACACTTGTGTTTTGGTTACTAATACATAAAGTCAGAATCACTTTTTTTAATACTCTTTTATAGGAAATATTAATTTCAGAATTATAAAAATTTCGTTAAAACTAAAATAATCATGTTATATTCTAATTTTAAATATATTAATTGTATATATTAACATATCTAACTATAAAACGGTTATTTAACAGAAAGTTTTATAGCGGTTAGAACTTTAAAATTTGTTATATTAATTTTTAAATACTATTATATATGAATTTTTCTTTACATCTTTCTATTTTTTAATTTTTTTTATTAAAATTGATAAAAACGAGTTAGATCAGATTGATCCATCCTATCAAAAAGAGTTGAAAATTTTGTTATTGTATCAATTATTTTGATAAAAACAGGTCGGATTGGAATGGTACAATCTTAAAAAAAAATGGAAATTTTTGACTCATTGATTCAATTGTTTTACCAAATTTTTTTTATTTAAATTTGTTTATGTATTAAAAGGATATTTAGTTGGACAAATGTATAAATAATTTTTAAGTTTTTAATTAATTAATTAATTAATATTTCTAATGAAAAAAATTAAAATAAATGTTAACGTTAAATTATTTTATTATAATAAAAATTAAAATTAAAATTTAATATGTAAATGTTATATATATATATATATATATATATATATATATATATATATATATATGTATATATATATTTGAATTATAGTATTATTGTATATTTACATTCTTAAAGTAATATAATATAAAAAAAATAATTAAATTATTTTTAATTTTTAATTTTAAGTTCCTAATCTTTATTTGCAAATAGATTTATTCTAAAGGTTATAATAATATACCAGAGTATACAATATTTTATTTAGCATTTACTCAACACTATTTGAAATTTGATGTAATAAAAGGTCGTGACATTGTAAGAAAATTTGTCTCGCGACAATTTTTTATACAAATCGTGAGTCACCACAAATGACTAACTCAACTCGATAATATGTATTTTTATCCATTTATGCAATGAGTATAATGTTTTTAAGGATATAAGACTTCTAATAATGTATGAAAAATATTTAAGTTCTAGATAAATTAAATATTAATATAGAATTTAATGATAGAGTATGAAATTATCTAAAATAGTTTTATTATCATTTAATTACAAATCATAATAATTATTTTAAACATCATATTAATTGTTTATAAGTTTATGTGAATATAAAATTGCTAGATACCGAGAGTGTATAATATTTTTGTCATTAATATATTATTATATTTATGTAAACTTCTAAAGTGTAATATACACCAACCATGCAAACCATTATAACACAAAAAGCGACAAATTTTAGTTATAATTTGAGATTGATTTACATTAGATAAAAACAAAGAGATCTGTGTATAAAAATACAATTGGAATTTAGATGTCGTTTTCGCACACAAAAAAGAAGAAGGTTATTTATAGATGTCGTTTATAAGAGTGTTTTCGTTGTTTTTAACTATTTTTCTTGAAACTTCACTTTCCTAATAATTTCGATATTACATATATTTAAACATTGTTTAAATTTTTAAATTATATTTACAGTTTCATTATTATATTAAAGTTCAGTAATTTGTATTTAACTAACACGCAAAAATATATTTTTGCTTATTAATTTTTGTTGTATCTATTTGTCTTTAATATTAAAAAGTGGGTTTAAGTCTTACTCATTCTTATAAAATTACTTTCTATGATTATGGTTGTTTTTTATTTATATTTAGATATTAAAAATTGATGTTATATACTCAATTGATATAGATTTTTTACACTTCTGTTTTTTTTTTTATATTTATAGTTATGATAGACATAAACCTCATTAAAATAATCTCTAATATTCTAAATAAACTTATTTTAGTTCCAAAATGAAAATGTATTAAAATAGAAAAGAAAAAAAAATGAATACAAAATATGAGAGTATGTTTAAGTGTATCTCATCCTCACAAATTCGACATATGGGTATGTTTGCTTCCCAAAATGAATTTGAGGGAGAGTCAATGGATATATTTGAAGAATTGAAAGAAGATAGAGATATCTTTAGAAAGAATAGAGAGATGAAAATGAAAAAATTTGGAGGTAAAATATGTGAATGATTTGATGAATATGATAGATAAAGAAATATGTTTTAATAGATAAAATTGTTATATTACAATTTTACCCTTATAGATAAAATTAATAAAATTAATTATTTATAAAAAAATATTATCATTACTATTAATTATTATTATTATTATTACTTATTAAAAATAAATTATTATTATTATTATCATGAATTATTATTATTATTATTAATATATGAAAAAATAGTTAAACTTTATGTCTATGCTGAAACAATTTTCTTTTTTTATTCTTAAAATAATTTTATGTAAATATGTAATTTTTTAATAAATAATTATTCCCTTCATGTTTATAGACTTGAAGAATATTATTATGTACTACTCTTAGAAAATTAGTTATAGTTCCAACTAAAGCTTTAGAAGTTTGAGTAAGCAAAGCTTTTCGAACACAAATATGGGTAGACACCCTAAAGGTGGTGTCTAGTGATTCAAAAGCGTTTTCATACTATTTTTCATAAAACCTTTGCATGAATACTTAAAAAGACGATATAAGTGTATAAAAAGTCAATTAAAATAATTCTAATATATAGGGATATAATAGATTGTTTAAGAGTTAAAAGAGGTATGTTTGAGATGAAATATATAATATTTTATTATTTAAGTATAAAGCTTATAAATAGGAAAAAAAATTGAGTATTCAAAATTCATATTAGGAAAAGTATTGTCTCCTTAAAACATTTTTTTTTTTCTGTTTTTTCTCTAAATTTCTAAAAGACATGTTGGTCTTTTTTTTGTTTAATAGAGTTATCTTAGGGATCCTAGCGAAGAATAAAACAAGTCTACTCAATCAAAATGTTTTATAGTAAATTCTTCTTTATCCTTTTTTTTAGTTGGTGTTAAAAAGTTTTGCATGCATGAAAATTAAGGGTCTTGCAAGTGATTTTTCTAGAAAAAAAAAATCTTTATTAGTCAAAATCATAAGAGTATATGCAAATCATTTGTCAGATTTTGTGTAAAAGTTTAACTTTTTAGTGAGAGTCGTGGAATTGGGAGCTTAAGTTTGATCAAATATGCATTAACAAATAAAAGAATATAGTTAAGTGTTTTATAATATGTTAGGATATATTGTCTAGATGTGAAAGTGTCAAGGTTATAGTATCTGATTTATATAAGAATTGTGTATTTGTTTTAATATATTCGAATATTTTAAATTTTGATATGAGTGTTCAAGGATTTATTGTATTTATTGTATGTTGAGTAGAGAAAAGAGAATATTTAAACTTAGTTAAATTAGTTCAAGTTACTATTTTAGAACAAAATATTCTATGCTAGATATAAGAAATGAAGAAACATCACAATTTTAGCCAATTGGATCACATGTTATATATTATCCAAAATTTATGAATTAAGTTGTTGGACAACCAAAATTTTTATTGAGCAAAATTCATTTAATTGAAAACATGAGAGGTTTATTCACTGGGCGAGCTATTTAAATAAAATTTTTAGGTGATTTGGTCGTTGGAGGAACAAATTCTCACTAGTAGAAATTCATTTAACTAAAAACCCCAGAACTTTGGTCATTAGACAAGTGTTTTATAAAAAAAAAAAAAAAAACAACCTAGTGGTGTAATCATTGGACAAAAATTTTGTTCATTGGGTGATCGAAAGTTGTTGGGTGTGTTGATGCCTTTGGCTGGACAAGCAAAATGGGGTCCAGTGAATTACAAAATATGTACTTAATTAACTAGGCAAGCCAAGTGTTGGCTTAAGGAAAAACATATTTTAAAATATTTCATAATGGTAAAATTTGTTTATCTTGTATCATATTAAGTATATTATTGATCAATATATATATATATATATATATATATATATATATAGGGTTGAATGTTATTAAATGTGATGAATGTATTACTTATTGAATTGAGATATATGAATGAATGAGACTGGATGACATTATGATTATGATTGTGATATAATATATGGTGTGTTGTGAACATAGTTATTTTTAAAGAGGAAATAATATTCTGAGATGTTTAAGTTGGGTATTGAAATTGTGAATATCTCTTAATATAATTCAATGCATGAGTCTTTTAGAAGTAGAATTAAGAGTTTGTAATATGTGATGTCAATAACTTATGACATGAGAGATAACCAATGGATTAAGAGATAAACACTTGATCTCTATTATATGTTTAATAAGTTAATTAAAATTGTATCATTTGAGTATTTGAATGAGATGTGATTGTAATAAATGTATGATTTAAGAAATAGAATAATTTAGTATAATATTATGTAATAGAATAGAATTAGATATTATATTTTATTTATTTCCTTTCTTCGTGAAGTTAGTTAGTTTATATATATATATATATATATATATATATATATATATATATATATATATATATATATATATTCCTTCCTATAAAGAGAAAATCTTTTCTAAGAAAGAAAAATTACAAAAAATGTAAATATATGTATATTTTTATGTGTGATGATATTTAAATATAATTGTTAAAATAATGTTCACTACAAGAAAAATTGATATTATCGGTGGTCAAAATTCATCGGTAATGGTCAAAATCCATCGCTAAATCAACATTCCCAACAGATTATCGATGGTAAAAAATATGTTAGTAAAACACTTGTCGGTAAAATTTTACCAACGAAAATCATGTTTCATTGGTTATTGCCAATAGAAATATCCATCAGTAAATCTGTCGATAATTACCTACGGAAAAATCCGTTAGTAAATTCGCCGGTAAAATTCATCGGTAATTACCGACTGAAAATCCGTCGTAATTGCCAAAAAATATGTTAGCA
The DNA here is from genome assembly GCF_004118075.2 of Vigna unguiculata. Taxonomy (NCBI): domain Eukaryota; kingdom Viridiplantae; phylum Streptophyta; class Magnoliopsida; order Fabales; family Fabaceae; genus Vigna; species Vigna unguiculata. Next base: position 29,694,600 of record NC_040288.1, read on the forward strand.
AATAACGTGCACTATTCATCTTCTTCCTCCTCCCTCTTTCATTTTTTTTTGTTTTCTTCTTCGTCGTCACAGTCACCGCCGTCATCGTTGTCACTGCCACTGTCGTCGTCATCTTCTTCTTCTTCTTCCTCCTTTTTCTTATTTTTCTTCTTCTCCTTCATCTTCTCTTTCTTCCTCCTCTTCTTCTTTTCCTCCTTCTCCTTTTTCTTTTCCTTCTTCTCCTTTTTCTTCTTTTCTTTTTCTTCTTCTTCTTCTCATTCTCCTTCTTCTTCTTCTTCTTCTTCTTCTTCTTCTCTTTCTTCTTCTCCTTCTTTTTACTTCTTATTCTTCTCCTTCCTCTTTTCTTCTTCTCCTTCCTCTTTTCTTTTTCTTTTCATCTTCTTTTAAGGTGAGCTTTGGACGGGAAAATTCGTCAATAAAATTTTTTTTAAATTATCGACAAATTTTATCGACGAATTTTAAGTTATGTAGGTACCGACAAATTTTACCGACGGAAAAATTCATCGGCAATACAAATTTGGGCGGGAAATTTCTCACTTCTTTTACTGACGGATAAATTCGTCGATAAATTTGTCGGTAAAGAAAATTTGAATTACTAACGAATTTTTCTGTCATTAATAAATGAAATCTGTATTACCGACAAAAAAAATTATCAGTAATTAAAATATGAAAATCCGTCAGTAAAATCAGTCGATAAAACCCATCAATAATTCAAATTTATCGACTAAAACATATTCGTAGTGATTATAATAAATAAATATAAAGAATTATATGCATATCTATTTTCTTTTTGAGATAAATAAATTGAATCTTACATACTCATTAATCATTAAGGTTGAGACATGTGTCAAAGTTCCAAGAATATAGTTAAAAATATTTATAAATCATTCATCAAAAAAATTTTGCATAGACGCTAGTTTTTAGAATAATATTTTTAACAAATACATAATTCACAATCATTGTGGTTACAAATTAAACATAAAACCAATTGTGGTTACAAATTAAACATAAAACCAACTAAATCATTTTTTAAGAGGAAATCCAGTAATTTTTATGTATGAAAAATTAAGGAATTCAATCTTAAAACACATAATTGCTATAAACGGATAAACTCTTATAAAAAAAGTTAAATATGTTTTTGGTCCCTCAATTTCAAGGAATTTTAAAATTAGTCTCTCTTCAAAATTTAATATCAATTTAGTTATTCATATTTAGAAATGCGTGGATTTAGTCATTCTTACCAAATTTTGTTAATTTTATTTGACATTTTAAATGAAAATGTGTCAAACGGTGTAAACAATTCAAATATTATCATAAAAATGCGCTTGAAACATTAGATAAACTTAACAAAATTTGATTGAAAGGACTAAATTCACGCATTTTAAGAAATGAAGGACTAAATTGGTCAAATTTTTTGAAGAGGGACTAATTTCAAATTTCACTAAAACTTGAGGGACCAAAAACATATTTAACCCTAAAAATATTATTTTCCACAATCCAACTTTTAATTTATAATTTCATATAATTAAATTTTATATATATATATATATATATATATATATATATATATATATATATATATACACGGAGTTTAGCGGGAACCTCCCCAAATTTTTTTATATTAATTTATATATAATTTTTTTTAACTTTAATATATTTTAATATATTTTTAATATTTGGTATCTTAAAAAATTGGTTTAATTATGTCTTTGGTCCCCCTTTTGGAGTCAAAATCTCAAATTGATACCCAAACTTTTAAAAGTCTCAAAATAGTCCCCTTTTTTGTTGAAACGTCTCACGTTTGCCCTTTCCGTTAAGTCAAGGTTGAAGCCGTTAGAGGGAGTGCCACGTGTCAGTTCCTCGATTTTTTGAATTTTTTTATTAATTTTTTTAAAAAAATCAAAAAATTGCCACGTGTCAAGATGTCATCGTGCCATGTGGCAGTGACAGTGACACGTGTCAGTATTATGCCAGGTGTCATTTTCTTAGTCTCAATTTGGTCTCGTTATTTTAATCTGTCTCAATTTAGTCTCAATTTTTGTAAAAATGAGCAATTTTGTCCCTCTTCAAATTGAAACAAAATTTAATTTTATATAAATGTTATACAAATATTTTTATTAAATTTGATATTTTTATTCAAATTGATATTTTTATTATATATTTTTAACATAGCTAAGTTTATTTAAAACTATGTTTCATATTCAACTTTACTTAAAATTGTTTTCAAATTTTAAATTTATATGTGTTTTATTGTAACATGAACTAGTTAATTTATGAATTTTTTTCTATTAACAACTTTTAAACCATTTTAAATGAAGTTCAATGTAAAATATGAATTAAATGAACTTAATTTGGTTAAAAATATTTACTTGAAATATCAATTTTAATGGAAATATTTGTGTACATTTATATAGAAATTAAATTTGATTTCAATTTGGAGAGGGACAAAATTGCTAATTTTTACAAAAATTAGGACTAAATTGAGACAAATTAAAATAAAGGGACCAAATTGAGGCTAAGAAAATAACACCTGACATAATACTGACACGTGTCATTGTCACTGCCACGTGGCACGATGACATCTTGACACATGACAATTTTTTGATTTTTTTTTAAAAATTCAAAAATAAAAAAAATTAATAAACAAATTAATAAAAAAAATTCAAAAAAACGAGGAACTGACACGTGACACTCCCTCTAACGGCGTCAACCTTGACTTAACGAGAAGGGCTAACGTGAGACGTTTCAACAAAAAAGGGGACCATTTTTAGACTTTTAAAAATTTGGGTACTATTTTGAGATTTTGACTCCAAAATGGGGACCAAAGGCATAATTAAACCTAAAAAATTTTACACATCTATATAAAAATGTAAGTATTTTTATTTTTTTTCATAATAAGTTTTTAAATGTGATTGATTATCATATTTTTTTTTAATAATTACATCTCACAATTTTTGATTGGACTATGATAAATTATTGTTTGGTTTGAAATTTTTTTTAAATAGGTATATTGATGAAAAATAAAAGTATAAATTTATTTTTTAAAAGTGATAAAAGAAAAACTATATGTGAAGATAAAAACATGACAATACGGTTATGTATAATGAAAGTTTGTGAAAACTTGTTGAATTAATATATTTGCATTAATAAAATGAAGAATGAATTTCTTGCCGACAATATGGTTATGTACATCGAAGAAAAAAATAGCTAAATATTTTAATTTTGATTCAATTATAAATAAGTTAAAAATATAAAGGAACGAAGGACAATCCTTCATATATATGTATATATATATGACCGATTTTATAGTTACAATTATATTAAAGTATATATTTATTTTTATTGCATCAGTGAATTTAAATATGTAAATTTTGAATATATTATTTTAACTCCCTCCAAAATATATATATATATATATATATATATATATATATTAGTTTTCTTTTATAAGTTATTTAAGATGTCTACTAGATTCTATTAATAGTATCATGATGTGTGCGGTTCCATTAGAATGCATGATCAACATCAAATGAAATTATTTATTTTAACAAGTAATTAGTTAACTCTTTCTTTTCTTTTCCATGTAGTTAGGTGTTGTTGACTTACACACATTTTTTCTATTTAATTATATGTTTGTTTATATATATGTGAAAGTTACAACATGATTTCCCTCTGAAACAAGTTTATACATTTAGTTAATTACGTGTTGTTGTTGCATTGACGAATGTGGAGAGGGTTTAGAGATATAGTGAATTTTTTGTGACAACTTAGAAATATGTATGCAAGACCAAGACATTCCCAATGAAAAGAAAGAAGAGAATAAAAATGCAAATAAAGAAGAGAATGTTGGGTTTAACCCTAGTAAAAATGTACCAGTTTTGGAAACTCTTTAGGTCAGAAAGTTGGTAATTCTAGAAAATGTGTAGCAAAATAGTGCCTAACACTATAGATGCTTTCTTCATTGTAATTTAGGTCAAATTGGGATAAAGTTAGGTAAGTTAAGCCTAATCAAAACACTGATCCATATATAAATGGAGAAAAAAATGTAACCTGTTGTAAACTAATTAAATCATGATGATATCATTTATTGTGTGTGTCCACTGGTACAACCACAACTATGGCTGCCTTCAAAGTTGGTTAACTTTTAAATTTTATTCACAATTTTAGTCTTATCTTCCTCTTCTTCTTTTTTTATGGGATTTTAGTCTTTTGATTATTATTTTTTACATTTTAATTAACTAAATAAATCATCTTGATGGTACATTAAATGAATATGTTTAAGTGTATAATTCAACTGGTCCAAAACAAAATAAATAAATGCATGTAAAATTGAAACTGAAAAAAAAGGTTGTGGATTTATTTTTTAAAATAAAAAAAATTGTGAATAGAAATTAAAGGAAGCCAACATTATAATTAGATCTATTAATTCATAGATTTACTTAAATATAATTTTCATCATTTATTGAAAATAAAAAATTCTTAGTTTTTTTTATTTAATGAATCATATATATATATATATATATATATATATATATAATTTTTCTTCAAAAATATTTAAGAAGTTTACATGTTACAAAATTTGTGTGATATGATGATGAACAAGTAAAAAACATTCCCTTTTTTAGTGATGAGATGTGGAAGGTGGAAGCAGTTGAGAGATGTTAGTATCATAATTCACATGCTAATGAATAAGTTGGTTGCTACCTCAGCCATGGCTAACTACTTAAATATATTTCCCATGAGAGATATCTTATGCCACAGTTATTATAATAAGACACACCTTAATGTGAGCTAGTTTTATATTTTAATACTTTAAAAAAATAAATAAAGAAGTTGTATGTTCATACTATAATGCAGACATAGAGAGCACAGAGAAGATAGTAGTAACGTAAACAAGTTACATACCTAAAAACAAGAAATGGTTTATAAAGGAAAAATAATTTTATGAACAATGTTATAATTATATATACAAAAATCCCAAAAAGAATGTAGAGTAATAATTAGGTAATCAATAATAGAAAGAATGAGTGGGGGAGCTTAATTAAAGAATGTGAGTGTGAGTGACTTAATTGTCGAGGTTCGTATGCATATAGAAGGTTTTGTTTTGTAATGTTATTATGGGTTGAATGAAACACTTTTAATTGAAGTAGGTAACATAACATAGAGTTTGGAATTTTTTGTGTATGTGTTTGTTTTTTTTATGTTGTTATTGGTGATTGAAATTGTGGCAGAATGACAAAAATAATTTAAGAAATATAGAGAAGTCGTTATCATAGTTTATGAAAAATTATAGAGAATTTGTAAAAAACAAATAGTCTTTGAAACTAAATTTGGGTTGTAGATTACATGTGAGGAAGGTATTAACATCCTACAACGTCCGTTCTAAGACAGTTCGCTCTAATTAAGTATGCACAATAAAAGTAGATTTTTTAAAATATTTGTTGTTCTCCAAATATCAAACAAAATGATGCATACACAAAATTCTCCAAAATAAAAAAGGTAGATTTTTTTATTTTTTAGGTCCAAAAAAAATTCGACATTGCTCCTACTTATTCTCATTGAAAATTAGAAATCAGGGTTACGGGGACTACGTAGTTCTATATTTATATTAGTATTTTATTAAATAATTTAATTTAAATTAATTCTCATAACAATTTTACTTTTTTTTATTTAAATCTATGAAATGGGAATTACTTTTAAAATGTTAATTTTTTTTAAAATTTATATTTTGACACAATTCATTTAAATTTATTTTCCAAAAAGACTAAATCTATTTACATTAATATTTTATTAAATAATTTGATTTAAATATTATTTAAAAATCCTTTTTATCTAAATTTATTTTTTAATTAATTCTCATAACAATTTTAAAAAATAAAACATAAAATCAGGTAACAAGATGATATTTTCACACAAGATGAATAATAAATAAACACTATCATACCGGACCTAATTCATTATCGTTGGTAAACATCAGAGGAAGAAGAGCCAAATTTGAGGAGAGAATCCAAATTAGGCAAGATATATGAACGAAAAGAAGGTAGATAGAAAAAGAAAGAGCTTTAGAAGCGAGACAGAGTTTATGAAGTTTTGGTTTGATGAGTTGTTTTTACATCCTTTTTATCCACTATGATGCTTCAAGTTTTGAACAGCAGCTTTTAGTTGACGTGTTCACTTACCCTATGGAAGAAGAGAAGGAAGTGAATGTACTTGGTGATGAATAATTGAAGATGTTTTGAAGAAGGGTGGAAGAATAATGGAAAAGCCATGGCATGATAGCAACTTAAAAAGAAATTAGTACTTTGGTTGTCTTGGACAAAATTGAAATGCTCTCAAACCAATGTGCCACCAAAGAAGGGGGACATCCTTAGCTTTGCTGTGAATTCTTTATGGAAACTATGATTTCGACATGTCAGAGACAACCTACCTCCTACCTAGCTACCTATGCCCTTATTTTTATTCCCATGTGAACCCTCTCTCCCCCTCTTCAAACAAACACATAAACACTTCATTTCACTCCAAATTTTTTTGTTATTTTTTGTATTGAACGTTGAAAATATATTATTTTTGAAATTTTTAAAATATTTTTAATATATTTTAAAACTTCAAAATTAATGATCATGGGTGTATTTTAAAGATAGAGTTAAATATGTTTTTGGTCCTTTAACTTTCAGTGAACTTTGAAATTAATCTATTTCGAATCTTTGGACCAATTTAATCCTTTTAATAAAAGTTTTTAAGTTTATTTGACATTTTAAGCGTGTTTCATAATAGTATTTGACTTAACATTAAAGCAAAAATGTGTTAAACAATATAAACAACTCAAATACAATCTTGAAATACATAAGAAACATCAAATAAACCCAACAAAATTTGATTAAAATGACTAAATCCGTGTATTTTGAAATATGAAGGACTAAATTGGTCCAAAATTTCAAAATAAACTAATTCCAAAATTCATTGAAAGTTAAAGAACAAAAAAAATACTTAACCCTTAAAGATATAATAGAGAAACAACACAAAAGAATCGAGTAAAATATTCAAATTTATTGAAAGAGTCTAGTTTCGAGTTGGATTCTCTACTAGATTTTTGTGTACTATTTTTCTGTTGTGTTTTCAAAATATATTTTTCACATTAATTTTAAAATTTTAAAATATATTAAAAATATTTTAAAAACATCAAAGTAGAATGTATTTAATACTCGATATAAAACAACACAAAAAGAACTCAGGGGGACTCTAACACAAGTGTAAAGTTTCTTCCCAATCTTTGCCTCAAAACCCCTTTGCTTCCCTCTCTTTCCCTACTCCACTTTTTAATTCTCTCTCTCTCACATTTTCTTTTTTCTTTTTCTTTCTTTCTTTGTTGTCTCTGTTATGTTCTTTTCTCTCCTCTTAAGACACCTCACACCTCAACCATTTTCATGTCAAACCTACTTCTATGCACCCAATTCAATCATCATATTTTAACAATATATATATATATATATATATATATATATATATTATTTATAAGTTGACATAGCAATTATTAAACTTGCAAGATGCAAGTAATCGATAAGAATAATAAAATGGGTCTCTGATATCCATAGCCGACCTCAATAACACTTATAATATATATATTTATGTACATAGCCTTTCAAGACAATTAGTCCCTATCCCTATAACGTGATCATAACTTAATTATTTTATTTTATGTTGTGGGTTTTTTCATTTTTGTGTCTGAAATTACAGAAAGGAAGCATGTTAGGATTAAAATAAACAGAAAAAGAATGGAGTTCCATTTGAAGCACATGGGATGGTGAAGACCAGAAAAAGGGACTCATCGGTGCCTCCGTGACGCACAAACCCTCACTTTTCCATCACGGGATCATTTGATAGCAACCACTTCATACATATTATTAGGGCAAGCTCAATCATGCACGTAATTAACAAGTTTTTCTTCAAACAAATATTCATATCCATCTTAATAATTTCTCATTAAAGTGCTATAACTTTTGTTTAATACGACAAATAAAAATTAAATTGTTGGTATAAATCACGCTCATAAGTATACTTTTATTTCAATTTTCGTTCCAAAGATTTCCAAAACTAAACTATCATCCTATCTGAGTTCATCAAGATTAATTATCAACTTTGATATTAGATTTACATAAAAAAAATACAACATCAATAAAATATGAATTTAATCTATATAAAAAATTAAGGGTTAAATATGCATTTGGTCCCTCAAGTTTCAGTGAATTTTGGAATTAGTCCATCTTCGAAACTTTATACCAATTTAGTCTTTTATCTTTAGAAATGCATGGATTTAGTCATTCTTACCAAATTTTGTTAAGTTTATTTGACATTTTAAATGCATTTTATGATAATATTTAAGTTAATATTGAAGCAAAAAATATGTCAAACGGTATAAACAATTCAAATACTATCATGAGATGCGTTTGAAACGTCAGCTAAACTTAACAAAGTTTGGTTAAAAAGACTAAACTCACACATTTTTAAAGATGAATGACTAAATTGATCAAAAGTTTTGAAGAGAAACTAATTCCAAATTTTACTAACTTGAGGGACAAAAACATATTTAACCCAAAAATTAATATTACTCTAACTCAAAATTATTTAAATTTATAATTTTTGTTTGATGTAAAACTTAGACTCGTACTTAAATTCGTAATATAAATCTTATTTAAACTCTTTTTACTTAATAATAACTTTCTTTTTGTTTTAAATTTTTTATGTGTTTATTGTGAGTAAGCTTAATATTTGTTTATTATATCAATGCATTATATTTCTGTACGCATGAATTAGTAAAATTTTGTTCACTTTTCGATTTGTATATTCAAAATTTAATAAGCGAAATTCTTGATAACCTAAACTCAAGTTGTACATAATATTAATTTATGTTTGCCAAAAAGATAAGATTAGTTGGTGACGTAAGCGTAACACAAATAAAATAGTCCTCAATTGGTATGAGTGTCAACACAAATTCTTTTAAATGTATAGAAACAAAGATATTTTAATATTTGAATTTAATCGAATTATGGCTTGTGTGATGTAATGGTGTCTTTGACATTATTACATGTCTTTGCATTTTTTTATGAAGCTTCACAATTTTTTATAACACAATATAAGGAGAAAAGTTTGAAGTTGAACGCAAAGTGAAATGTTTAGATAATAGAAGATTATAAAATAAATTTAGATTAAGAAATAAGAGATGAAGATGAAGATGCATGCATCTTCAAAAGTTAATGTTATTGTTTAATTTTTATATCTTCATAAACAATTAGGTTCATCACAGATTTCAATAACGTGTGGTCGCTAGATTTTTTTGTCAGGTTATTTTTTTCTACAATTATGTTAGAGGCTTAATTGTGTTAATTATATAATTTAGTTAACTTCTAGTTAATAACAAAGTGAAGGTGATAAGGGTTTATATTCACATTTTTTTAATTATGTTATTCGTACTAAATGTTTACTAATTAGGTCACTAATGAATTTTGAATAAAAGATCACTAAAATCAACAATGATGATTAAAAAGATGTTTAAGTCCCATATAAAAATTTTAAAGTAATAATGTATTCTGAACCTTTGTTAGAATAAATCACCATTAAAAATGCAAAGTATAGTAGTAAAGTAACCTAAAAAGATGCCAATAACTCCAACCATAGAATATTATGAAGTTTATTACGAAATGCATGGCGTGAAAAAATAATAAGGAACCTTTATGTTGAGAATAAGGAAGGAACAATATACAGTGCGTGTATATCATATCATATTAATTTTCAATATATTGAAGTATATCAAATGAATTTTCAATACATTGAAGTTTAAGGTATTTTTAAGGTATTTTATAGATAAATCAGAAAATAAAATATGTTTTATTTATTAAAAATATGATATAACAGGTTAAAATCAAATTCCAAGAAGGTCAATGAGACACATTTTATAAAAAAAGAAAATCTTTAAATAAACTATATTTAAACTCACATAATTTAACGTTGTGAAAAATGACACACTTTCTTTTCATTTTTTATTTTGGCCCGATTGGTTATTGGTTGGGCTTATAATGTATTTTAGTTTCTGGGATTTCTTTTTGCTCCCAATGTTTTTCTTATGCACCCGTATAAATTTTAAAATGTCAATTTTACCCCTATTGCATTAAATGACAACAAAGGAGAATTTGTGTGCCATGTGGTGTTGTATTCTTGTTTTGTTCTGTTGCACACTTGTGATATTGATTTGAGCTCTTTGTTGTTCATTTGAAGGAATGAGTAGATTTTGCTAAGATCAAGTTAAAGTGAAGGTAGTGAACTTGAAGGTGGGTAAGAAATTTACGTTTGATTTTGAATTTTTTGGTTTTATTGGTTTAAAATTCTTTTTAGATTGTGTAATTGAGATATTTTTTGAATTATGCAACTTAAAAGTCCTTTGGATTGTGCATTTTTGGAAGTGATAGGTGATTGATTATGAACCATGAATCTTAAACTAGATAATAGTATTTTAGATTATATAATAAAGAAGTTAATATTAATTTCTAGTATGTTCAATTTAAAATATAATTTTACATTTTGAATTATATAATTTGAAATTTAAAATTATTTAAAATTATTTGGATTATACAATAATTCGGAAGACAAAATAGTATGCGATATAAATATTAAAAAATATAGAATAGAAAGACAATATGGAATCGTATAAAATAATTGTCTTCACGTCATAACCAGAGTCAAAGTTTCAATCAATTAGTTTGTTAAGGTGATTTAAAAGGTTGAAATAGCTAAAACAAATTTAAAAAATAGACTTTTTATTTAAAATTTATTTATTTTTATGCAAAATAATTTATTAAATTGTTATAATTAATTTTACTTAATATTTTTTTAATAGATAATAAGGTTAATCCATCTAATATTTTTTGAGACATTATTAATTTTAAATAAATTTTTATTATCTTTAGTTTTAAGAAACTCTGAAAAAACAGACAGTAAGATCATTAACATTATTATTCTATAAGGTATATGTGACTTTGAAAAAGACTCTTATTCTATATATAATTAAGAATGTCAATTAGTTTATCATTTTTCAAATTTATAATTTCTCTTAAAATATTTTATTCTGAAAATAAATCAAATCTATCAATATCCAACAAATTATCATGTTTTAAAGATTTTATATAATTTCTCTATTTATTTGTTTTTGAACATATTTATCTATTGTTTTATTTTTTGCCAACTCATTTTCAAATTAATCCATTCATTCATTTTAGTAATATACTTATTTGATATTTCATGTTTGTTCAACTTAGTACTAAGATTTCTCTGACCATTATTACATTTGTTAGCTAGTTTACTTGTACAAGAAACAACATTAAATAATTTGCAGCAAAAAATAAAAGACTCTATTTAAATCTCTAGAACAAATTAACCATCTTTTTTTGTATTTCTTTCCATTAGGCCTATAATGTATATTCTTTGGAAAATCTATATTAGTGATTTTAACAAGACCCTTTACTACCAATATTTTCTAATTCATTTTTCTTATATATTTTTATAAATTTATTCATAGTTTCTTTCTGTGATGTAATTAAAATCTCAATTCTTCTTTTCTTTTGAAATTTTGAATAGCCTAATTCAGATTTTCTAGTTAATATATCTATATATTTCTATATCAAATAAGAAACTATAATATATAAAACACTACTAAAGATAAGTATATAAAAAGAATGAGTTAAAATAATAAAACCTGGTTCTGGTTGTTAAGAAGGTAAACTCGATAGTAGACTTGTAGTATATTGAAGTCTTAAGACTCTATCTCCTTCTCAAGTCTTAAGTAAACTCGATAGTGCTAAAATTTTGGCAACTGGTCCTAGGCATATGAATCTTTAGATTGATCGTTGGTATCTTTGAAAAGAGGTACGATGTTATAGTAATGTTATTTGCCATTTTGAAGTATATAATGTAAATAATGTATTATTAATGATTCAATTGAACTGGATGATTTGTGATGAGGTTGGATCAAAATAGGAAACATATGTATGCGATGGTGTGATAATTTAAGTTTTACGAGAATGTGATGTATGGACGAGGTGAGATTGTTGTATTTACTTTAGTTTGATATGAATGGTGTGGAATGAGAGAGTTAGTGATCTCTAAGGTGGAAATGCTAATGTATGATTGATGTGTGGAATATATTAATGGAATGACTTGTGTTAAGAATATCTTCACTCTATTAAGCATTTGACTCATAGAGAAAAAAAATACTTAGATTGAAAATTGAAAGAGGTCATTATGTGTAGTTTTGACTTCAGGGTTAAAATTACATGTCAATGATTTACCATGTTATACATGTTGGATTGAGGTATGGTCATGGGATGGCGAAGAAGAGCCCTGGAAATGCAGGGGTGAGTATAACAAGTGCATGGTCTTAGAGTATCATCAATACATTGAGTCCTCCAAAGGTCTTTGTGTAATTATAATGTGTTTGAAATGATGTGTATGTGATCATGTGAGATTTTGGTGATGGTTTAACTATTACTTGTTAAATGATATGTACTATGGTTATAATTGTGTCATAATCTAAAAATGTCAAATGATAAGCTAAAAACTTAAATTTCATGAAAATATATAAATCCTAGTGCATGATTTTACATTTCGAGAAGAAGTTAAATTTTGAGAAATGAGGAAATATATTACCTAGTGCTAAGCTTAATAAGATGATTTACTAATTCCTTCTCTAGATTATAGATCATTTTTTTAAAAGGAGAGGAAAATACCCCTTACACTCTTTTTGGAATTATGCTTTGTTGTATTTGGTGATATGTACTATGTAAGAGGAAGGAAAGTAGAAAAATTGCAAGGATAATCTTCAAGTTATTGAAGCTAAAATGGAAGGAAATATAAGAGTGGCTCAAAAGGCTAGTTAAGATTTTAAAAGAAGACCAATTGGCTTTTGTATTATGACCAATTTGTCCTATTAAGTCAATATGTATGTCATGAGTGCTAGAATTAATATGAAAAATGAAAAAGAATACATAATAATATAAGAAGAGTGATTATGAGCTTAACAAGAGGTAATATTTGTGCTAAAAATATTTCTTTAGTTTCTATTTCTTTGGCTCTTAATTGGAGTTGGGTATCAGGACAAAAACTCGCAGATTACCTATATAATCCACAACTTCCACATGTATGGATTTGTATTGTTAAATTAAAACAATTTTGAAACTCATGCTTATGCATAAACACTTGTTTGTATCTTTTATGTTATTAAATATATATTATACTAAAAAATATTTAGATGTTGAGGAAAAAAATAATAAATAATTTTTAGATTTATAAATTCAATGTGTATATAAAAATGTAAAGAGTAGATTTTATAAAAATACAAAAGATAGAGCATGTGCAAAAATATATAGTAGTCTGTCTAAAAATACAAAAGGATAGACTATATAGAAATATTTAAAGTTAACTTGCTGAAAATACAAATCAATGTATGGATAATCTAGTCTAATGTGTATATCTAGACTCGTCTAATCAGTCAATCAATAGACTAATCCAATATGTGTTGCTAGACTTGTGTAATCAATATATGGACCCACTCATCTAATGTGTATTGTTAGACTCATATTATCAGTGTATAGACATACTCGTCTAATGTATATCTCAAGACTCATATAATTAGAGAATAGATAGAATCGTTTAATGAATATTAATATGCGTGTCTAACATGTATATGAACATAATTGTCTAATGTTAATGTATATTGCTAGACTTGTCTAATTAATGTATGAAAAATCTCGTTTAGTGTGTGTTGCAATACTCGTCTTATGGTATGATTCCAAACGAAAGAGATGCAAATATTTAGGGTTTAGAATCAATTAAGAACAAAAAATTGGAAATTTTCAATAGAATAGAAAAAACCAGATAAAGGAAAAGGCGCCACAAACCAAGGTTTGATGAGCCTAAGGAGACCTGCCACAATAATTAGGGAAGTCCTTATAATATTGCAAGATGTAGGGAAAATCCTAATAGAGATAACCTCAAAATTAATTTTTTGGCAAAAGTTTTCTCCTTTATTCTGAATTCCAAAAGGTTTAAAAATATAAATTTTGTTTTAGGTTTTGCCACATTTGCAAGTAAATATAAGGAACTTACAATCCCTAAATTCCAAGAAAAGATAATATGTTCCAGTCATGTAATTATAATGTTAGGAAATTACAATCCCTAAATGGGTTTTGAGTTCAAATCACGACTATAATTATAATGTTAATATTTTATTTTAATAATCCAGTCATGTAATTATTTTTACCTGTTCTCAACATTCAAAAGATGATTTTTGAGCGGTAAAACCCCTATTCAACTTAAAGGAACCAAAACTCAAGAACACGGGAAATAATTAAGGTTCTGATCATGATCAAAGCAGAATTAAAACCCCAAAATAGAAACGGGAGGTAGAGGTCAGATTATCAACGTACTCGAAAGAAGAAATTGTTCGGGTGAATTCAAAGAGAATTTTGTCACAAAGACAAATCTACCATCTAATTCAAGGAATGATGAAGATTCAAATGAAAAAAAAGAAGAATAAATTGTTTGAGAGTTGAGTAAAACTGAAAAATGAAAAAATAAATAACTAAAATGATTAGTTACGAGAGTTGACTTTAGTTTCCTTTTACCAAAAATCTTCTAAAATAAAAGAATTTTACAAATATCACAATATATTAACTCTGTTTAAAAAAGTTCTACACCAAAAAAATGAAAAAGTAAATCTAAACAAATCTATAATTATGGAACACAATAACCAATTTTTTATCATATATATTAAAATAGCATTTCCTTTCTTAATTTATCTAAGATTATTTCAATTTAATCTTCAAAATTCTAAATCATATTTATCTTTAAGAACAAAACCAGAATCTAACATTTTTCATGGTTTAACTTTCTTTATATTTCACGTCAATATTTAAATACACACGATATTGAAATACCTTTCCTTCTTAAAAAAATAACAAATATTTTTTCTTTAATTTTAATCATAATTATAAACAGCAATAATAATAATA
The DNA here is from genome assembly GCF_004118075.2 of Vigna unguiculata. Lineage (NCBI taxonomy): Eukaryota > Viridiplantae > Streptophyta > Magnoliopsida > Fabales > Fabaceae > Vigna > Vigna unguiculata. The sequence goes on from NC_040288.1 coordinate 29,709,656, forward strand.
ATAATAAAAAAAAAATCTACTCTATATAGTAAAATAACAATATCACATACTCTTCAAATACTTTATTTTTCAAGGATTCTCAAATAGTAAACTATATATATAAGGCATACTTTATTTGCAAAATTAATATTACATTCATGGAAATAAATTACTGTTTTATTCTTATTATTTGTCTTAAATGTCATTGATGGAAATTTATGTCAATTTAATTTTTTATTAATATTAGTAAAGTAAAACTTATCCCACATGTAAACATTATTTCTTCTTTAAAAAATATCTACACTTTCTAAAGTAAATAATTAACTTTTAAAAAATATACCTTTACCCTCCCATTTTCCTGACTAAAACCAACTCACGGATTTGCATTGCTGGATAGAAGTTTGAATGCAGAGTTTTTATACTTGGTCCACACAATACATGGTTTAACCCATTTTTACATTTGGATTTTTGCAACCTACATGAAACTTGCCTTACCAAGCTCATTTTTTACAAAATTTATTTTTTCTTGTTTAATGGATCATATATATATATATATATATATATATATATATATATATATATATATATATATATATGAAACAATACCACTACATTAAAGGTTTTATGTTAAAATTATATATTTTTTTATATTATGCTAATATATGTTGATTTTTATTATAGATTGCATATATTATTTTCTATTTTTAGAAATTATATAATTAGTTAAAAATAAAATTTGTTTTTAATTTTTCTAAAAACCTTTTGATTTGTCTTTTCTCTAATTTCATGTACCGCATCAACCATCTTCAACATTCCCGTGTTCTTCTTCCATGTGAACAGTGAACAAGATCATTCATTGTGTTGGCCTATCCATTCCCATGATCCAAACCCAAATTACCTAACTCCCATTATAATTCGTGCCAAATTCACTACTTCTTCCCAAACTTCTTCAATTTTTCATTTCCAGTATTCACAAAGGTTTCAGATTTGGCTTTTTACAGCATCACAGTGGAGCAAGGAAGCAAGTGCTCATGACTACAATTGCAACAATGCTATCTTCTTCCCTCTCGGGTCCACCCTTTTGTTCCTCTTTCTCAAATCCTACCCCTTCATTCACTTTCAAAACCATCACCGTCAAAAGACCAAGACCTAGAGCCAGAACTAGCACAAGCTTCACATGGCTGAATCCTCAACCCCGTGGTGTTTTGGTCGAGGCAACGCCGCCAAGTTCACCTCCTTCCCCTTCTCCAAGAGATGGATCCATCAAGGTGCTTGCGCTTCCTGAGAACCGTGCTGATGACATTCAAGCTGAGACCAGAGCCTTGGCTCGTGCAGCCAATGCTTCTGTCTACTCGCCTCAGCTTGTGGCCTCCAAATATGGCTCTCAGCCCATGAAGGTTTTCCACTTTTTTCTTTTCTGCTTCTCCCGAAGTTTGAGTCTTTTTGGGATTATCTTTTGTGGGTGTGGTTTGGTTTTGTGAATTGATTTTACCCTTTTTCTTGGTAGGTGGTGGGAAGGGCTCTTCAGGTTCTGACTGCGGTGGGCTTGTTTGGGTTGAAGCTGTTGGTAGACCAGAAAAGTGGAGTGCTTGATCAGAATAAAAGGATTCGTGCAATTGAGCTTAGGGACACATTTACTCGGCTGGGACCAACTTTTGTCAAATTGGGTCAGGGGTTGTCTACCAGGCCTGATATATGTCCACCTGAGTATCTGGAGGAGCTCTCTGAACTTCAAGTATTGAATTTTATGTACTCTTTCACCTCTTTATTTGATTTGGGGTGGTGTAGCCTGTTAGGTTTTTCTATTAAAGCATGTTCTAGGAATTGATTAACTTAGCTTTGGTGACAATAATGATAGGTTTAGTGATTATGTCTATATGCAACAAAGGAGGATCCTCACTATTTCATTTGACCTTATGGTCTCTGCAAATTTCTTCTTTAACCCAACTGACTGACATTGTGTGATTCCTGTAACTGATCTCATGTAGTGAGATAAGAATTTTACTGTATATGGTCTTATATTAACAATGGACAATGTTGATGATATTTAATGAAAATTTTCACTAGTGATGGAGTCTCTATTAGTAGTGAGATGTGGTCTATGTATATTTGTTTGTGTTGTGAAGATGTTTATGAATGAACTTGTTACTTAGGTTGTCTTCATTATTTCTGTGCTTTATCAGGATGGATTGCCAACGTTTCCTGATGAACAGGCCTTTGAATGCATAGAGAGGGAACTAGGATTATCGATTGACTCTATTTTCTCTTCTATATCTCCAAGGGCTGTAGCAGCAGCCAGTTTGGGTCAAGTTTATAAAGGCACGTTGAAGTACTCTGGGAAACTTGTTGCTATTAAGGTGCAACGCCCTGACATTGAAGAAGCTATAGGATTGGACTTCTACCTAATTAGAGGTCTAGGGTTTCTAATAAATAAATATGTGAACTTTATCACCAGTGATGTTGTTGCCCTTGTTGACGAATTTGCACGTAGAGTTTTTCAAGAGCTCAACTATGTGCAGGTTATTTCTTCTGCCCATACCAAACTTTGTATTTAGTTTAATCCAAGCATGCATGATTCATATATTACCAATTTCCGCATCCTATTCTTTTTCTCTATGAACACAGTTTTAAGTTGTGGTCACAGTAATGGTTGCTGTTTTGTGGCAATCCTTATTGATTTGGTAATTGCAGTCATGGTGACTGTGGCTGTGGACCTTTCTAAAACCTTGTTTATGAAGATAAAAACAAAATTAAACATTGAGCCTTTTGCAGATTTGCCAAAATTTAGGCAAAAGGCAGGCATATAACCGTAGTATCTTTATCCAATTGTAATTCAAATCTTCCCTAGGATGATATGTGTGTGTGTGTGCCATGTATAAGTTATGTAAGATATTTGTTGGGATTGAATGTTAATTTTGACAGGTTCCTGCAGGAGGGACAAAATGCAAGGAGATTCAAAAAATTGTATGCTGACAAGGAAAATATCTTTGTTCCTGATGTTTTCTGGGACTATACAAGTGTTAAAGTTCTAACAATGGAGTGGGTTGATGGAGTAAAACTAAGTGAGCAAGAAGCAATTGAGAGACAAGGATTAAAAGTCTTGGATCTGGTAAACGCAGGCATACAGTGCAGTCTCAGACAGTTACTTGAGTATGGATATTTTCATGCAGATCCTCACCCTGGGAATCTTTTGGCAACACCTGAGGGAAAACTTGCATTTCTCGATTTTGGCATGATGAGTGAGACTCCAGAAGAAGCAAGATATGCCATAATTGGTCATGTTGTTCACTTGGTTAACCGAGATTATGAGGCCATGGCTCGTGACTACTATGATCTTGATTTTTTATCAAGGGATGTTGATGTATCTCCAATTGTGCCAGCACTTAGGAACTTTTTTGATGATGCACTTAATTATACTGTGAGTGAGCTCAACTTCAAGACACTAGTAGATGGTCTGGGAAATGTTTTGTATCAGTATCCATTTAATGGTAAGATAGACTATGCTTATCGGTGACTTATCTTTTCCTATAATTTATTTTCCAATATTAGAGGAGTGACTTGTAAACAATTACCGCTTATTCCTAAATCCAAACTTTCTCTTGGATTTTGTTTTCCTGATTTTTGTTTTTCTGTTCTTTCCCTCTTCTGTTGACAGTTCCTGCATACTACGCGTTAATATTACGGTCTCTCACAGTTTTAGAAGGTTTAGCATTGTATGCTGATCCCAATTTTAAGGTACTTGCTGCATCATACCCATATTTTGCTAAAAGGCTTCTAACAGATCCAAATCCATATCTAAGAGATGCTCTTATAGAGTTGCTTTTCAAGGATGGGAAGTTCAGGTTTGAAATATGCTACTATCTTGTATCCATTGTGATTTGAACTTGGTGCTGTAGAATAATTTATATTAGTGCAGTTGAATATTCATTAATCTGGTCTGGTGCAGATGGAATAGACTTGAAAACCTGCTAACGCAGGGGAAAAAAGATAGAGATTTCTCTGCTAAGGAGGCTTTACAACCTGTCCTGAAGGTATTATTGAGTGCAGATGGTGAAGATTTGAGGAATCTTGTTATTAAAGAGGCTGCTCGAGTATCGGAAGCTTTTACCCTCGGCACAATGTCAGAAACGTACCAATATATTCCTCACTTTGTTCGGAGCCTTGTCTTCAATGGCAATGCAAACGGACCCTTTATGATGTCAGAAACTGAAATGCAAAACATGATAGAGCTTAGAGATCAAGTTCTTAGAATATGGGGACTTCTTCAATCTTCTCATGATTTTGATCCAGCTATTTTGCTGCCTATACTACAAGTAAGACTATCATTTGTAATTGCAGCATCATTCAAATCCAAATAACTATTCTTTTGTCTACATCATTTAATTAGTGACCAATTTAGACATTAATTCCGTTAGTAGTCAAAACATTAGTAGCTAATGTTAGTGACTAATTTAGAGTCTAATTCACAAACCAATTATAGTTGTTTATTCATAATAGAGACTATTTTAGATACCAAGTTTATGAATCGATATCTGAATTAGTAATTATTATTGATTGCTAAAATTGATTGCTACTTAAAGATTTTCTTGTAGTGATTGTAATAGTTTGTTATACAATAGAGTTAACTTTTGAAATTTGCATTAACATATTACTTTGCTGTAAAGTATTCAGTGGATTGGATCGAACTTTTTCAGCCTTATACTATATAAAAACTTTCTATTCAAATTGGTAACATATGAACAGGTCCTTGAGCAACCTGAGGCACGCAGACTTGGGGGGCGTGTTGTTAGTGGAATCACTCAACGTCTTGCAGCACGCTTTCTTCAGCAGATCCTCAGAGTTCCATCAACAGCTTCAGAATAGATTTTGCAGCACTGTAAATGCTAGATAAGGCATGCATACTACTACACATATCTCATAACTGGTTTGTTTCCACAGTGTGCTGTGACAGTATAGTCCATTCTTATTGATTGACTGGACCATATGTTACAATGATCTTCTGTCCTTGCTTCTACCAATATTTTTGGTTTCTTTCTCTCTTTTTTCTGCAGGTTATTGTGGACAGGGAAGATAGGAGTTGCATTCCTTACACAAGAAAATAGGAGTGAGATATTGATTCTTGCCAAAATTGTTTGGTTCTCCAATTTTGTCCAAAAAAATTTGTACATATGATGTGTCCATCATTAATGATACTGCGTCATCATGATTACAAATAAGAGATCACAATATTATTATGATAGTAATTGGTGTACCATTACTATCACATGCACATGTTGCAGTTTATTTTTAATATGGCACACTCATATTTCTCTTACATCTATTATACCTGGAATCATTTTAGTGACTTGCTTTTCAGTTTTGTCATTGTGTCTGCTATGAGGCAGTGACTTGTGGAGGAATCGATGCAATGAGAAAATAAAGGGTAATGATAATCGTTGATTAAGAATCAACTATAAGAATAAGAAAAATTGTTGTTATACAAGTGCATGAAGTTAATCATAATTTAAAATGTGAATAATCAATGATGTTTAACTGTAATATGTTTATGAAGTGCACTTCTTACTCTAAAGAAGTCAAATTTGGATCAAATACTAGCTGTAACTTGGCCATGTTAAAATTTTTGTTTATGAATGAGTAGTTATTATCATTTCAGCTGGTAATTGTCAGAAAATATTTTGACTACTCAATGTGTGTATGGTAGGTACATAGATTCTGAAGTACTTTTGGTGTAAGTGTAGTGTCTGTTTCACCACAGGCTATGATCAGAATGTTCATTTGAGATTTGAAGAGGCCCATTTTCATATAAGTATTTTATTTCAATAAGAATGTTAGTGCTTGATTTTCCTTTCTCAAACAAGAATATTTTGAGGTTACTTGGAATTAGAAACTTTCAAGCTACTAGAATTTCGTTAAACGTACAGTCATCTACTCAAACATAAATTGTTTTTTTTTTTTTAATTTCTATGCTTGAGTTATTTCAATCAATTATTTTGACTATAATGTCAAGGTTTTGTTATTAAATCACTTAGAAAATTAATTCCTATAAAAATTATATATGCTAAATCAAGATTATTTAAATTTTAGTTTGCAAAATTTCACTCACATACAGGCTAAACTGGAGCTTTGTTATAAGTGAAGTGCCTTATTTTTGTTTTAGGGTATGAATCGACCAATTTTTCTATTTATATTTATTGAAAAGAAAAATGAACACATCGTGTTGAAAAGTAGCTAATGCACTAGTTTAAAATAACAATTTATGAGAATATTTATAAATTAACGCATCATGTAAATTTTATACATATATTTTCTAACTTTTCTCATATTAACCTTGACACCTTAGCGTCACTGTTGCACCTTTTTCTTGCACACAAAGCCATTTCTTTCCGCACCTCTATAATTTTTTGTTTTTCAAGATGTAAAGTCTCAAATATAATGTTTTATACTTTGGACTGTACTTCTATAATAGAAAATAAAAAATCATTGCACATCGTTCGGAATATAAATTTTCTGTTCCGAACAATGTATTTCAAAATATAAAAAATGTGTATTTTGAATTATACCGAAATATAAAATAAAAAAGCATTATGTATTATACATTCTATAATACAAAATTTAGATATAATTGACAGGTACAAATTATGGAAGAAATTTCACACAAAGTGGTTTCTTACTACAAGGGCCAAGAAAGCCCAATAGGCCCAAATGCCTTTTGAATCTTTCAATAGATCTATTGTTTCCTGCACTCCCAGAATTACAAACTGCACCCCAACAATATTAGGAAAAGACTCAAGCCACCTCACAACTAGGGATGGCAACGGGGCGGGGACGGGTTTCACTATCCCATACCCATCCCCGTAAAAAAAATTCATCCTGATCCCCATAACCAAACCCAACAGGTATCAAACTTTTGTCCCATCCCCATCCCTACCGGGTAACGAGTATAATCTCGTACCCATACCCGTACCCGTTTACTTACTACTTTAATATTAATTTTAACTAATTTTTATAAAATAATAAAAATAACGGTAAAGGAAACATAATATTATCAAATATTCAATATTAGGAGCATGGTTGTTTCTTTGATATAAAATACTTTGAAATAAATTATAATTGTTTACATTTTATATTAGAATACCAAATAAAATTTAATGAGAACAAAAACATTTATTAAATTTGCAAACATTAATGAAACCTAGTTGATAAACTTTAAAAATATTTTTTTGAAAAACTATAAAAGGAAAAAATATTTTTTAAAAAATATAAAAGGAAAAAAATATTTAAATTAAAATATATTTTAAATGTTTGTTTACTTCAATTTTTTAAATTATAATGAATCTATATTTTATACACTAATAAAAGTTATAATACATCACTTGATCAAAATGATACAAAGAACAAATAATAAACATAATAATAAAATTTTAACATAGATCTTGTATCTTTTGAACCACAATATATGTTGGATGGTGGTAAAAAAATATTCATGGCAATTACATTAAATTTTTATATTATAGTAAATAAAAATTATTTATATAATTATATTGAAAAAATTAAAGTATGATTGTAATGAGTTAAAAAATAAAAAATAAATAGATAAAATTTATCAAAATAGTATTCTACATGATGAAAATAAACAAAAAATAAAAATATTAAGAAATTATCAAATGTGTGTCTTATAAACAATTTGGAGACTATTGGAAGGAATCACCCAAAAAGAAACAAATATATAATTAAGGGTATGATAAGATGAAAAATATCTTAGAGATCTAAGAAAACTTTTCAAATATCAACATATATACTCAATGATTGATAAAGAAATGACGCAAAGAACAAATAATAAACATAATAAAATTTCATCATAGATCTTGTATCTTTTAAACTCCAATATATGTTGGATGGTGATAAAAAATGTTCATGACAATTACATTAAATTTTTATATTGTAGTAAATAAAAATTATTTATACAATTATAGTGAAAAACTTAAAGTATGATTGTAATGAGTTAGAAAATAAAAAATAATTAGATAAAATTTATCGAAATAGTATTCTACATGATGAAAATAAACAAAAAAAATATATTAAAAAATTAACAAATGTGTGTCTTATAAACAATCTGGAGACTATTGGAAGGAATCACACAAAAGAAAACAAATATATAATTAAGGGTATGATAAGATGAAAAATATATTAAAGATCTAAGAAAACTTTTCAAATATCAACATATATACTCAATGGTTGATAAAAAAAATGACGCAAAGAACAAATAATAAACATAAAAAATTTTATCATAGATATTGTATCTTTTAAACTCCAATATATGTTGGATGGTGATAAAAAAATATTCATGACAATTACATTAAATTTTTATATTGTAGTAAATAAAAATTATTTATACAATTATAGTGAAAAAATTAAAGTATGATTGTAATGAGTTAGAAAATAAAAAATAATTAGATAAAAATTATCGAAATAGTATTCTACATGATGAAAATAAACAAAAACAAAAATATTAAAAATTAACAAATGTGTGTCTTATAAACAATTTGGAGACTATTGGAAAGAATTGCACAAAGAAAAAACAAATGTATAATTAAGGGTATGATAAGACGAAAAATATCTTAGAGATCTAAGAAAACTTTTCAAATATCAACATACAATGGTTGAGAAATAACAAAAATTATTTTAGCGAAATAAAAGAGTTATTGAAATGAAATAAAAATTAATAATAATAAGTAAAGATTTTTTTTTTATATTACTAAGTAAATGAAATTTTTATGCTATTAAACACTTAAATTAAGAAGATTAAACATTCTCATGTGAAAGGAAAATATACAATAAATAAAAATATTAAAAAATAATAGAAATATTCAAATGTTAGGCATAATTTTTTTTTAATTGACATACATCATTTTAACATAATTACATAAAGATTATGATAAGATAAAAATTATATTGGAGATGCGAATGAGTTTCATGACAAACCAAATATTTAGAAGAAATAAAAATAAAAAGAATATATAGGGTTACTTAATTAATTGTGAATATTTTAATAATTTAAACGATGATGGAAATATGGCGGGGATATATTCATCCCCATACCCAATTGAAAAAATCGGGGATTCCCCATACCCATACCCATACCCAGTCAATGCGGGGATTCCCCGTCAAAACAGGGACGGGTTCGGGCAATACCCACGGGGACGGGTTTATTTGCCATCTCTACTCACAACACCATACCCCTAGGGATGTAAAAAAAAATCGTACCCGAAGGTATCTGTGGATAAAACTCGCAACAGGTAAAAAATGAATACTCGTGGATAATTGGTACGTGAATTTTTTATACCTGCATGTTAATGGGTCGAGTGCGAGTATTATAGTATCCGTACCCGTGGATACCCGTACCCATTATACTCTAATTTAAATATATATAAAAAATTAAAATAACTTGACTAAAACATTAACACATGGATCTTGAATGAGTTATTTTTTATCAACAGATTTTAAAAAGTTCTCATTTCTTTGCAAATTGTCATTCAACACTATTTAAATGGGTTATTTACACTTTGTTTGAAATTTATGAATGTTATACATTGTATTTTTATTTGAATTTATGGTTAAAATATATCATTAAATATTACATTTTTCTTTTGTAAATACATGTAAATACTCGTGGATAGTAAAAAAAATATGTGGATACCCGCATAATGGATACCCGTACATATATGAATATGTATATGAGACATATATTTATCCGGTGAGAAGAAGAGAGAAAATGTAGCAAAAAAAAACTCATTCCGAAAATAACTCTGTAAAATGTTTTCATGTGTTCCAAAAAATTCTGTCCGAAACTCCTTTCTTGTACGTGTATTCCAAATACCTCATTTCAGAAGATATTTAGTAGTTTTGGAACGGTTTTTTCAAAATTCTCATTCCAGAAAATTTATTCTGAAATACATTTTCAAAATTTTGTTTCAAAAATCATGTTCTGACTTTGTTTTGAACTTTTGTTTTAAAAATTACAAAAAACTTCCACAATATGTAATTCAAATATCACTTTTCTAGAGAGTAAATTGGTCATTTCGAAAGTTTGAGGGTGTACACAAAGAAACTGTGGATTCAAAAAGTAAAAGCCTCTCATTAGATTACCCAATTATTACTAATTTGTGTGAATGGAGATGATAAGGATATTCAATAATTCAACCAAGAGTGAGGAGAAACAAATGTTGGAGATGAATTGCATTTACCATGAATTTGAGTCGAATTAATCAAAATACTTTTAATCATTTAGAAAAAAGAAAAAAAATATTGAATGAAAAAATTAATTTTTAACTCCATTTTATATTGTTTGAAAATTTTTAAATTAGAATTAATGTTCAAACTTGAGAAAACGGAGTTTAGAGGATCGAGAAGTACCTTATGGTTGTCTTTTTAATTTTTTTAACTCACTATGTATATAAAAAATCTTTAATTCTTTATTATGAAGTTTTAAATTTCCATGTCTTACATGTTATTAGATGCATAAAAAAAATATATCTTTTATTTTTATTTTAAAAATAAGTATTTTAAATTTAGATATATCGACTCATCTTGTAAAAATCTTGTTTTCTTTCTCTTTAGAGTTAAACTCAATTGTCGGAGAGAAAACCCAAAACCTCTCTCTCTCTCAACATCATTTTCACCCTCCCTTCAACTTAACATTAATTCTTCCTTTCTTCTTCTCGTATACATTAATTCTTCCTTTCTTCTTCTCTTATGATCTTCATCCTTTCTTGAAACCAAGGCTAGATTTGGGATCACCGTAGAATCCTTTTCAAATCCACCTGAAAGTATTCTTCCTCTATCTAAGCTAAAAATCCAATGTTCTTCTTTTTTAGTTTGAGGGTGTTTGTTTCTTCTTGAATTCTGATCAGAGCCTCATGCTTCTTTGTAATTCCTTCGTTTTGGCTTTTCTAGGTGTTTTGGTACTCAAAATTGTCTTTGGGATTTCATTGTTTCAATCTTGGTCTACATTTGAGGTAAGGGAAGCTAGGTTTTGTTGAAATTCTGAAATGAATTGCTTATCTTGGTCATTAATTGTGTTTTGATGTGTGGAATTGATGAGTGCATATGAATTGTGGTGGTTTGTGTTTTTTGTGTTTGGGTGTTGAGAATAGAGTGAAAATCTACTATTTTAGCTTAAGTGAGAGAAATCTAGCTCAAGCGAAAATAGTCAAAATTCCACTCTGCTCTCTGTTCGAGTTTTAGTCTAAGCGAGAATCTTTAGGTTAAGTGAGAGCCATTATCGCTCAAGCGAAAATATATAGCTTAAGCGAGAAAGCCACTATTTGTTTCTGTTTAATTTTAGCTTAAGCGAGAGTCCCTGCTGCTCAAGCGAGAATCTCGAGTTCAGGCAAGAATGCTGATTAATTGAGTTAATTTTAAAAATATGATGTATGAAGCTATGCATGAATGATGTTGGTATTTTTAGACTTGACTTGATATGTTTTTGTAAAATATGTGATTGTTTGGTATTTGGAATGTGAGATAGAATTATTGATATGTGAATATGAAAATGTGATTAAGGATGTATATGATTGTGAAAGTATTGTTGTGAAACTGTGATGGTAATGGATTTGTTGATATATATAAACATTGTATGTGTTTGACGTAATTCCATGGATCTCATGGGAAGATTTTATGGTGGTGTTATTTTATTGTATACATTGGACTATAGATTCAAGTAAGGCATGACATCCTGAAATTCTAATGATCATTCACACTCAAATAGAGTGGAACTAATCATAGGAGGAAGTCCTAGTCTATGATAAGATAATGACTTATATGATGATAGATTAACCGTTGTGTGTGTGGTAGGGTGAAACCCATTGACAATGACTCTACAGAGCAGTAGAGACCACAACAAGTGCAAGTCTCCAATGATTCATATTCCAAACACAAGTATCCAGATAATTGAGTTTAGTGTCAACTGTTTGTGTGTAATTATCTGAATTATTGTAATTTGTCTATGTATGACTTATAATTGATATGTTTAATGGTCTTTGGATAACTTTTTTGTATACTAGCTTACTCTTGCACTCTATGGTCTTGTGTTGTTTTCTTCTTTTGTGATGATACCATTATGGTGGGAGCAGATGAAGATGCAGTTTTAGAAACACCTTTGAAAAATGAGAAGTTTGTAGTTAGAATTGTGAGATTGCAACATATATATGAGTGGTTAGTACGTTTGGTACAGGGATACCGTTGCAGGTCTGGTGTTATTGTATAAATGATATATTTTTATAGTTTGAACTCTTAAAAAACTGTATTAATATATTTTTTATTCCGCTAATCTGCCTTTAAATATTATTATGAAATGTCTTATTTTATTAGTTTTATACTATTATAGAATTTTACATATCTAATTAATCCATTCTTTATTTTAATTTTAAAAATAACTATTTTAAAATTTAGATACATTGACCTATTTAATTCATTTATTCATAGCTTACCCAACTAAATTAATAATTTTAGAATTATGTGTCAAGTAATCTTCGTCACAGTATTTGTAAAATAGGTCACACTCAACAAAATATATTCTATCGTTTTATTTTGACAATTTTAAACCTGCTTTAAGGAAGATAATTTAGTAAAAATTAAGTTTTTTGATACCTAGTTAATTTAATAAATACATTAAGATTTTAATATGATTTTTTTTAAAAATGAAGATAAACTTTCTCATCTTTGAACACAAAAGAAAGTGCATTAGAAAATCCACGCAGATAAATGATTTGAGAGAGGATTCAGTGAAAAATGAGATATAAAATCTGAAACTTTTATGGCCATCTAATCCTAAAAGTTTCACTAATTATATAAAAATCTTTGACTGATATGTCTCAGTCATGGTAGAGATACTCATTTAATGGCTATAGCAATGTGCATGTCGACATAACATATCTCATCAGTGTCTCTACGTAATATTGCTCCCAAATCAAATACATAAATATATGAATATCAGATGTAGTTTTGAAGAATTGGTCCTACAAAATTGAGGGTTTTTCATAACCCTTTTGAGGAAGAATTATGTTGCTGAAACAGGTTCAAGAAGCTATTCAGTTGGGGACAAAATGAGAAAACATCATGTGTTAGTCTTAACTAGGAACTGGTTATTCATAAGACAGAAATGGACATTGTTGCTAATTTCTTTCCCCATGTCTCTGCAACTATAATTAATGTCAGAAAATGAGTGTTTCTTTTTCCAAATTTTGACCACCAAAAAGTGAGGAAAGACCGAAATTGAAATGAAGCACTATAGTCATTGCATCGGTCGGTTGAATAAATATTCAAATCAATACATTTTGATTAGTGATTTGAATTGATTTAAGTGTATAATTAATCACCATCAATCTCAAATGAACTCGATGTCAAATAAGTTAGTTCACATTGGATCAGTGGAATTTCATATAATGTGTGTGTAAAGTCTTATTTAAAGAAAATGAAAAAAAAGAGTAATACTTTTATTCCAAAATTCAATATCGATTATATCCTTTAAAATTGTGAGCGACATATTTATCTCATTATAATTTAATTTCATTGAAAAATAGTAAAAAGTACATCATATAACAGTATATTATATAACTTTATTTTTAATATTCGAAGATAGTCAATGTTAAGTTCGTCGCAATAAATTTTACAAGATGAGGAAAAAAAAAAGGTGAGGGAAAAAAAAGTTAAGAATGTTTTTACTCTTTGAACTTTGACCTAAAATTAAAATTCGTCCCTGGTTGAAACTTTGATAAATTTTGGTCCCTAAACTTTAAAAATGAATGAATATAGTCCTTTTAACCCAGTTTTGTTAACTTTTTTTTTTTAGGTTTCGAACACATCTCTTAGTAAATATTGAGCCGAGAATGTGTCAAACGGCGTAAATAACTCCAATATTAACATGAAACACATTCCACATGTTGAAAAAAGTCAACGTGGGTTAAAAGGACTATATCCATTTTTAAAGTTTAGGGACCAAAATTCATCAAATTTTTGACCAAGAATGAATTTTAATTTTTAACCAAAGTTCAAGGACTAAAAACATACTTAATCCAACAAAAATGTATTTAAAAACAGACGTCTATATATGATTTTTTTAAAAAGTAATAGTTAAACTGGTCAAATTGAAAAAAAGAAATATACATAATTATAGATACATAGTTATAATATAGCTATAGATACATAATTATAGAGATAGTAAATTTTAGTTATTGAAATAGAAGATATTAAAAGTATTATTGAGTAAATAATTTTTTTATTATGAGTAATAAATTAGATTTGAAAAAATAATAACTAAAATGATAAAAGTGTAAAGAATTCTCTTATAATAAATAATTATTTGAATCAAAAAAGGTAGTCAATAAAATAAAAAAAATTGAAAAATAATTTTTTTATGATAAATAATTATTTCAATTTAAAAAATAATAGTTCATAAGGTAAAATTAAAAAACAAAACATTAAAAAAGTATATTCTTTATCTATAATTATAGATAATTATTTAAATTTAAATTTAATAATTAAGAGAGTAACTTGAAAAATAAAGAGAGAACACCAAAAAAGTGTACTCTCTTTAAAGTCACCAAGGAAGAAATACAATGATTTCACCATTAATGATGTATAAAATTACATAAATCAAAAAATAACTGTACCGGGGACTTTCCTAGCTCTTTCCTAGCTCATATAATTGTTTTTTATAATTTTATATTAACATTTTGACTTATAAAATAACTAATAGTCTATTAAAAATTAATTAATTAAAAAGAAATAAAAGATAATAATACATTTATCTTATTATAATATAATGAATAAAGTAAAAGTTTTATATTTTTTTATTTAAATTTATTTGAATTGTAATATATATATATATATATATATATATATATATATATATATATATATATATATACTAGCAAACACACAGGCACTGTCTTGTTTGTGTATTCACATTTTTTAATTTTTAAGAAATTTAAGATCAATAACAAATATATAATTTTTAAAATAGTTGTTAAATATAAAATTAAAAAAAATGAGATATGTAAAAAGAAAATTTAAATAATGATTTAAGACAAAAAAGATTTTAAAAGAGATTTGTAAAAAAATGATTAAAAGTAAATTATTTATAAAATAATTAATTTTTAAAATAATCAAGGATAAAACAGTTATTATGAAATGTGGACACAAAAAGAAAAATCCCCTTTATTATTACTTTATTATTATAGATAGAAAAAAAAGGAATCCCCTTTATAGATATAGATAGATAATAATAATAATAATAATAATAATAATGATTTAAGACGAAAGAGATTTGTAGAAAAATAGTTAAAAGTAAATTATTTATAAAATAATTAATTTTAAAATAACTAAGGATAAAACAGATATTATGAAATGTAGACACAAAAGAGGAATCCTCTTTATAGATATAAATAAATATATATATATATATATATATAATTTTAATTTGTTTTAACATATTTTTATTCTGAAATATAATTTTATTTTTTAATTTAAAATTTATTTTCACTTTAATTTATATTTTGTCTTAGAATTTCATCCATTAAAACATATTTTTTAATCTATTAATCATTTACAAACTTTTATAAATTTTTATCTCAAATATTTATATTTTATGTCATATATTTTACATTCATATTTTTTTTTCTGAAATTCACTCAAACTACTCTTTCAAATTCTTTTTCAAAACCCATTTTAGAAGAAAATTTTCTTTTACACAAAAAATTTGACTTTAAACTATTGAGATAATATTATTACGATGAATATTATTCACTTTTTAAATTTTCTCCAATTTTTCTTAAAGACGTGTCATTATTGGATATTAAATATTATACAATATATTTAAAAATTATAAGAAAAAGTTTTTTACATTTTTCTTGAAGTTTTTTAATTTATATAAACTGATCCAAAGTGTCACAGACAGACAAACTCACATCACATTGCCGCCCTGCACATTTAATATATTAATTTAATTAAAAAAAAAAGAATTCGAAGTATAAAAGTTTAGCAAAATTCATTAATTTTTTGATTAAACAGGTGAATCTAGCTTCTAAATATGTCTTTCTTTGATGATTTGAGATTTGGCAGTTACATAGATTGCATGAGGTTATGACACGTGTCGAAATTGGCCGGTACCGACGGTTAGAACACTCAACGGTGCCCATAGATTAAGGAACAGAGAGGGCATGCTCCCATGTATCTTTGTCTGCTTGTAGGCCCCACACCTTCTTTTAATGCATGTGCTTTCTGGCTCCTATTTAATTGCTACTACTGTTTATACTGTTCCTGATTGGATTCATTCAAATCTTCATTTCAAACTTTAATATTTAGTTGCACTTTTCTTTTTCAATAATATGGTTTACAAACTTCTAATTTTTCTGCATACCTAAAACTCACTGTTTCATTTTACAAATTCAGTAACTTAATTTTGTTTTTCTCATGACTAACAGTGATGAGTTTTGGACTGTATTCGTTTTAACAGGTTTAAACTTATTTTAGAAGATTTAACTCTAACTGCATGTTAGCAACGATAAAAATAAGGTCATTTTTCAGGTTTACATGTGACGAAAAGGGAACATGAATTTGTGGGATCTAATATGAAGATGAGGGTGATGATTTCATTTTACCACTTTAGTCCTGACAAGTATTTTTGCATTGGCGTGGTGTTATTGTGTGTGAACCAGTGTTAATTACATTGAGTGTGTGCACTAGTGTGTGAAATAAGGTGGTGAGTATTTGTGTACACCGGTTATATAATTGGTGTTATGTGTGAGTGTGTGTGCGTTGGTTACATAACCAGTGTGGTGTAATATGTGAGTGTATGCATCAGTTACATAATCAGTGTTGTGTGTGTGTGTTTTAATTTTATTAAATTTTTTTAAAAATGTATTAAATTCATATTATTTAATTTTAATATTTTTATCATTTCATTCTATTTTTACCATCAAGGGTATTTTGATAAACTTTAAATTCTATATATTTTTACAATTTTTTAATCTATCACATCAATCAAATCACTCACTAACTTTCACAGTATTCATATTCAAATCCACTCACTTTACCCTCTAAATCTACTAAAAAAAAATATACATACCCATTTACTCAAATCCATCTTCACACTGTCTCCCAAATCTATCCTATAAAAAAAAAATACCCTTAGGGTGTATTCTTTTGGGGGATAGATATGAGAGAGAGTGTAAAGATGAATTTGTATAGATGTGGGTGGATGGATTTTTGTGTTTTTTTGAGTGGATTTAGAGGATAAAGTGAGTGGATTTGGAGATAAGTTTTATGAAAATTAGTGAAAGATTTGATTGATGTGATAGATAAAATAAATTGTAAAAATAGATAGAATTAGAAAGTTACCAAAATACCCTTGATGAAAAAAGAGAATGATTTTGTAATTTGATGTTATAAAAATAATTATAATTAATTAATACGAATTAAAAAAATATTAAAATTATATAAAATTTTAAAATAAAAAAATTAAATTTTTATGAATGTAAACAAAATTATACAATTAATTTTTTTTAAAAAAGTTAAACAATTAAATTTTAAACAAAAGTTATATAACGTTAAAAAAAGTTTAAAAAAAAGTTTTAAAAAAGTAAAAAAAAAAGTAAAAAAAAAAACACAACACACACACACACGACACCAGTGTCGTAACCGGTGTCATCCCCTTCATTGCCAAGGCACCGGTTACGTAACCGGTGCCATCCACACACACACACACACTTGCACCACACTAGTTAGCCAACCGATGCATATCTTCATCACCACCTCTTGGATGTGCGCCACCACAACCCACCCATTCATCCTCTTCCTCGCCCACCACACCCAACCACTTCATCGTCTTCCCCCTCCATGGCAGCTGCTTTAGTTGCATGGAAACATGAGCACAAGGGCAATTTCGTCATCTGCCTAACATTATGCAGTATCATCGCAGTTTTGAGAGGATGGATTAATCCATCCATCCCCAAAATATGCTTTCCAATATCTACGAAAATGATTGAAAACGAACGCGTTATATCAGCAAAATTCGCTCTCTCAAATACCGTTGGATATAGTTGGATATTTTACCGACGAATATATTCGTCGGTAAGGTCATAAGTTAAATTGTTGAGTTATTTACCAACGGATGATGTGTGTTTATGGACGGATCATATCCGTCGGTATAGTGCTCGATGAAATTAAAATTGGATTTCTCTTTCTCCTTCCCCAAATTTCAGTTTCGTCTCAACAACGACCGTCCTCCTCCTCCCTCAATTTGTTGGCAGCTATCCTACCAATTCGCTTGTTCGTTGACCGTTGTGCTACCGCTAGTGCTACGTTGTTGAGGGTCGTCGTGAAACCATTGTGACTGCGCATTCGTGGGTTGAGCGATCTCAACAAGGGTCGTCGTCCTCTTCCCTCAATCTCGCTATCCTACCACTTCGCTCGTCCGTTGGTCGTTGTGCTTCCGCTAGTGCTACGTTGTCGAGGGCTGTCGTGAAACTGCCATGACTGCGCGTTCGTGGGTTGAGCGACCTCAGCAAGGGTCGTTGTCGTCCTCTCGCAATCTTGCTATCGTTGGTCGCTAGTGGTAAGTCGTTGTCACTCTGGCCGCCTTTTTAGTTCTGTGGTTTACCTTCTCCATTTGTTTTCACTCTGATTGGATTCTATTTTCTAGGCATTGCTAGTCATGTGCATTGAAGCAGCAAATATAGGGAGGCGTCTACAAGAAAGTTGAGCCATTGCTAGGTGTGTCTATATTCCCCTTTCTCTCGCCAGCCCTAATTGAATCCTAATTGATTGTTTTTGGTTGGATGATGTTGTTTGATTAGAGATTTCGAGTAATTTTGAACTAAATGTGTTCATTCCTGATTTCATGTAGTTTTGTTTTTTATTATTCATCACTTTATACTTGTTTTTTTCTGTATACAATGCGTACGTGAATATAATGAGGTAGCTAAGTAGAAGATGGTGATACTTGGATTCTCATAACAATCAAGGATGCCATAATATGCACGACATACTTTGGGAAATTATAAAATGAAAATTTTGATAGTTTTAGGTTAAGTTGATAACTCGGTGGTTTATTGAAAACACAACAAATTATTGCATTATGTTGAAGTGCATTTGTAAAGAGTTGCTCATCAAAGGCTGCAATGTGCACAAAATTTGATAAAGGACACACATGATAGATTGTTGGGAATTGTGATTAAGAACTTTCAATTCAAAGCTCCATTGAGCAACCGTTGACATTTATCTTTCCCTTTATTTATTTTTTTTCCTCTTCTTTTTCTTTTCTTTTTCCTTTTATTTATTCTGCTTTCAACTGGATAGTCATATTTTGGTCGAATAAGAACATTCTGAATAAAATTTATTAAACTCAAATGATTATGTTAATTGGTTAGATGATAACTACATCCCTTTATTATAGGCTAAAAAACTCACAGGCTAGGACTTGAATTTTGCACTGATAGTGCAGCATAGCATAGATGAGTTGCTCTGCTCCTTATAATGATTCACAAAAGTAACTTTGTGAACTTCAAATCATAATGGCCAACATGTTTTCTTAGATGGCGTAGACAGTATGAACCTCTGACATCCAAAACAAAATCATTTTTTAACATAAGCTAGACAATCTTCATTATTTGATTCCAGACATAGGTTACCTCAAAATTATTAACAAATAGTCTAAAAACCAGAATGACCAGCACCTGTAGGAGAGCATCTTGTTGCTGTGAATTCTGCTTCAAACATTTAGATGAAAAAAATCCTACCATATATCACAATCATTATCGGGTTGAAATTCCACTTCGACAGCCTAAGAAAGTGATATCTTATATTAACTAGAGCCTTATGCTAAACTTAGGATATCTTACTTAATAAGTGAGATATATCCCCACAATGACATGATTTTAACCAATACGAGGAGACACGTGTCTCACAAAATTTCAATTATCCCTTTTACATTCTAATTTAAGGCATTTCTTGTTTTATAGAACATAGGCGAAGCTCCTTTCAATCGTTTCTGGATGTATGATCGTTGTTATAGTGGAAGAAGAGGATTGAATGAGTCTTTTGTGATAGGCGTTGAAGAGTTTGTATGAACAACAAGACAGTCTAAATATTTTGAACCTGAAGGTGGGATTAGATGCTCTTGTATTAAGTGTGATTGTGCAAGGATTTTGACAGATGAGCTTGTCAAAGTTCATCTTTATAAAAAAGGGTTCATACCAAATTACTGGATTTGGACATTACATAGTGAAGATATGCCACATGTTGATTTACATGAAGACGATGATTTTGTACTTAGAGCTGGTGTACGTAGTGTTGAAATGGAGCAATTGTGTGACATGGAAGAGATGGTGAGTAACGCTTTGTGTCAATTTGAATCAGCCCAACAACCCAACGACACTAACTTAGAAGAGTGTCCTAATGAAACCACCTAAAGGTTTTATAATTTGTTGACGAAGGCAAATCAACCTTTATTTGAAGGGGCGACACACTCTAAATTGTTAGTATATGTTAGACTTATGTCTTATAAGTCAAATTGGAATATTCCCAACCAATGTTTAGATGCTTTCACCAAACTTTTGTTAGATCTCACACCACTAAATATGAGTTTTCCAAAAAAGTTACTATGATGCTAAGAAGTTAGTTTCAAAATTGGGATTGGAGGCTAAGAAGATTGATTGTTGTGTGAGTGGTTGTATGCTCTTTTATGATAACGATAGTGGAAAAAAAGATGCAGCATTGCTTGAATGTAAATTTTGTCACAAACCAAGATATCACCCAATTCATCAGGGATCAAGGCACAAAAAACCAATTGCAGTTAAGTCAATGTTCTATTTGCCTATAATCCCAAGATCACAAAGAATGTTTGCTTCTATGCAAACCGCACCACATATGACTTGGCATCATGAAAACCAAAGCTAAGGAATGCTACGCCACTTATTTGATGGTGAAGCCTGGAAGCACTTTGATCATAAACATCCAAACTTTGCCTCTGATCCACACAATGTGCGACTTGGTCTATGTTCAGATGGATTTAACCCTTACATTCAGGCTTCATCTACACCATATTCTTTTTAGCCCGTGATTGTTACTCTATACAATCTTCCTTCTGAAATGTGCATGTCAAAACCTTATATATTTTGACTTGTCTTATACCAGGGCCATCCAGTCCAAAGGCCTCTATTGATGTTTACTTAGAGCCCTTAATTGATAATTTGAAGAAGTTGTGGGTTGGTATCTTGACGTATGATGTTTCAAGAAAACAAAATTTTATGATGAGGGCATGTTTGATGTGGACTATTAATGATTTCCCTGTTTATGGGATGTTATCTGGTTGGGGTACACATGGTATATTAGCTTGTCCGTTTTGCATGGAGCACAATAAGTCATTCATGTTAAATTATGGACGCAAAAGTTGTTGGTTTGACTCACATCGTAGGTTCTTACCTAATGACCATCACTTCAGGAGAAATATTAAAGCCTTTCGAAAAGGCCAAGCTGAAATAGATGGGCTACCTCCTAGGTTGACACCATTACAAGTTTGGAGAAGAGTGAAATATTTTCCAAAAGTCATGGAAAGTGGTGTTACAAGGATAGATGGATATGGAGAGTGGCATAATTGGACAAAAAGAAGCATTTTTTGGGATCTTCCATATTGGAAAGATAAATTGTTAAGGCATAATCTTGATGTAATGCACATAGAGAAAAATTTATTTGAGAACATATTTAATATTGTTATGAATGTGATGGGAAAGACAAAAGACAACGAGAAGGCAAGAAGGGATTTAGGATTGTATTGCAAGCGAAAAGACTTGGAGTTGAAGGTTCAAGATAATGGGAGAATATTAAAACCAAAAGCGAATTACACTTTAACCATAAAAGAAGCTAAGTCAGTTTGTCAGTGGATAAAGAAACTTATGATGCTGGATGGTTATAGTTCCAACTTGGCTAGATGTGATGGAGTTGAAAATGGGAGAATTCATGGGATGAAAAGTCATGATTGCCATGTATTCATGGAGACATTACTTCCTATTGCATTTAGTGTTTTGCCCATTCATGTTTTAAACCCTCTTACTGAAATTAGTCATTTTTTCAAAGATTTGTGCTCTACAACATTAAAAGAGGAATCCCTAAGAAGAATGGAGGAAAATATTCCAATTATTCTTTTCAAATTAGAGGGAATATTTCCTCCTGGATTCTTTGATTCCATGGAACATCTCTGTATTCATCTCCCCCAAGAAGTATTGTTGAGTGCACCAGTGCAATATAGATGGATGTATCCATTTAAAAGGTATTGGATGACCTTCCTATTAATATTTATAATTAATTATGTCACATCTTTTTTGTAATAATGAATTTATTTATGTGTATAGATGCATGGGTGATTCAAAATGATCAATAAAAAATAAGGCTAGAGTTGAAGGTTCTATTAGTGCAGCTTATTTACACCGTGAGACAACATACTTTTGTTCTCATTACTTCAACTACTTTATGTTGTCACCACGCAATTAGAGGAATGAAGTAGAATGTCAAAGTAATCATTTAAAAGTTATTAGTTTTCTTAAAATATCGAGTATTGTTTTTAAGATTTAATTTGGGATATTCATAATTATCATTTTGTAAATAGGTGAGAG
Source organism: Vigna unguiculata (assembly GCF_004118075.2). Lineage (NCBI taxonomy): Eukaryota > Viridiplantae > Streptophyta > Magnoliopsida > Fabales > Fabaceae > Vigna > Vigna unguiculata. Next base: position 29,732,302 of record NC_040288.1, read on the forward strand.
GTGACAAATTTATATTAGAAAAATTATGGTAAAGAATAAAAGAATTAATTATGTTTTCAAGAGGAATGCTTGTGATGAAGATGAAAGAAATGCATTTATGTCATCTAAAATTGAGAAACTTCATGAGAATCCAAAAATTGAAGAAAATGGAAAACAACTCTCTAAGGTTCCTAAAGTTGCATATAATGAATTTGAAAATGCTTTAGAACGAGATATGGGGAAGCGTATTCAAATTTGGCAATACCCACCAAATCAAATTGATAAGGTACGAAGGGTTTATCTAAAATGGGGTTAATATCAAATGCATCTAGAAAATTATTTGTTGTCTGGTAAAGATGATCATCCAAGAAGATTTCAGTATACGTGGTTTAGCTTATTTTTCCTTCATGGTTAGAGTATTCGCCATTAAAAGATGTTGCATATTGTCGTGTTATCTTTTTAGTAAAAAACCAAGCGGACGACGTAGCTCAAATGTTTTCATTATTATAGGTAATTGAGTTGATTTTCATGGAAAGAGATGTTGCAACTAGCTTCAGTTCTGATTCAATTATTGAAGATTTGAAGTCATTAAAAGAACGTAAAGGAGCACCCTGAGTAAAGATAACTTGTATTTTTTTTTAATATATTATTTTTTTAATATGTTACTCTTTCGTATATATTATTGTCATATTATTTTGTATTCTATTGTCATAAGTGCTTGTTTTGAATAAAGAAAGTGATGTAAAAAATTTCTGCAAAATAATTAAAAATAATAATTTATATATAACAATTATAATTTGGCCTCCTAAAATTTTTGTTCAAGTTTCGCCACTGAAACTCACGCAAAATATCAGATGTTTTAAAACTGTCAGTAGATAACACGAGTTTCAGAACCATTGATAAGTAACAAGAATTAAGAAACCACTAGTAAATACTTGGAATTTTAAAATTGCATGTAAATACTGTTTTTACCAGGATTAGTAAAAACCACACTCAAAAATCACAGTGATAATAAATGAAAATTTAAAAGAATAAATTAATTAGTTATTTAAAAAAAAAAATCAATGTGTTTTAGACCGAATTTAAAGTGTTCAACTTTTTTTAAGGTTTGTCAAATGTTTAACTTTAAAATCAGATAAAAGAAAGTAGAATTTTATTTCTAGAAGGAAAAGTAAAAAATTGGTAGTTGATAATATTTTTATCAGAATAAATATAAATAATTTCATTATTATTATTATTATTTATATATGTTTGTAGATATTTTATCATAAATTTAATTCACATTTTTTTACTTAACAATTATAAGTTTTCTTTTTGTTAATTAGATATATATTCTTTGTTTTATTTAAGTGAGTTTTACTTTTCTGCATGTAGAGATGGCAAATAAATCCGTCCTTGTGGGTATTGTCCGAACCCGTCCCCATTTTGACGGGAAATTCCCGCATTGACTGGGTATGGGTATGGGGAATCTTCGACTTTTTTAATTGGGTATGGTGATGTACATATCCCTGCCATGATATCCGTTTCCGTTTAAATTATTAAAATATTCACAATTAATTAAGTAACCATATATATATATATATATATATATATATATATATATATATAAATTCTTTTATTTCTTTTAATTATTTGGTTTGTCATGGAACTCATTCGCATCTCAATTATATTTTTTATCTTATCATAACCTTTATGTAATTAGGTTAAAAAGATGTATGCCAATTAAATTTTTTTTATGTTTCACATTTGAATATTTATATTATTTTTTAATATTTTATTTATTATATATTTTCCTTTCACAATGTTTAATACTCACGATTTAAGTATTTATAGCACAAACATTTCGTTTACTAGGTAATATAAAAAAATCATTTACTTATTATTATTAGTTTTTGTTTCATTTGAAGAACTCTTTTGTTTCGCTAAAACAATTTTTGTTATTTCTCAATCATTGAGTATATATATTGATATTTGAAAAGTTTTCTTAGATCTCTAAGATATTTTTCAACTTATCATACCCTTAATTATACATTTGTTTTCCTTTGTGCGATTTCTTTCAATAGTCTCTCAAATTGTTTGTAAACATTTGTAAATTTTTTAATATTTTTATTTGTTGTTTATTTTCATTATGTACAATACTATTTTGATATATTTTATCTAATTATTTTTTATTTTCTAACTCATTATCAATCATACTGTAATTTTTTCACTATAATTGTATAAGTAACTTTTATCTACTACAATATAAAAATTTAATGTAATTGTCATGAATATTTTTTTATCATCATCCAACATAATTGAAGTTCAAAAAATACAAGATCTATGTTAAAAATTTATTATTACGATTATTATTTGTTCTTTGTATCATTTTGATTAAGTAATGTATTATAACTTTTATTAGTGTATAAAAATAGATTCATTAGAATTTAAAAGATTGAAGTAAACAAACATTTAAAATATATTTTAATTTGAATATTTATTTTCTTTTTATATTTTTAAAAAAATATTTTTAAATTTTATCAACTAGGTTTCATTAATGTTTGTAAATTTAATAAATGTGTTGGTTCTCATGAAATTTTATTCGGTATTATAATCTAAAATGTAAACAATTATAATTTATTTTAAACTTTTATTATATTTATTATTTGTTCTTTGTATCATTTTGATCAAATGATGTATTATAACTTTTATTAGTGTATAAAAAAGAGATTCATTAGAATTTAAAAGATTGAAGTAAACAAACATTTAAAATATATTTTAATTTGAATATTTGTTTTTCTTTTATATTTTTTTAAAAATATTTTTAAATTTTATCAACTAGGTTTCATTAATGATTGTAAATTTAATAAATGTGTTGGTTCTCATGAAATTTTATTCGGTATTATAATCTAAAATGTAAATAATTATAATTTATTTTAAACTTTTATTATGATTAATATTTGTTCTTTGTATCATTTTGATCAAATGATGTATTATAATTTTTATTAGTGTATAAAAAAGAGATTCATTAGAATTTAAAAGATAGAAGTAAACAAACATTTAAATCTATTTTAATTTGAATATTTGTTTTCCTTTTATGTGTTTTGAAAAATATTTTTAAATTTTATCAACTATTTTTCATTAATATTTGTAAATTTAATAATCGTTTTGGTTCTTATGAAATTTTATTATAATCTAAGATGTAAATAGTTATAATTTATTTTAAACTTTTACTATGATTATTATTTGTTCTTTGTATCATTTTGATCAAATGATATATTATAACTTTTATTAGTGTATAAAAAAGAGATTCATTAGAATTTAAAATATTGAAGTAAACAAACATTTAAAATATATTTTAATTTGAATATTTGTTTTCCTTTTATATTTTTTAAAATATTTTTAAATTTTATCAACTAGGTTTCATTAATGATTGTAAATTTAATAAATGTGTTGGTTCTCATGAAATTTTATTTGATATTATAATCTAAAATGTAAACAATTATAATTTATTTTAAACTTTTATTATGATTAGTATTTGTTCTTTGTATCATTTTGATCAAATGATGTATTAAAACTTTTATTAGTGTATAAAAAAAAGATTCATTAGAATTTAAAAGATTGAAGTAAACAAACATTTAAAATATATTTTAATTTGAATATTTGTTTTTCTTTTATGTGTTTTAAAAAATATTTTTAAATTTTATCAACTATGTTTCATTAATATTTGCAAATTTAATAATTGTTTTGATTCTCATGAAATTTTATTATAATCTAAAATGTAAACAATTATAATTTATTTTAAAGTATTTGATATAGAAGAAAAATTCATTCTTCTAATATTGAATATTTGATAATATTATGTTTCTTTATCGTAATTTTTTATTATTTTATAAAATTAATTAAATTATTATTGAAGTAGTAAGAAAATGGGTATGAGTGTACCCGTTACCTGGTGGGGATGGGAATGAGAAAAAAGTTTGATATCCATCAGGTTTGGGTATGGAGATGAGTATAATATTTTTTACAAAAATAAGTATGGAATAGCAAAATCCATGTCCGCCCCACCCATTGCCATCCTTATGTCAGAATTTGATGATTCATGGGAGGGTACAAATTGACTTTGACAGATTGACTCCCAAAGCCCATACCTTTCAAAATACTCTTTTGACGTTTCAACTAGTCTTATTAAACGTACACATAAAATGGGCTGTTAATATCACACTGTAACATTTTTTTTCTTCATATTTCTAGTATAAAAAGACAAGTTTTCGTTTTCCATATTTTGAATTATTTATGGCGGATAATAACAAAGAACAAATCCAAGAGTTATTATATTTGTAAGGTGGGTTAAATATTTTAAATTAATAGATATTGATAGCATACTTTTGATATATGTTAATTTAAAATAGAGTTAAATAAATTTTTAATTTTATCTTTAACACGTTATTAGAATTTGTTTTTGTCTAAAATTTTGATACACGTTTATTCTCCAATTTTTAAAGTAAAAGAATATAGTTTTTTAATCCAATTTTAACGTGACAACAACGTTTTTTAGACTCTAAAACTCCTCTTAAGTGAGTTAGAGTTAGGACCAAGGTCGGACGGGCTGATACGAGACAAAGGTCAGGACGAGCCGACCCAAGCCAAAGTTTGGATGGTCCAGTCCTAGCCAGAGTTTGAGAGGGGGCGAAGGTCATGAGGGGTCGACCCAAGCTGAAGGTTGAGACTGGTCGAGCTCCTAATCAAAAGTCAAAATTAGCCGGTTGAACGAAAGGTCGAGACGGACTGGTTCGAGTAGAAGGTCGAGGCAGGTCGGTTATGGCCGAAGGTCAAAACAGGCTGGTCTGAGGACGAGTTAGTCTAAACCAAAGTTTGGACGGTATGGTCCAGGCCAGAGTTCGAGAAGGGGTGAAGGTCATGAGGGGTGAAGGTCGAGACGAGTCGAGCCCTTGACTGAAGGTTGAAATTAGCCGGTTGAACGGAAGGTTGAGACGAGTTGGTTCGAGTCGAAGGTTGAGGCAGGTCGATTCTGGCCGAAGGTCAAAACATGCTAGTCTAGGTTGAAGGTCGAGAAGGATCGGTCTGGACCCAAAGTCGGGACAGACTGACCTATGTCGAAGTTCGTGACAAGTTGTTCTATGTTAAAGTTTGAGATGGATTAACTCGTGTCAAAAGTCAAGACGGACCAACTCGTACCGAAAGTCTAAATGGATCGAAGGTCAAAAGGAGTTGACCTATGTCGAAGATAAAGAAATTTTATAATTCTCAATGAAAATATATTAGCGAAAAAAATAATATTAGTAAAACTAATTTTATTGACAACTTTAAATTTTTTTATTATTCATGAATATTTCTATTAATAATAGATTTATTAATAAAATTTATCAATAAAATTTGTAGATAAATTAAAAGTTTTCTTATTAAGAAATATTTCCGTCGAAAAATTTTATTGTTAAATTTTTTTGATAATTTTAAAAAGTTAATATATATATATATATATATATATATATATATATATATATATATAATTCGATCCATTTATTTCAAAAGTAATTGGAATAACTTATTCTTAGTTTAATTATTATTTTTTTTTAAATTTTAAATTAATAGTTCATTAATAAATACATGCTAAAAACTAAGGAAGGCAACATAAATGAAAGAGGAGAAAAGATGCAGATATAATCCTCATTCCTTTGTCACTGCCATATATATCTCCTTTTATCCTTTAGCTTTAGTAATATTAACTAACATGTTTATTTGTTGTTGTGCATGCATTCTTCTTAAAATTGTAGGTGTGGTGGATGAACTATCTTTAATGTAAATGTCTTCAATACTTTCTTAGCATTCTTAGTCCAACACTACAAAACAAAATAATTAGGAATTTCAACAATCCTTTCTGCTCGAAAAATCATCAATATGTGTCTCCACAATATTCTCATAAACTCATAAAGCTAATAGTCACATTTATTAATTTTGGACTTCAAATTTATATCAATAATAATCATATTTCGAACATCATAACAATTAGACACAATATATACTAATGATTCTTTTATGTTGTATAGCCGCTAAAACCACTAATTTCCTTCCAAATTATACTCAATAATTCTTCTTCAATTATTTGAATACTAGGTGAGTTTTGAATATATCTTTCTAGGCCACACTTGAAAATAGACCTTTTATGATATATATATATATATATATATATATATATATATATATATATATATATATATATATATATATATATATATATATAACTTCTCAAGAAACTTTTTTATGATGTGCCACTAGCCAAAACAATGATATTTTTTGGAAACACTTTTACATTAACAACTCCTATGGCTAAATCTTGATCTATTATGATATATACATTTTTTTTTTCTTTCGCTCATTGTCTCTAACAAAGTATTAAACAACCATGTAAAAGAACTTTCTGACTCGTCATGCAATAAGGCACAACTAAATAAAAATTATTAGTAATGATTATTCAATCCAATAAACAACATGTTGTACTTATTGGTTTTATATATGGTATGAAAAGTTATGATATATCCTAAATTTTGGTAAGCTATCTTGATCTAGTAGTCACCCAAGAAAAATAAGTTCACAATTAAAGACTCTTCATCACATTGGAATGCATAAAAAAATGGATTTTCAACTTATTTTATAGTCATGTTTAGGTTAATGGGAAATGTTATTGAACTTTGAAGTTGCATACTCGTTAGTTGACTAAGGATTAATCACAATAGTTGGAATGCATACGTTGTCTTTTCTTCATTTTACTATTCTTTGCCATAACATGACAAAAAGGAAAGGATAGAGCATGAGGAAGATTTAATTCAATCTATGATCAAGTACTTAGGACAATAGGCGTTGCTTTGGTAACCTACATACTGACAACCTCTATTGATTATGCGTGTCAAAGGATGATGGATCAAGTATTGAGAATGATGCTAAATAACAATAGTTAGTATACATCTAAACACTTAACTAGGATAGTAACTAGACTAAATGTTAGGTTATTGATTTTTGCTTGTATTTGTTAGTTGTATTTGTCATTTGGTGTCACACTCCCTTCGTTTGATTGGTACGCTGTTGTGGTGAGTTTTGTTTTAAAAAATTATGTATATATATCTTTTGTATAAGGGTTGGAGCATCCCAAGTGCTTCATTATTTTAAATACATATATATAAATTGTTGATAAAAAAAACAATAATTAAAAGCAACTTCAACATCTCCAATGACTAAATTGTTCTTTGGAACATTCCTCGTATGGTTCCAAAATCTTTGTTAAAGAATGATGAATCACCATATTTAAAATAATAAACATCTTTTCTACGGGTAATCCTTCTTCCTCAAATTTTTTTTCATTAGATTTTTTGTTGCAACACTCATCTTCTTATGACACCTCATATTATTCACACTTTTAGGTTTGGGTGTATGGGAATGACATGATTGTGGTCATTGTTAAATGATTTAGTAACCCAATTGTTTTTCTTGTTGTCTCTTGAAACAATAAATGGAGCTTAACAACCTTTCTAAAAAGTTGCAGCCTGTTTTTCATCTTACAAATGTTATCCTCATGGTCTCAATTCACACAAATTTTCATTTTGTGTTGACTATCTCAATTCACACAAATTTTCATTATGTGTTGATATTCACTACAACATACTAAGATAGTAGTCTTTTCGATACTTGATCAAACAAATATTCCAAAATTATTCTTCTTGGTAAATGACGTGTAAAGTTTTCTAACATTTTCAATATATTCAAATTCCATCCCAGCACATGGTTCCATATTATGTTTTTGGCTTAAATACTACTTTGGTCCTATTTTTGTCGAGTTTGTTCAATGTGATCCTCCTTTTTTTTTTGTTCAATAAGATCCTAATTTTTGTCAATTTGGTCATTTTTGGTAACAACATTTAAATCATTAACAAAATGTGAACATTGTAGCCACATGTCAGTTTATGGTTTATTTATTTATTTGTCTTAATTTAAAAGAAAATCATCCATGTGTCAAGTCGGCGTCGTGCCACGTGGCAATGTCACTGTCACGTGTCAGTGTTAGTGTCACATGTCAGTTTCTTATATTAAATTCAGTCTCAATTTAGATTAATTTTGTTCAATTCACTACCAATTGAGTCCCCTCCAAATTGAGAAAAAATTTAATTTTACATAAATGTTATACTTAAAAGTTTATTAAAATTGACATGTTTATTAAATATTTCTTTCATTATTTTTAAACCCACTTTAATTATATTATTAAAATATAATTATTACATTTATGTTTGATTTTTGCTACATGTAAAAATTAGGGTTAGAATTTGTTTAAAAACAATGAAGAGTTTTCTTTCTAATTTTAAACTAACTTTGACCCTACTTTTTTAACCAAGTCTAACCCTATTTTTAAACAAACTCTAATCTTATTTTTCACATGCAGCAAAAATAAAACATAAATAACAATTATATTCAAATAACATAATTAGAGTTGGTTTAAAAACAATGAAATAAATATTTAATAAACATGTGAATTTTAATAAAAATTTAAGTATAACATTTATATAAAAATAAATTTGGTTTCAATTTGGAGAGGAACTAAATTAAACAAAACTAACAAAAGGTGGGACTGAATTGAACAAAGTAATGAAAATTAGTGGCACTAACACTGACTTAACACATGACACTGTCATGTGGTACTGGCACATGACACTGTCATGTGGTACTGGCACTGTCACATGAACACTTTTTGTAAAATTAAGAGAAATTTAAAAAAAATCACAAGCTGACACATGACATATAGTGTTTACATTCTGTTAACGATGTAAACATTGTTACATAAAAATGACCAAATTGAAAAGAATTGAAACCTTATTGAACATACAAAAAAGGATCACATTGAACAAACTCGATGAAAATAGGAGTCAAAGTAGTATTTAAGCCTAAATTTTTCGCCCTTGAGAAAATACAGTAACACTTCTTCAAAAGAAGTTGTTGTATTAACATACATGACCTCTCTAATTTTGTTCAACCTTCTTACAACTTCTAGACCTAGAAGAAAAGAAAGAAATTCTAGATACAACTTACTATATTTCTTTAAAGTTTATTACTTTAAAAGACTATATATAACTCTATAAGTATTGTCAATTTTGGTTAATTTGGTTTTTTTGGATAATGATATTTAATGGAATGTGAATTGTGTATGTCACATGTCAAATTATGGTTTTATTTTTCTTAATTTAAAAAGAAAATTGTCCACGTGTCAAGTCAACATCATGTCATGTGGTAGTGTCAATGTCATTGTCATATGCCAATTTCTTATATTCAATTCAATCTCAGTTTTAGTTAATTTTGTTGAATTCAATCCAAATTTTCTTTAATTTTTTCAATTGAGTCTCCTCTAAATTGAGATCTGTAAGGCCCATTAATATTATTCTTTACCTTCCTACCCTAAACTAAAGGGTTGTCCTTGTAAGTGGGCCTAAGGGGCTGACCTAGTAAATAAAAATCTTCTTAGTTGCCCTAAGTCACATTTTTCATTCATTTCAGAGAACCTAAGACTGCAGCTGTCAACCCCTTCGCTAGGGTTTTGCTTCCACTATCACGTTGAGCTAAGAGAACTTGTGCTCCATGTAAGTATCTCTTCTAGCCGTGCTGGTTCCCTTTTACCATCTTTTCGTAATTTCGGTTAAAAGCCTTTGTTAACGTCATTTTCTGATTTTGTCCCACCCCTATTTCAGCCCATAGTTCATCCTTAGAGCTGTTGCACTCGTGGTCGTGCCGTCGAGGTCGTAGCTAAACTTTTCCAGGTACGGGGAAGTTAGAGTTTGAGTCTTGATTGTTTTATGGCTGAGATTGAGTTTGTTAGATGTTGTATGCACTATATGATTGTGTTGAATGTGTGAACTGCCATGTACTGTCTTTTGGGTGCAAGCATGTGATTGTTGCAGGTGGAACAGTGGCGGGATCTGTTAATCTCGCCCAGGCGAGACTTGTAGGAGTAAACTAAGGGTTCGCGAAACCTCGCCCAGGCAGAGGACTCTGGTTTTGAGCGAGGCCTAGTCTCGCTCAGGCGAGAGCCACTCGCCTAAGCGAGGAGGAGTGAAGGCCTGGAATGTTGCTGTGGTCTAGCCCAGGCGAGGGACGTCACTGTTGGGCGAGAATTTGTCTCGCCCATGCGAGCCAGGACTCGCCTAAGCGAGCCTGCGAGAAAGTTCCAGCCCTAGTCACGATCTCGCCTAAGCGAGAGTCTATTGCCTAAGCGAGAGTACCCCTCTCGCCTGAGCGAGGGCTCTTGACTTGAGCGAGATGCGCTGCGAGTTGGGGGACTTTGATACATTGTGAATTGTATTATTGGTTTATGATGTGTTTGTGTGATGTATGAAATCTGTGAAATGAAAGGCATGGTATGTTCTGTATTATAAATTGGATGGATGTGATTGAAGAATCTTGGCATGTGAAATCAATGAATGGGTTGGAATTAAAGGGGCATGATATTGTTATGAGATGAGACCCTATACTCATAGGGTGGAAATGACCAGTGGTATGGATTCAACATGGGATTCGAATGAGGATTCATTTTCAGGGGTTGGTACGAAATTGTAAGCATGATTAATGTTCTCTCAATGTTGATGTATGAGTTTTAGTCCGTGCCAGTGTGTAATTCCTTGGAGTCTCTAGGTGAGACCTCCAGTGTTGCACTTCAGTGATCGGGACGTAATTCCATGACCCCTATTAGTGGGTGTTCATGGTGGTGCCCCATCTGTATGGTCTAGTAAGGATTCAAGGTAAGGTTGCATCTTGACACTCTAAGGAGCCAGTTAGTCTCACTTAGAGCGGATTGACTCCTGTGGTGAGAGTAGCAGGATGCCCGAAATTCATTAAGGGTTAACCTTGTGGTGAGGGATTGATTCATTGTAACACTTGTGACACATAGCTTGGGGCTGAGCAGAGGTATTCACCACAAGTGCAAGCATCCGCTGAATCCGACCAGACTATACGTATTTGGATGAGTCGAGTCAGGGTCTAGTGTATTGTTTGTGAAGTCAGAACATGTTTGGGTGATATATATATATATATATATAAAATGTTGGATTGTGCATTGATGTGTGGCTACTTGATGAACTATTCTACTCTAGCTTACCATGTTTGTTGTCTGGTTATCTTGTATGTGGTTCTTCTTCTTGCGATGATCATCGATTAAATTGATGGGAGCAGATGGGCGAGATCCTCGTGGTCAACAAGGGAATGGTGACTCCGCTGCTTAGCCATCTGGGCTGGACTTTCCTTTTGTTTTAAGCTTTCTTTTGGGGGCCACGACCCATGTATTTGGCTACCCACTAAACTTCTATTTCTGTTTGGTTTCCCGTATCTGCTTAGTTAACGTCTTGGTATGCCTTGTTTCATCGTGAGGCGTTTTGTGGAAAACATATAAGACTGCGTTGTTATGCTATTATGTTATGACATTTCCTTTAATTTTTGCTATTAATTAAATGGGGTGTTACAAGATCAAATTTAATTTTTATATAAATGTTATACTTAAATTTTTATTAAAATTCACATGTTTATTTGACATTTCTTTCATTATTTTTAAACCAACTCTAACTATATTATCACCAGTGCAGTAAAGGCTTTTGGCCCCATATATTTTCGTTATTCTGCCTCGGTTTTAGACCCGAGGCATATTGGGATGAGGCCAAAAGCGAGTGTCTTTTGGTCTCGGTTGCAAAGGACCAGAGCCAAATCTGGAATTGAAAATCCCTAAATCTGCTATCCTGGTATACTGATTCTCGAGGGTTTAGAACCCTAAATCCAAAATGTTTCGAACTTGCTTTTGAACTCATCGCACTGTCTCTATTTGATTCTTCATACTCTGCTGCCATGGTGGAGCACGCATCTCAGGCGGGGTTTTTCTTTTTGCAGCGGCACGCGACTCGCAGTGGTGATTCTGCAGCGGCAGTGGCAGAGGTTTTTGATGGCGGTGTTGATGGTGCAGTCATGCGCGAGTCGCAGGCGATGTTCCTTCAGCGGCGCGACTCGTGGTGGTTGTCGGAGGCGCGAGGCAAATCTGGTTCGCAAGACAAAGTAACAGTGATGAGGTTGATGGCGTCGCAACAGAGGTTGTTTGCATCTTCGCTTGCAGCAGTGTCGATCTTTGTCATTGAAGTATGGCTCTGAACGCGTAACAACAACCTAGTTTCACGTCGCTGTGGCACGCGATGGTGTGACATCGCGCTGGCACCCGGTCTGGTTGCGTTTTGGGGGAGTTGCACAGAGGAGAAAAAATCAGTTCGTGATTTGGGTTCGTGCAGAGAAGATGAACAGTGCAGGGTTCGCGAATTTGGAATCCTAAATAAGGTCTATGGCCTCGGTTCCATTAATAACCGAGGCATAAAGTCGTATAGGCCTCGGTCCTATTCCACCCGAGGCCAAAGCCTCTGCTGCCAATGGCAATTTTGAAATTTTGGGGAACATTGATGAGTTATAGGCCTCAGTTGAGTGATAACCGAAGCATATAAACCCTTATAGGCTTCGGTTGGAAAGGGACCCGAGGCAAAAAAGTTCGAAAAAATTCAAAAATGTCATCGCGTCCTTATAGGCTTCGGTTCCGCAATAACCGAGGCCTATAAGGCGAGTTAAAAACGCGATTCTGCACTAATGTATTATATTTATTGTTTGATTTTTGTTAGAAGTAAAATGGTAGGGTTAGAGTTGGTATAAAAAAAACAAAGAATTTTCCTTCTAATTTTAAATTAATTTAATCCTACTTTTTTAACCAAGTCTAACTTTATTTTTAAATGTTAAGATAAATAATATTGTTATATTATAAATTTTATTTGCCAACGTAATTTTTATTATTATAATATATAACCATTTTTTAAAATGTACTTTTGAAGGTTAAAAAAATAAACAACTAGTTTATTAAGATCAATAAAATTAGTTAAAACAATAAATTTTTAATTGATAATATCATGAATTGATTTTTCTCTTTAAACTTACCGATCAAATTACACTACTAAAAAACATATACTTCTTACCGATCTTTTTTTGAAATTTTTTTCTTAAGAAATACTTGTAAATTTTGTTATGAATAATAGTTTGCAAGAATTTGTCACTAATTTTTTTTGCAAAATATTTTGCACAAAACATTTTTCGTAGAACATTTTATAAAAAAAATTTACGAATTTTATAATTTTGTAGAAAATAATCACACACAAAAGAATTATATACCAATTCAAATGCGTAAGAAAAATAGGAAAAAATAGTCTTTTCTTATAAAATTTTATAACGAAATATTAAAAGTTCTAGCAGTGCTAAATGATTTAGTGGATAGTGTTAACAAACTCTAATTTTTGATAATAGTATGCACTTAGTAATAAATAGAAGCATTTAATGGACTTTTACAATTAAGCTATTAAAACATTTTATTTTTAATATTGCGAAAAGGTACACCTAATATTTTTATTCGTAACAAACACGAAAATACGATTTCTTAAAGAATCGTTGTCTTTTCTTTGAATTTAAATTTCTACTTATTATTAGATAAATTTATTACTTCATATATAATGGAGTATATTATTATACTTCCAACATTTATTTATATTTTTATTTATTATTATTATTATATAACATTTTATCACTGAAAATGGTTATTATTTATTTGTTTAAAAATTACTATTATCAAAATTGTTTTTCTAAATAACATATGATAATTAGTCTCGTCTAGAGATGGCAAATAAATCCGTGACCGTGGGTATCACCCGAACCCGTCCCCGTTTTGACGGGGAATCCCCGCTTTGACTGGGTATGGGTATGGGTATGGGTATGGGTAATACCCGAAATTTTCAACTGGGGATGGGGATATATATATACCCGCCCAAATACCCGTCCCCGCTTAAATTACTAAACTATTTATAATTTATTAAATAATCTAAAAAATATATATAAATAAATAATATATTTACACATAAAATATAATATAATATAATATAATATAATATAGTATATATACATATAAATAAAATATACTTATATATATATATATATATATATTTACACATATACATATAATATAATATAATATAATATAATATAATATAATATACATATAATATATATACATAATAATATAATATAATATATATAATATATACGTATAAAACAAATTAATCATTTAACTAGTGAGATCTTTTATAAACAAATTTATAACATTACAAATTTATAAAAATTTAAAAGAAATATATATATATATATATATATATATATATATATATATATATATAAAAGCATAAAATATCTACGCATATACATATAATATATATACATAATAATATAATATATATTATTATATTTATATTATTATATAATATAATATAATATATACTTAAAATAAATATATATCTATAAAAATATATATATATATATATATATATATATATATATATATATATATATATATAAACATAAGATATCCACACATATAATATATATACATAATAATAATAATAATATAATATATAATATAATATAATATATATAAATAATTATATATATATATAAACATAAAATATCCACACATATAATATATATATACATAGTAATATAATATATAATATAATATAATATATATATATATATATATATATATATATATATATATAACATATTTCTCATTCTCTTTGTTTTTTGTTATACACTTTGTTTACTCTCTCAATTGTCTGGTTTGTTTTTCAAGATTTAATTTTGAAGGTAATTTTTCTTCTTCTTATTACATAATTTTTACTCTCTGTACATGGTTATGTTCAAATAGGTGTTCCTCAATTTCATTCTATGAAATAATTTTTAGGTTACACATTTGATTATCTTTATTTATTTATTTATTTTCATGAAAATGTTTGACTCTTATTTTGTAGCTCTTCTTTTTGTTACTTTGGTTATACACTTTTTTACTCTCTTTTAATTGTTTGGCTTGTTCTTTAAGGTTTAAGCAGATCTTCAAGGTACTTTTCCTTTTATCATAATCTTAATTATACATTTTTTTTCCGTTATGTTATGTTCAAATGGATATTCTCAAATTTGGGTCACACATTTAATTATCTTTACTCCTTTATGATAATTTTATTTATTATTTATTTTTTGTTTCATGATAATGTTTAATTCTCAATTTTAAGTGCTCAATTGCATAAATCCTTAATTTAATTCAAGATCAAAAGATGAAGAATCTATGTTTAAATTTGAATTATTATTAATTTAATTTTGTTATTTGTGCTATTTCGTTTAAGTGGTATAATATAAATTTTTAATAGTATAAAAATATTTGAAATATTTTTAAACTTGATTATTGGTTTTCCTTTTATATTTTGTTAAAAAAAATATTAACCTTTTTACTTTGTTTGATTTTTTTTTGTTACGTATGTTAGTTTCTAGAGAAAATGAGCACAGGAGATCAAGATTTGCAGGTACCAAGTCTACCACAGTGTTCACAACAACCAACTCCCTTTCAAAGTTCCAATAATGACAGTCAATTATAATATCTAATTAAAATATAAAATTTTAATTAAAATTTCTAGTAATATTCTAGTAATTAAAATTTTCAATTTCAATTATTATATCATATCTAATTTTTCATTTTTTTTCTATGTGTAGGTGGATCGAATGCAAATGAAACCACTGATCATTTGTAAAATTAATAAATATTTTGGTTATTATAAAATTTTAGTAATATGTAATTTTTTAGCTTTTATATAATTATTTGAATTTTATTTAGTTGTTATTTGATACTTTAATTTGAGATTTATACTATTATAATATTTTTCTTAATATTTGACATCATGAAAATAAAAAAAAGTATGTTATTTTAATATTGAATATTTTGATAGTATCATGATTCCGTTGGTGTGATTTTTAAATTTTTTTTATAAAAAATATTTAATTGATATATGGAACAATAAAAAAATGGGTATGGGTATGGGTATAAGAAAATACCCGTTACCCGGTGGGGATGGGGATGGGTCAAAAGTTGTATACCCGTTGGGTTTGGGGATGGGGATGGGGATGAATTTTTATTATGGGGATGGGGATGGGATCATGATACCCGTACCCGCCCCGCCCCGTTGCCATCCCTAGTCTCGTCTAATGGATCCTTCAAACAAATCCAGACTTTTTGGTCAACTGGAGATTATTTAGTTCGTTGTATAAACTATTTTAATTTCACATTCTTATAAATTTATATATTTCTTAATTCCCCATATATTAAATTAATAAACTATTTATGCATTAATGTTTTATTTTAATTTTAAAAAAATCAAATGTGTATTTTCATTATAATTTCAATAGTTAAGAGTTGCTACAGTTTGCCAATGATTTTTTTTTTAAAGTCACATATGATATCTATTACTCTTTCGAAGCAGTTCATCATAACTTTATTCGTAGAGAAAAAATTATTTCGAAGTTTGATAATATTTTATTTTTAGTATGATATAAAGAATTCTAATTTTGCTACTAAAATTATAGTTTTATTAATTTTATTTGAACTTCATTAATATTTTAAACACGTGTTACAGTTATTAAATAGAACGTATATTTAATTATAATAATCATGATCCAAAATCAAATGAAACTAATATGGTTGAAAAACTTATATATATGTATTTAGCATCAGTCGTTAAATAGTGTTTAGCATTGGATTTCCGTCGCTAAATAAAACTAATATGGTTGAAAAATTATAGATGCTAATTTGTTATCAGTTACGATTTTAATTAGTGTTGTCGGTTTAGCTAATCCTGATTTGTCATTAAGTTTTAAATTAATTTTTTAGTAAGGCAATATAGCATGGATGAAGTTAGAGATGTATTTTTATTTTAAAATTTATTTAATTTGATGTGAACAAGTCAATGTTAATGACAACAAATTAAAAAAAAATCACGTACAATACTTTTATATTCAACAAATATAAATAAAAAAGTAGAAAAAAAAATATAATGGATGAAAAATATAAATGTGTATAAGGGAGATAAACGTGTATCAAAGAAATGAGAATAATAGAATGAGATAAGAAGAAGAACGTAAATAAAAAAGAAGAGGAGAAGAATATAAATAAAGGAGATGCAAAAAAAAATGTAGATGGATGTATGTAGATGAAAAATATAAGTGTAGATAAAACGAAATAAACATAATACACAAGATGAGTGTGAATGAAAAATATTAGTGTGAAAAAATTTATTTGTGAATAAAGAAGAAGAGTGTGATGGAAATTATATAGTAAGTGTGAGAAAAAGAATTATGAGTGAGAAAATTTATAATCTTTAAATTATAACCATTACATTACATTAAAAGTACTCTATAGTTGATATTCAATATGAAGAGCGTACTCGAATTCCAAGTATAAAAATATATGCATCGGCTAAAAAGTATATGCGTAGACCAAGTCAACACCAACATTATTTATTTTAGATTTTTTTCTTATTAAACAAATTAACTTTATTTATTTTAGTTCTTCTTTTTCATATTTTTCGTCTGCTAACCGACGTTAACTTAAATAATTTAAATATTAAAAATTAATAAAACTAGTGCTAAGTCAATCCTAACATTATTTATTTTTAATAATTATTTTATTTTTTTTATAAATAGCGTTAACTTTATTTGTGCTAACTTAAATAAATAAAAATATTAAAAATAAATAAGGATAATGTACACCAACCTTATTTATTTTAATTATTTTTTTTTCATATTTATAGTCATTTTAATCAACTCTAATGAAAAAATTTATTTGATAAAAATTTTAAAAAATAATTTTGTTTTATTATTATAATTAAAATTATTATATTAGTATTATAATTTTTTCTTGTAATGTTAAAAGAAAAATATAATAATGTTACGATATTTATTTATGGAATAACATATAGATATTTAAGAAATAATAAATATTCTAATTAAGGAAATAAATCTCCTATACATCAGAAACAAATCTGCCAATTATTATAATTAAAATTATTATATTAATATTAATTTTTTTCTTGTTAAAACAAAATATAATAATGTCACGAGATATATTTATGGAATAATTTATAGATATTTAAAAAATAATTAAGAAAATAAATCTCCTTAAAAGAACCTAAATCAGAAACAAATACACCAATTATTATAATTAAATAATTATATTAATATTATAATTTTTTCTTTTAGTGTTAAAAATAAAATTTAATAATGTCACGAGATATAATTGTGGAATAACATATAAATATTTAAGAAAAAATAAATATCCTAATTAAGAAAATAAATCTCCTTATCAGAAAATCCTAAATTAGAAATAAATCTGCCAAATAATTCCTAATCCCAATCATTTAATTTTACACATTTCAAATAATACTATATTTATTATACTATTTTCCATATATTTTGACAAATATTTTTTTTATTATGAAACCCTAAATCTATTTTCTCTTTACTTTCTATAATTTTTCCACTTCTCATTTTTGCCCTTTCTTCAGTTGTAAGAGAAGTTAGAGAAAAACATTTTGAACACAAAATTGGTAAAACAAAAAGAAAAAGGTGGCAAAAATGGAAAGAAACAATGGGGGACACTAGCCATTCAGATTTACATATTGAAATAAAAAAAGGACAAGAGTTATGAAAAGTTCCTCGGTTGAACCAATACGGGAGGCAATGGCATTCTTGATTTTTGGTTCATGTTTCACTTTACATATCCCCATTTATGAGTCTATTATGCCATTTTCCATTCTTAATCTCTTTGTATATATATCTCTGAAGAAGGATCTGTGTTTCTTCTCTTTCCCTCTCTTGGGACCCAACAAATTGACATGTGAGAAGGAAGGGACAAAAGAGAAGAGGCCACCATATCTACATCTTCTCTCATCACTTCTTTCACCCCCTACATCTCCATCTTCTTCAACAAAACTCCTTCTTTTCCCTCAAGTTCTTGCATTTAATGCACATTTATTTCCTTCTTACTACAAATACTTCTCCTACCTCCCTACATTTTCCACACCCCACAACCAAGTTTTTCACACCACATCCATCCATGTCAACTGCATCATATCTTCTCCTCTTCTTCCTCTGCATTTCATTGCATGCATCTTATGCTCGCCATCTTAATAATATCAAGCTCCAACAAAAATCACACTTCTCCATCAAGGTCTGTTACTAGTATTATTCTTATCATTTTTTTTTTTACTGACATAGAAAACTTACATGGTACTTTCAGAAGTTTGGTACGTCCTTCAATTATTGGCCTTAAGAACAACTACACCAAAACTCTTATCATATATAGTACTAGCTGAATGCAGAGAAATTCTATGTTTCTGATACAATAATGTTTTCCTTTGTCTGTTTTCATGTGTCTCAGTGTTTGGTTTTTGGCTTTGTGCAGCTTAATGAAGGTCCCAACAAGACGGAGACTCGGTTGGTCGGTGATTCTGAGAAGCCAAGGAACCGAAGAAGCACAACAAACCATAGGGTGCAGCAAGCAGTTAAAAACGGTTCAGGTGCTTTAAAAAAGTCTCTTGTTTCAGTTTCTTGGCGTGTGCCTCACAACAACAACAACAACAACAACAAGAAACCTCGTCAGAAACATCCTGGTTTTGACTTGGACTATTCTCCACCCAAGACACACCCTCCTCATCACAACTGAGCCACAATAAATGGAAGAATAATGTGAAGCCCTGACCAACATTGAAGAGAAAAATATTCAGCATGGAAGACAGGGTCACATTATAGTTGAAATCTATAGCATATATGTATCACTGCAGAAACTTAATAACTGTTATGTGCTATGACTTTAAGGTACACTGAGTGTTCCCTTTTCCTTTCTTTCTAATTTTATAAATATGAAATGTACATCAGACATATTTCTTGCTACATGCATATATATATAGATATATATATATATATCTCCTGTGTCAGGTGTATATATATATATTTAGAATTTCAGATTTCATATATTATTATAAGAAGAATTACTCATGACTATACTTTATATATCCTTCTAGGTGTGATCATTGACTATTAGCACCATTATATCCTATCTATAACTCCTCTTACCGTTGTAATGAAGAGTTATTCTCTCTCTTTATTTGTCTCTGAGATATGCTGATATAGTATGCATATATAACATGGTTTTGTAAAAGGGTCCACCACCATGAATGTAACTTATAAGTTTCTTGATTACCCTTTATTATGATTATAGTTGTGGTCGCCTGCAATTTTTGTATAATATATGTAAGGTTGGTGATTCAACTTCATCATATTCTCTTTGTTTTTTCTTCTTACAGTTACTAATGATTTTGATGCAGTATAATATGGTGATATCGGAAATGATACTGATATTTAAGTGGTTAATACAATATCAGATCTTCTTTTCTTTTTTGAAGAAAAAAAAAAAAAAAAAATATATATATATATATATATATATATATATATATATATATATATAACACTTGAACTTGAAAAGTCAACAAATGCATTGATTTCTCCATGGTCCAAGAAGTTGGATGAAGAGGTTCTGATAAAATGCTATTTCACTTCACATCAACCTTTTCATAGACTCTAAAGGTGTTTGTATTTTTACATTTGCCCTTTTTAAAACACAATCATGTTTTAATTATAGAGCATTAATTCTTTTTACCCATTCTTTTATGATTAATTAAACATATCATGTGTTCATATTTGTAGAAATAGTTCATTTACCAAAAAATTTTGTACTCGACATATATACAAAACTAGTAGCATAAAAAAGAGCCCTAAAACTAAAAGAAAATTAACTTAATTGCCTTGATATCATTCTTCATTAATACGTAAGTGTTCAACATGTTCCTTAGATCTTCATATATAGTTTGAAATCTTGTAATATATGTATTCATTTTTTCCTTCTTTTATTTTTCATACAATTGATGCATTGAAAGTTACAATGTGGTACGTACTTACATCATTGTCATGTGATGTGGTTGCAATTTTTTTCTTCATCTTATAAAATGAAACAAGTAACTGCAAGTTGATTCTAAGAAGTTGGTAGTTGGTGTTCTTAAATGAGGGAAAACGAAAGCAATAGCAACTGGTCCAACAAATCTTCCTTCCCACATGGTTTTTATATTTTTTCCCACTTTTTTTTCTCTTTGTCCCTTTCTTATTTTGCCTTATAAACACATTACGTTTCTCTGTGTGTGTGTATATTTACAAATATATATTCTATGAACAGTGAGATAAGAAAAAGAAGAAAAAAAAAATTATCCCAAACCAAAATATTCTATGATATAGCATTCATTGATTTTGTTTAAAGTTTATTACTTAAAAAGGCTATATAACTCTACAAGCATTAAATTAAATATTTATGTAACTGTACCATAGTAAGAATGTATTGGGATTGGAACCTAACAAAACAAGAACCAACAGCAATGAATAATTTATGTAACTGAAATCTTTAATTTTCATGAATCATGACATGACATGACACTTTCATATTATAAACTAACTAAAAATTATTTTATGGATTATCAAATTAAAAGGTTTTTAATTAATTATAATTTATATTAGAGTAATAATATTTTAGAATATTTAAATAAAAAATCAATTTTTAATCTATTCTTTGGACAAACGGACATGTGGGTCAAAATTTATGAGATTTACAAAGTTATAGTTAATTACACGAATTTTCGACATAAAAAAAATGTATTTTCATACATACGTATAACTCAATATTTATAAGCCAATTGGTCCCATAGCAATACAAATTAGAGGAACGAAATTGTCTTCATTGAGGTCCTTTTAAATAAATGAAAAAAAATATTTAGTTATAAAAAAAATCCTAAAATAAAATATGTTTCCAAAAGTAAAGAATGTATTCATATTTTTTGTTTGACTGACAAAAAACAAAAAATAAATAAAAGAGACAAGTAATTGAACCTAAATTAATAAAAAAATATCAGTGGGGTACACGAAAGTGGCATTCATGACTTTGTAACCCTGCATATGCATGAACTTTTCAATGGAACAACACTTTATTTTGACCAGTCTATTTAATATTTAAATAATGTATAATAAAAGTTTCAGAAGAATTTAACTCTTTTTTATTTATTTAAAGATTATTCATTTACAAAAAAAAAAATTATCCTCCTTTTGGAATTACAATTTACTCCTTTTAGAAATTAATCAGTCGAAATTGATTCTATTTAATATTAACATTTTTTTAAGAACATTTTTCTCTCTCTACGACATATAATGTTATCAATCTCTATTATAAACTTTCAGTAAAAATATAAAACAAAAAAAAAAATGTTAGAGTAAAGCTCCAAACTTAGTAAACAAGGATTAAGGGGTTCTAAAACTCTATTTCATCTTACAAAGTTTTTAAATTCAGAAACGTTTTATTTCTCAAAACGTATATTTTCTTTTCGGAAATCAATATTGTTCAAGTTAATAAACAAGATTATTATAAATAATAGCAAAATTTCTCTTTTCATTAAAGACATTAACATGTGGTTGACTTAAGTAAAATTGGATATTACATTTCTTTAAGTAAAGTTTGTATATATATATATCACGAATTAAAAAAGCATGATTAGAAAGATGATTATACTAGAAACAATAAATAAAATATTTTGATAAAGATTAGTGAATGATGAAATCGAAACATACTAGGTAAAAAGTAAGAAAAATGTAACACTAACTTGTGCATGAAAACAAGGTTGTAACAAAATAGAAGTTGTTTGTTTATTGGTTTAGTGCAAAGTAACCAAAGCCAGGGTGTTCTGCACCAAACAAGGGACACGAGATGCAGCAGTTCCAAGTATGTCTCCTATGGAAGCTGATATTCAACTTTGATGGAATATATAATCTCAATAAAGACAAATTTTGGGATTGAGAAAAGGGAAACTAAAACCAGTTTCTTAGAAGTGGCACAAGCAACAACACACATTCTATTCTAGTATTTTTCAAGAAGGCAACAACAACAAGAAGGCACATTAATTCCCAACAATGTTATGGAAAATTGCAGAACTTGCTCACTAAACTATGTTGTTAATATGCCACCAGACAACCCTTTGAAGTGTTCTTGTCTCTCTCAACCTCATGGCTATTCCTAGCTCACTTTCATTCATACATGTTTGATGAATCCCTAGGACAAATCCCGTCTCATATACTTCAATATTCTCTCTCATGTGCGTCCCATTTTTCTGCCTCTCAATATGAACACAACATACAACAACCCCTTTATGTGCATGTCTCTTCTTTCATAGATTACATGTTTAATACCTCATATTACGTGTCTCTTCTTTTAGGATGCATTAAAAAATTTTGGGAATACAAATGTCAGTTTAAGTCTCTCACATTGATAATCTTACACTGAATAAAGATTAAAAAGTTAAACATCTTGTAAGAAAGAAAATTCAGCTTTAAAACTTTGGAATGGATTGAAAATGATGTCAAATTTTTTGTATAAGTTGATTCAAGTTTTATTTGTATTTCTTGGATAAATCTGTCTTCAAAATACCCATGAAATAATATTTTATGTCAAAAGGTTAATTTTTTAAATAGATTTAAATATATTATTAGAAGACTGGTCTTTAACTATATATATAAAAAAGTACTAGCCAACTATGTTGTTTTGGTAACCAAGTGTTGATATATGCATGAGGTCAATAGAAAACCTGAATATACATATGGGGAATATAATTAATACAAACACAATTTTATTGCTTGCGAAAAGATACTCAACTTATGTGGAAGGTAGATAAGTGATATCCAATAAGAATCTTTAGCACTTCTTAAATATCGGTAAGAGTTGTCACTCTTAAAAGGTTATCATTATTATCAAACAAGAAAAAATATCACATTAATAACCAATTTTAGTGACAAAATAAAAAATTATTAATTATTAAAATAGTCATTGTTATGAATAAAAATTATAATTGGTCTCTAAAATTTAACTATCAAAGTTTTGGCTATCAAAAAAATTAGTTTATAAATTGGTCACTAAACATTAGCTACCAAATAAATTAGTTTCTAAATTAGTCTCTAGTTAATTAGTGACTAATTTAGTAACCGATTATAATTTTTTATTTATAATAGTGACTATTTTAGTAACTAATAACTTTTTATTTTAAATTGATATCTAAATTCATGTTAACTATTTTTCATGTTATTTAATAAATAAATATTTATGTCAATTTCGAGTTAGTGTTGATTAAAATGACATTCTAAAGTTGTCTTAGTGTTGGATGTAATAGTTGGCTAAACTGACTTTACGACAACATAAACTATTTTTAACATTTTAATAAGTAATAAAAATATTTATTTTAGTGTTAGACTATTGCTTCTGAGGCTAACTAAAATTATTTAATTAAAAAATTTAAAAATTAATCATGACTTAGTGTTAGTTAAGTTGACTCTACAAGTGTTTGTCTTTAAAAGTCAACTCTATAACTTAATTAGTTTTTATGCTTTGTGGAGTCTTTTATTTATGGGATGCAAGATCAAAGATAACTTTTATTTAGCGTGGACTTTTCTTTATTTGCATTAGCATGTGACTGACTCTATGTGTTTTTCTTATGATAAATAATCACTACCATATTTGTATTTATACATTGCTTTGTAAATGGATCAGTACATGAGTAACTTATCTAGAGATTGGTTTGAGGATAAATTCATTGATAAATTGGTTTGCAAGTATAAATTTCACAAATTAGTATATAGATAAGGATGATAAAAAAGTAGGATAGGAACAAGATTGACTATATCATCCCAACTCTCAAATTAAAAGTTCACCTATCTCAGATTCAACGAGTACAAAAGTTTTCCCTCATCTTCATCTCATTGGGAGGAATAAGTATACACATACTCGTGCTCATACCATATTTTTATTGTTTCAAATTTTTAATTAAATATTTTTTTATAAAAATAAAATCTACAATGAAGAAAATATGATGTTATTAAGTATTCAATGTAAACAGAATACACATCTTCATTTTATAAATATCATATAAAAATAAATTATCATTATATAAATATCATATAAACAAAGAAATTATAATTGTATAAGACTACGAGGACTGCGATAAAGACACACACATGTACACACGCACGCACACACCTACACACGCGCACATGCACACGCGCACACGCACACACACACACACACGTGCATGCGCACACACACACATAACTATCTTCACAACACATAAATCAAGGATTTTTGTCAAGTTAAATGTACCAGGTTCAGAATCAAATTATAGCACTATAACTAAAGCTAAAAATCAATGTTGCACATAGAGAAAGAACAATGCCATTGGCTTGGAAAATATTTCAGCATAATAGGAACACCAACACTACCATAGGCTTGGAAAATCTCTTAAATCAACCATCAAGTTAAAACATTGCACTTATGATTAATAGGTCTTTTGCAAGGCCTATAACACTACAAAAATATGTAATTTTATAACACTAATTAGTATGGATTTAATAATTGGGGTTATAATAACCTCAATTAAGAAATAAATATAGTGGAGGTTTTAAAAACCTTTCCTAAGTGCCAAGGGTTTTTAAAGAAACCCAGATAAAATTTAGATCCCACCTTAGTTCTTTTCATTTTCTTTTTTTTTTTTTGTAATTTTTAAAATTTGTAATTAAAGTATTCAGACTTTCTCTTGTTCTTTCTCGGGATGTTAGGAGGAAGAAGAAGAAGCTTTTGCATGCCTCCACCGTTCTCCCTCTGAGTTTGAAGTTCAAGGTAATAATGTTATCCCTGCATCCAATTTTGTCTTTCTACTTTTAATCGTTCTTTCTCTTATTTCATCTATCTATTTTCAATTTCGATTTCCTTTTTGTTTTTGTTTCTTTGCTTCACTGCATTCGATTTTGTTTCCCTACATCACTATGTTCAATTTTGTTTCACTACGTTCGCTTTCAATTTCGTTTTCCTCTTTCAATTTCATCTTTCTTACTCATGCCCTAACTCATGTCCTATTTGATTTTGTTTGCTCTATTATGGGGTTGTTGTGAAGATTGCATCAATAAGAGTATACTATGCACAAAACTCTGAGTATAATGGAATGATCTAGTTAAGTTCTGCCACTCTTTGAGTTGGTTTTCTTCTGATAATCCAGCTCCACATGTTTCTTCACAAGACATTCAATTAGCTACATTAAGTACATGACCATCATATTTTGTATCACAAACTTTTTTATCTCTAGCTTCTGATTTCATTAGGGACTAAATATGAAACCACCACACTATTAATTGTCAAACAAAAGATAACTTGTTATATGTTTTTTTTTTCACCTTGAATATTGTTGTACTTGTATTTTCTTCTAATAAGAAATTAGAGACAAATCTCATGGAGCTAGATTGTTGTCCTTCCCCATACTTAATAAGATTTTGCAGAAATCATAGCTTTAGACAAAAAATAAAACTTAAACAATTCATTCAAGAGTCAATAAAGACTCAATAAGAGTTTGGTAGTAAGTACTGCCAAATTTTATATCCTTCTAGGAAAGAAGTATGCAATATATGTTTCACTAATATGTTTTTTTTATAGAGTTGCAAGTGTCATATGATCCATATTATTGGGATAAGCTTTGTTTTTTATTGTTGTTGTTGCTACAATTATAAAATATTAATTTTTGGATAGTTTTACAGTTATATCCAAAATCATAGAAATTTAAATTTTGATGAACCATTTTCAAAAGTGAAATGTGTATGTATATTGTAATCTATAACATATTTAGGCATAAAAGTATACAAGGTCTTAGGGTCTAATAATGGGCAACCAAGAACCACTAACATGATTATTTTCTCATTGTTGTCTCCATCAAGTATGTCTAACATGGTTCTTTTTCCTCCTAACCTTGCCTGAACCTGATTTTTTCCTAATCCTTTTTCTTATTTGATGTAGAAAATAAAAAATTAGCTAGTTAATAGCTTATGTTCGTATACAAGTATCAATACATTATTGGAGATGATACTGTTATAGGTATGTGACTTTTCAATTTAGGATATGGTTGAGTGACTTATGGCATAATCCAATACCATTTATATATACTCTTGCACAAAAACTTTTATAAACACATTTATGACACACGGTATATTTTTTTTAAAGAAGTTTGAGTTGGCCATTCCATTTCCAAGGTCGATGGGGAAAATAATTTTTTCAATATTCTATTAGGTATAATCTCTATTTTGTTTCAGTTATAAGCCTATGAGCGAATCTCCCTTTAGAAGTGTTTCTACAATGGAAGATTTGTTAGAGTTAATTAGTATATAGTTAAAAACAAGATATTGGGAGTGATATGATGTGAAAAAATACTAGCTCAAATGGTTGAGAGTACTTGGTTGTGTGAGAGGACTTGGGTTTGAGTCCTAGGTATGCTAATTGTATGTTATTTAATTAAGTAATATTCCCTAGGGATGTTACAGATATCTGGATATATCATTTTAGTTCTCGTTTTTAAAAACGTGTCAATTATGTCCCAACTTTTAAAAAAATGTTTAATTAGGTCCTTTTAAAAAAATCATTAACCACGTTAACGGTGTGGCACATGTCAATATGTGATTTTTTCATTTATTTATTTTTATTTCTTAAAAACAATATTGTCATGCATCAGGTCCCTAGTGTGACACGTGGCACTAATAGTGTCACATGGTTAGGTACTACCACATGTGAGTGCCATTGTCTTCATTTCAATTTAGTCCTCACATATGTCTCTTTGTTTCAATTTAGTCTTCATATATGTCTTATTGATTCAATTTAATCATAATTATTTTTCTGGTTAAACATGAACATTTTAGCATGGTAGAAACTAAACCATGTCCTAATAAGCATTGTCGGCAGTACCGAGGGTTTGAAACCTCAGGTAGTACCAGGGGTTTATAACCGTAGACAATACCAAGGATTTGAATCGTAGACAGTATTAGGTGTTTGAAACCTTAGGTAGTACTGAAGTTTTGTAAACTGTCGATAAGTTGTGCTAGTTCCAAAAGTTGCTAAAAACCTCGGTAATGTGTTAACGACATTAACTCTTTGAGGAAAAAGGCAAACTGCAGGTAAAGTCATTAATGGAGGTTAAAACCTCCAGAAATGCCAAAAATAACCTCAGCTAAAAACTATTATTTTTGTAGTATAATGTGGCTAAAGTATGAGTAGGATAGAGAAAAGGGATTCAAAGCTCAAGAACCAAAGGAAAACGAGGTAGCTTAGGTGAAAAATGAAATTCAAGTGCAAGTTCACCAACTATCTAAGACAACTATTTAAACTAACCTAAAACTAACTCTAAAATCGAAACTAAATCAACTATTCAAAGTGACTACAAAAATTGAAACAAGATATATTTCTAGGATTTTAAAACAACCAAACAAAATGGAAGTCAAAGCTACACACCAAAACTGCAAAATTAAACTATAAAACCTAAAAATAGACTAGCATCTTTAAAACATAATAGCACTTCAAAAAACATATTTCTATCATCTAATTGAATCTATAAATGGTGCTATTTTATTGTTTTATTCAACTATTTGTTCATGTTAGTGATTCAATTCACGCTTCATGGGTGATAAACTGATCAATCATTCTTTGCATATATAACTTGAGTTAGGCAAAAGCTAACTCATCTTATAAATCCAATTGAGTAATCTGAGGCTATTAGGAGATAGACATGTCTCTATGTGACTCAACTTGTGTAAAGAGTCTAAATTACTAATGCAAAGAGTTCCTTCATTAAGAGTGAGACATACACTAAGTTGAGACATCACACTAAATTTAAATGTCTTTAGGTCTTGGTGACCGAGACATCGACCTAAGATTTTATTAGTGTCACATTATTATGTCTTTATTTTGAGTTCTGAATCAGTATCATTCTTAAAATAAAACATCTATCTTTCACAAATCTTAAATACATCACGAGCTTTTATAAAAAGTTGATTAAATTCCTTTAAATACGACACTTGGTACTATAGTTGAACCAATACACTTGTTGGTGTGATTGATTCCCAACCGAGACGTCACCAAATTTTTGGCGTCATTATCAAATTTGATTATAAATTTTTATAACAAGTTTGTCATTATATTTTGATTTGTTGTAAATCTGTTTATATTAACTTAGGTGTTGACGAACTTACATGCATATTTTACACTTAGTCGACCAATAAATATAACAAATGATCTATAAATATTAACTTTTATCATTTCAAAAAAGCAATAAACTCATTTAACATAAGATATTAATAATAAAAGATATTTACTACAAAAATTAAGTTATTAATAAAATTAATATAATTTGTTCTCTATTTTGGTTCTTATAATTCTTTTATTCATTAAAAATATATAGACTTTATTAAGGAGCATCGGCTATTCTTTTAATAAGAAACAAAATATCACATATGGACATATGTTACGAGTCAATAAGAAAAGTTATAGTGGGAGTTGCCCCTCGACCTTCAAACAGAGATCCATCATGAGAGGATGGAGGACAAACTCCTAGGCAATCTCACATCCTTAAAATAGTGTTGCATTGGAATGTGGAGACTTTATAATTTCCAAAAACTATTTTCTTTTGGAGTGACAGAAAAGGAGGTCCATTTAGTTTGAAGGGAGGTGCATTCAGCATTTATCCATGGTTACTCATAGCATACGAACTCTCCCAAGATACTTTAAGACGTAAAAAACGAAAAGAAGTTATAAATACGAACTCGAAATATTGCCGCCTAAATGAAATAGCATTTCAAATACTCGTCGTCTCTTTCAAATCCGAAGCTCCCAAATCAAAACGAAACGTTTCGTAACGCTCATTCACCGACTCACTTTGCATAGTTCGATTTGCGTGTGTGTGTGAGAGAGAGCGATGAACGGGAACAAAGCTGGGGCATCGCTGGATTCCTTGATGTCTTCCTTCAACGCTCGAATAACGCAGCTTCAGGAGCTTGTCATTGCACGGAACAGTGAGTTTCCGTCGATTCATTTCAATGTCATTTCAAACCTTCATGTTATTACACCTACCTATTTCTGTTTCTATTAACCGAAGAGTTTTGTTCGCGCATGAATTTACAGTGTACCCTGCGAGCAGTATCGCGGATCTGTCGGCGGTGGATGCGGCGGTGAGCGCAATGGAGCTTCAGGTGAAGGCCATCAAGGACCGGTTGCGCGAAGAGACACAAGCCATTCCCAAAACCAAGGCACTCTCATCACACTCTTCTTTTATTGTTTCAATGAGTGCTGTTTTTATTTATTTTTTATTTAATTATTTTTCTTTGAATTAGTGACTTCTTTAACATTGACACCTAAATTGAAATTAAACCTTATGCTATGGAAAGAAGTAAACAAATTATTGTATTTGTATAGCTCTGTTATTTTCCCTACTATAATTGTTTACACGGTATTGATTGGGTGATTAAAATGTTGATTTTCGAGCGATGTCCCTTGAATTTGATATTTTGGCCTTATTGCAGAAACTAATTGATGCATCACTGCGACAGCAAAGGAAACTGCAGAATATGTCTCTTCATGTTCCCTCCCAAATGGCCGATAGAGTGACAGTGTCACACTTAGAAACTACTAGATGGTAATGTGTATGTGCGTGTCTTTCTCTCTCTATATATTTATAAACATTAATCTGTTATGTGTTTTGTGTAATGAAATTTGAGACAATATTATCTCTGTTTGTACATATACACCTAATTGTTGTTAGTGCTGTTCTTCAGTTTGTTTCCTGAATTTTCTGGACAAGACTCTGGATCATTTGAGGCCTTGAAACTTGACGAGGAGCCTGCTGCAGTACCGAAGGTAAGTGAGATTTTAGACTTTTAGTGCAAATATAATTTTATTTCACGCCTAATTTCGTCTCTGTCCCCCTAATTTCAAGATACAAATCCCACTGATAGTGTTAGGTTTTTAACCATCGGTTCTAAAGACAATAAAGGAAAGAATAAAGGAGAGAAAAATAGACACAAAGGATTTAACGTGGTTCGGCGTACAATGTGTATGCCTACGTCCATGACTACACTAGAAAGTATGTTTATTTCTGGTGTATCTCAAGCTTTACATAGAGTCTCTTATATAGTAAAATAGATAATCACATCTCACAATTCTAAGCGATGTGAAACTAAATCAAACACCATAATACTAATAATTCTCCCACTTATGGTTTGATTTACATTACCACAATTCTAAGCGATGTGAGACTAAATCAAGCACCATAATACTAGCAATTCTCCCACTTGGGGTTTGATTTACATTACCACCTAGTGTAGTGCCTTCATCATCAATTTTCTTGAAGACTAGTTGAGGCAATGTAAAGCCTCAATTTAGTTGTTGTGACAGCCTTGGTCAACATATCAGTTGGATTCTCTACACCTGGAATCTTCAACAAAAACAAGTCTCCATCATTTATCAAGTTTCTGATAAAATGATACTTTAATTCAATGTGTTTGCATTTGCAATGAAGAATTGGATTTTTAGCAAGACAAATAACACTTTGACTGTCACTGAACAACGGGAAGTCATCTTGTTGTTTTCCTAATTCTTTTAGAAGGTTCTTCAAGCATATCATCTCTTTCGCTACTTCTGAGATAGCTACATATTCAGCTTCAACTTACTATTACTTGCAGAATTACTAGATGCAGTAACAGTTGCACTCTAACTTTTCGGAAGAGATGATAATAAAATTAATGCTTTCACCTTATCATCAAATGTTATCTGCACTGATGTCAACTGCACAATAATCGTATTAAATTCACTAATATGATTAGTAATTGAGTTACCTTCACCCGTTTTTAGGTTGACTAGTCTGTGAATCAAATACACTTTATTGGCTGTAGATGGCTTCTCATACATATTTGACAACGCCTTCATCAAATCTATGGTTGTGTTTTCGTTCATGATGTTGAACGCAACATTCTTGACTAATGTCAACCGGATTACACCGAGTGTCTGTCGATCTAACAAGTGGTATCATTGATTTTGTTTCTCCCTCTATAGACCTAACTAGTGGTATCAGAGCCGATGGTTAAAACCGGCTCAGACGAGTGCAATATGGTCCTAGTATCGAAAGTCTTCTTGGCAAGGGTTCCAGATGAGCGTGTCCCGTTAAGAAGAACGATGGTACAGAAAGGGCAGAAAAGGAGTACTCGTGGTTGGGAATGTTTCCGCCGGAGGAGGAGTGTACCAATGTGGTTGAAGGGACTCACCCTTGAGGGTGAGATTGTTAGGAATCCAAGTGTGAGTCTAAGTCCCACATTGACTAGAAATGAGAAAGTGGAGCACTATATAAGAATAAAGACTCATAAACCCATTGTTTTAAGGTTTTGGGTTGAGAGTGGTGTCAATACCTTATGTGGTTGGACTCAGATCTTATTCATGTTGTATCTTCCCAGTGATACCCCCTCTATAGACCTAACAGATAGAACTGATGTTGGAAAAGATGGAAAGACAACTAGAATTTTATTGCTCTCGTTAATTTCAATCCGGTACCAAGGTAGCAGGGGATGAAGCCATGAAATAGAAAGAACTTCAGTGCACACACAATAGAACTGAGGTTATTGGAGAGAACCTCACTCTCCACAATCCTTCTTTTTCTATCATTCTCCAAAAAAAGTCCCTGGTCTTACTCTCCTAGAACTATTTATAATAGTCAGATACAACTGTTCAAATACAGCTGTACTAACTACCTTACCTTTTGCTTCTCTTTTACACTATATGGAACAAATTAATACCTCCACCATGAAGGTGAAATTCGGAAAACTCCTTATTAATGCGGGCAGCCGATTTCCAACCATTCTCAGCTTTTAGAAGATGTTTCCACTTGAGAAGAACCTCTAATTCCCCTTGAGTACTAGCCCAGGTGTCCAACAGTTGTTTTCGAGTCACTTCAAGAATATAGTCTTCAAAATGCATAGACTAGATTTGGCTGGTTGTACTACTTGTTTAAGAAGTGATACATGAAAGATTGGATGGATACTACTGTGTTCAAGGAGCAACAACTTATGCGCAACCTGTCCAATGCGTTCCACAACTGTGTAGGGTCCATAAAATCTTGGACCGAGCTTTTCATTAGGCCTCCTTGTGGAGGACCGAAGTCAATATGGCTGTAATTTTAAATAAATTCAATCTCCTACTTGATACTCCACCCTTGTGTTTGAGCTTGTACCCGATTATGATATTGTGCTTTTCACAAATTTGTCTTCAGTTTCTTCAATATTTCATCTCGTTGATCTACAGTTGATTCACACTTTCCACTCTAGCTGTTGGTGCCCTTCAAAAATAAAGGGTCACACCCATAGAGTGCCTTAAAAGAGTCATTTTGTTGAGGCACTATAGTTTGTTTTAAACTAGAATTCTGCCTAGGGTAACCACTGGCTATTTCCTAGGTTGAGATCCTATCATAAACGTAAATAAGTTTCAAGCAGCAATTGACAACTTCTGTTTGACCATCTGATTAAGGATGGTAAGCTGTATTGTACATTAACTCCGTCCCAGTTTGTTTAAACAACCCCATTAAAAAAATTACTCTGAAAGACTTGGTCTCAGTCAAAGACTATAGTAGAGGCAAATTCATGCAGTTTTACAACTTCTCAACATACAATTGAACCACATCTGCTGCAATATAGGAATGCACAAGTGCAAGAAAAGTACATATTTAGTAAATCTGTCTACCACTACCGAAATAGTATCCTTACCCTTTACCATTGGTAATCCTGCAATGAAATCCATTAATATATCTGACCAAACTTGTGTGGGAATTGGTAATGGCTACAGAAAACCTGTGGGAGCCAAAGTCTCATTCTTGTTTTGTCGGCAAATTTCATACTGCAC
Organism: Vigna unguiculata; assembly: GCF_004118075.2. Lineage (NCBI taxonomy): Eukaryota > Viridiplantae > Streptophyta > Magnoliopsida > Fabales > Fabaceae > Vigna > Vigna unguiculata. The sequence goes on from NC_040288.1 coordinate 29,766,071, forward strand.
CACAAATTCCTTGATATTGTCTGCATTCTCTCCCAAAATAGAACTCTTGCTATCGTTTCACAAGTTTTGAAATAGCCGCTAATCCCCCCTTCAAAGGGAGACTCATGCAACTCTCTTATGATATTAGATATTCAAGGAAATTGTCATGGCAACACCAATTTTCCCTGATAATATAATCTTTCCCTTATCAACTTATATTTAATATGAGCTTTGGAATTAACCTGCAAATCCTGCATCAAAAAACTTAATTTGGCGTCCTTTTGAACTTTCGTTTTCCAATCCTCCCATATGTTAGGTTGCAAGATAGACATGGCTAAAAATAATACCTTCCGAGATAATGTATTTGCAGCCTTATTTTCCTTTCCAGGTCTATATTGTATCTCAAAATCAAACCCGATAAGTTTTGTTTGAATTGCTCCTCAGTCAGTACGGAATCTCAAGCTCTTATCGGTAACAATAATAAAATGGCTAACAATCAAGTAATGTTTCCATTTCTGCACGCATTGATAGACTTATTTTGTCCCCTTTCTTATCAGGCTTGACTCCAAAAAGCCAGAGGTCTGCTCTCTTGCAACAACACAACACCTAATCCCTTATTGGGTGCATTTGTTTCAATGGTAAAAGATTTAGAAAAGCTAGGGACTGCTAAAATTGGAAATTTAGAAACAGCCCTTTAGAGAGTATTAAAAGCTTGTTGTGCCTCTTCATTCCATCAAAACCCTTCTTTTTCTAACAATTGTGATAGGGGTTTTACAATTTTGCCATACCCTTGCACAAATCGTCTATAGTATACTGTTAACCCCAAGAATCCTCTCAAACCATTAACATCTTTAGAAATAGGTCACTTCCACATTGCTTCCACTTTTTTGGGATTATCTGATATTCCTTGACTTGACATGACTTGAGATAGTAGGACCCAATTACTCCACACTAGGCTGACCAAAACTGTACTTCTTTATATTGATCTTCAATTGGTTTCCTTGAAGCACCATTAGCACTTTTATCAAATGTTGATCATGAATTTTGAAAGAAGGACTATAAACCAAAATATCATAAAAAATGCCAACACAAACTTTCTTAAGAAAGGCTTGAGTATCTCATTCATAAGTGACTGAAATGTGTGGCATGACTAAGAATTTGTAATGACCATCATGAGTCCTAAATGCAGTTTTCTTGACATTCTCTTCCCTCGTGGGAATTTGGTAGTATCCAGATTTAAATCCAACTTGGAAAATATTGCTTCTTCTGTCAATTCGCTTAACAATTCCTCTATGATTGGAATTGGAAACTTGTTAGGCATAGTTATTTTGTTAAGGGCTTGTAGTCAACACAAAATGTCCATCCACCATTTTTTTTTCTTTATCAAAATAATAGGGCTTGAATAAGGGTTGATGCTGTGTCTGATGATTCCAACCTTAAGCATGTCGTTGACCAACAGCTCAATCTCATTTTTTTGATAATGAGAATATTTATAGGCTCTGAGATTTGGAATGGAAACTCCCTCTTTTAAGTGGGTAGCATGGTCATGTTTTCGGCTTGGGGTAGTCAAGTTGGATCTTTGAAAATGTCAGTATGCAATTCCAGAACTTTTACTATCTCAAATTGATGGCTCGTTGCATCCTTTTCTGGTTCCCATTCTATCAAATATCTTGTACCTTCTTGTTTCAATTCATTCACCATTATTTTTAATGAAGTTTCGTTTTTGGAGAGAGTGGGATCTCCTATCTAGATTTGTTCCGATTAACCCTTTCCAATAGTTAACCTAATTTCCCAAAATCAGCCTTAACCTCCCCCAAACTTGCCTACCATTCCAAACCCAAGACGATATATTAACACCTCCCAAATAAAAAATGAAAACTTCTTGTTGAATTTTCAATCCTTGTATCTCTAAGACAAAACCATGAGTCTTCCCTTGGCAATGTACCTTGTGTTCATCTCCCACTTCTACAACATAAGGAGTTTATTCTTGCTCCAACCCTCAACTTAATAATAATTCTTTGGAAATTAAATTGTGGGATACTCCACAATTTAACAAAACCACCACCCTCATTCCAAATTCTTTCCCGGACCTTCCAAGACTTCTTGGTGGTAAGATCAGCTATAGTAAAAATAGACAGCTGCAGACTTGCTCCAGTCCCCCATCTTCATCTTCTTTTTCGTCTTGCCATCGTGAATTTCATCACATCCGAGAGCATGTGTAATTGTTTATTTCTACACACATGGTTAGGTCTAAACTTCTCATCACATTTGAAAAACAATCCTTTCTTGATGTTATCTTGCATCTCTTCATCAAATAATTTCTTGAAAGTAGCTCCACGGTTGTATTCCCTCCTTGACTACTATTCACGTTACTAGTTATCTCCGTTACTAGTTATTGATATGTGCTACAGCTTTCTTGTTTTAAATGCCTGGATTAGGCTGACTTAGGCTTTCTCTAGTAGCACCAGTTCTCCTAATCCTAATCCTTCTGAAATAATTTAAATCACTACTAGTTTTTGATGTTTATAATTTTTTTACCTTGCATTTCATGAAATTTTGTTTTGTTGCGTATCTTCTTTTTAATATGTTTGACTGGCTCTTGAGAATTTGTTGCCTTGGAATTGGTAAAGCCATCCCATTTTCTTGTCATTACTAGACACACTGTATAGTTAAGATTTACATTTTCTTTGTTTTCAGGAGAAAAAGGGTCGTGGTTCTCCACCAACGTGGTATGTTACTGGAAGTGAGTTAGATTCTTTGTCATCGTAAGTAACTATTTAGACTTTCATTGGTTAAATATTTCTCTGTAAATAAACAATTAGAATTCGGCTGCATGTCATATAACACACACACACACACCTGATGACGTGACGATGTCGACCAAACATGCATTTGGCTCTTCATTTTATACTAAATGCAATCGAAGTGTTTTCAGCAGGTTTCATTTGAAATATCTTAAACATGCCGACTTAGTTTATGACTGGAGTTTTGATTCAGAAGCATGCACTTTTCTATCCATGATTTATGCCCACTTCATAACCTAACATCAGGTCTGATTTTGCAGATATATGAGAGGCAGGCTTACACTAGAGAAGGTGAATGCAGCAATCAATGATATGGTGTCTTATGCTGAAGCAAATTCTCAACTTATCGTAGTCCCAAAAAAGAAGGTTAAAACACAATTTTTTGTTTGATTGTAAAGTACATTAGCTACGGTTTATCCTTGTCTTGACAATTTTTTCTCTTTTGTTCATGAAGTTGGCGGAAAATCTTTGGGAAAAAGCCCTGGTGAGTGAAACCTCATTTCAATTATTTTCACAAGGAATTATTTCCCTTTAGTCACACTTTTTTGAGTTATCTATCTATCTATATATATATATATATATATATATATATATATATATATATATATATATATATATATATATATATATATATATATCAGTTTAAGCAAAAGAAAAAGGTTCTCAGTTGTCTTATAAATGCAGGAAATAAGAGATATTGCGACCATGGAAGGGATTAAGGGAAAACACTTTTTTCTTGAAGCTGACATAAAAGGACCATCGCTGAAACTTGACAACACTGGAAAAGCAATACTAACAGTGAGTATTCTTGTCTCAAACATGTGATTTTGGTGAAGTTGAATCATCTCTTGAATTACATTTCAAATTATTTCATATTAAATTGAATAGTCAAGAATATTTAAAGTTCTAAACTGATGTAATGTAATCATGCTGGATGACCAACCACATGGTTGAAGGATAATCAAAGGAGAGGCTCCCTTTCTAGCCAAGACTATACTGTAAAGATAAAGAATGTAGTATAATTAGGACTTGTTTCGTTTATGCATGAATGCTTAATATGGTCCCAGTAGACAGTGGCGAAATCTTAACGTAGTTATGCAATTATCTCCTAGGGAATGTTTCTCTACATTTTTTGCGCAATCTTATTATGAACCGGATGAGAAGATAACCGAAGAAAAGTCCTTCATGGAATATGTAGTCTTCAATTTCTCTAGATAATTTGGTTCTTGCTACCATGAAGAAATTTCACGTCTCCTCTTTGGCTTTCTGCAGGTTCTTCGTCACCTTGGTCGAATCAATGAGACTCGTATTGGACATAATCGAGTCATCATTCTACAGAAGCCCCACTAATTGCCGGGTTATCTCAGGGGGTTTCATGTGTAAGTACAAAGTAAAATGTTTAAAGGGTCACTTGGAATATTAATAGCAAGAGGCAATCAATTTCCTTCAACTTTTTATCTGTGGACGTGTATAGTTGTGAGCCGTAATAAATGCATGCTATGTTTTTGTGCATCATTGGTTTATGAACATGGACAAAATTTTCGGTGAATTGTGATACGACAACATAAAGACTTAATAAACACCTTGTACAATTTCACCACCTCTTGTCACTTTGCATAAGGCAATAGTCCCCTATTGATCTATAATAGAAAAAGAAAGGATCTTGTGAAGCTATATAATGCATTATGCAGCTGATGTGAAACCTGTAACTAGTTAACACCTGTATTCTTTTTATACTAATTCTGTTTCAATTTCCCAGAGTTTGTTTCTTGGGCTGAAGCTATTTTCACCTACGTTACATTTCCAACAATAATTTACATCACACTCATCCAGTTTAATTTTTCCTTTTTCTGTCTCTACACATTCATCATGCTCTTGCAATATCGAGAAGACCTACAAACAATTGTATCCTCTTAACTCCCGTGTTTTCTTTTTGATCCGGGTAGTTAGGGATGGACATGGATTGAGTTTTTTAATATCTAATCCAAATCCAATCTAAATCCAAACATGTAGATAAAATCTAATTCTTGTGAATAACCCTTTGGATCAAACTAGAAATTGGAATCTATTTTTAAATTCATCTTATAATACACATGGATCCATATTTTGCTTTTGATGATCCATTATGAATAATAAAAAATTGTTTTGGGAATTGATTAGATAATTGAGTATTTCTCATAAAAATATTGGTATAATCATATTCTTTTTTCCGAGAATATTAGTCATTTATAGGTTCATAAAAGAAATAGCGATGTCAAGCAGGTAACGATAAATTCTAAATTTGGCCTATGAATATCATAGTTTATGATACAATTTTGAACTATTCAAATATTCATTTCTTTATCTCAAGTTTTGCACATGTCTTTATATTAATTTATAATTTATTTTATTTTGTACTATTCTAATAAGCATATAGTTAATTATTTAAAATTTTTGCTTTAATTCTTATTTTATTTTATTATTATTTTTGTTATTTTTATAATTTAAAAAATATAAAAATAAAGAAAAAGTAAAAAAAATTATTTTATTCCATGAGTTTTGATAAAAGAAAATTACCTATATATTTTATTGTTATTTTATATTCTTTGCGAATATCATTCATAATTGATATCTTCAAATTGTTCAGCAGGTGTTGGTGGTTTGATATTTCTAGTTTGGATGAAAAGTTCAATGTAAGAAGAAATACTTGGACATTTCACGGATCGGTCTAGACTTTGAACATGATTCCATCATTTGTGGTACGTTAAAAGAACATTTGATTTCCACGATATTGTGCACAAGGTAACTGTTCCGTATTGTTTTAGGGTAATGTGACGACAAAAAAAATCTATTTATTTATTTATTATTATTTTCTACAATATACTTATAAAATTTAGAGGCAAAATTATACAATGATATGTAACTATACTTAAAATATTCACATACACACACACACACACACACACACACACACACACACATATATATATATATATATATATATATATATATATATATATATATATATATATATATATATGCATCTTATATCCACACCATTTAGTACATCTTATATTTCCTACACTAGAAGAGGAAGAAGTGTTATTTATTTATAGTTTTTCCTTCATATATTGGCTTTCAAACAGGTGGAGGGAAAAGGTTATGGATATGGTTCACTTGGATTGTTGGGGTAAATAGAAGGTAACTCCGATTTGTTCTTCGATGACAATCAGCGCATTTGGAGCAGAGAGAAAAATAATAGTAGAGTTTTCCGTTCCTTGAAATGTTACAAAATTATTCACTGTATTGGTTTGTCATGCATTCCGCGGGAAAACAACTACAATGTCAATGAAGAAGGGATCAAGCATGTGGGGAGCAACCATTTATGATAAGGTTATAAAATTTTGTTTTTCACAAACAATATTAAAATAGGGAAGTGAGACAAATATCACATAAAAAAATACAACATATCATAATAAGATAAAATGAAATGAAAATTCTTCCAAATCCCTAAAATTGGATTTTATTATACTTTATAAAGATATTAATTAATTTTGTTGTGACTAGTTAGGATAAATGAGCTCATGGCTAACAAAGTAACTCAAGAACATCTCATCTTGAGTAATACTAACTCGTTTAAATCTCTAAGGTCATACCTCCAACTATAATAATCAAATCTTTATTTATCATAAATTTTATTTCAATATTAAACCATATAATTATATAAATAAATAAATAGGATCAATGAATAATTAAAATAAATATAAATAAATAAAAAGGACCAGTACGTAACCGAAAATAAATATTATATATATATATATATATATATATATATATATATATATATATATATATATATATATATATATATATATATATATATATATGAACGTTTGGAAGCACATGTATTAAAGGCACGTAAGCATGGAAAGAATAACAATAAATGAACGTCTATCTGGAGATAGATGAAATATCATGAATGAATGTTTAGTTAGTAATGTAACTGTCACAGTATTGAAAATTTACTAATTGGATTATATATATACTAATTAGATTTATTTATATATAATTTTTGTTATGGATAATCTTTGAATCTGTTTATATCACACTCATTTATTTTATTTATGTTTCTTTTATTATTATAATAAAAATATTCTTTCTTATTAACATTCTAAAATATGAATATATTTCTTATAAAATATTTAATTATTTGTATATTTTGAATATTTATAATCTTTACATTCATATGTTAATAATTTATTATAATAGATATATTATTATTTTTAATAATATATTATATATATATATATATATATTTTGTAATAATAATAATAAGAATATATATATATATATATATATATATATATATATATATATATATATATATATTAATCACATATACATATATTGATTATAGATACACACTAAAATGCTTATAAATAAACTAATACATTATTTATTGATTTATGGATGTTACACACATCACTTATAGAGATCAAAATAATTATGAACAAATAAAAATAGTCAGTAAAAAAATGATAGATGTCTCCTTCTGTGATACCCCTCTTTTTGCTTCTCTTCCAAAAACAGAAACACACTATTCTTCCTCATTCTTCCAATTTCTTTTTTCTCTGCAACTCAAACCCTCTCCCCCTCTCATCCCTGTGCTGCCATCTCACGGTTTCAATTTTTCCCTACTCATACTCTGGAAGGACCAGCCAACAGGACCTTCCACAGTTCCTCCCTCAGCTTCCATCCTCTTAGGTAAGTTATATCTCCATTTGGGTTCAAGTCTAGCTAGAATTCGCAAATTAACCTCTGAATTTCGCATTTGACCATGTAACTCTTCCTTCTCCCTGTTGTGGTGATAGGTTCTCATAGATCAAACTGAAAAAATTCCGCTGCCTTGCCAATTTCTTGACTCTACTAAGTGAATTCTTGACAAATAGGTAAGGGAAGTTAACTCTTTAGCTCATTTTGATGTGAATTGTGTTCGTGAGTGATTTAATTGCATGATTATCTGTTAAATTGGTGTTTGAGATTGCTAGTGTGTGGATTTGAGTGGGGGATGATTTTTGGGCGAACTTGCATGTGAAGAACAGGGAGGATTTCCTGATAGTTTCGCCTAGGCGAGTTGCTCTCGCCTGAGCGAAAATATCAGAAGAGCACCCCTGTCACTGCGCGAAATCTCGCCTAGGCGAGCTGGAGTCGCCTGAGCGAGATAACGTCTCGTTTAGGCGAGCTAGTTTAGCCTGAGCGAGAGTTCGTTCAGGAAATTTTAATTTGCCACTGTACGATGTCTCGCCCAGGCGAGATCAACTCGCCTAAGCGAGATAAGCTCTCTAGCTTAGGCGAGACTCTCTAGCCTAGGCGAGATTCCCTGCATAACTTAGTTTTCTCACTGTTTTGCTTATATGATGCTATATTGGTTGCTTTAAGACGATGATAGTCGATCTTGTATGTAATTCTTATGCATGTTAGACTGTGTGATGGGTTTGGGTGCGAAATTGATGTGAATGGGAATATGTTGGAGTTAGGATCTCAAGGGAAATCCTAAGAAAAGTTGGTTTTAGTGAATGTAAGGGCATGAGGACTCAGTTTGGTGACATCCTGACGCTCCTAGTAACCATTAAGACTCAAGTAGAGTATGATGGATTACGTCGGGAGGAGTAGCAGGAGGTCCTGGTCTATGATTTCGATCCATCATAGAGGTGATGGGATTTACCTTGAGAATGGTTGGGTGAATACCCCTTGTGCCTAAAACTCTGCAGAGTTTAGGAACCATCTCAAGTGCAAGTCACCAAGAGCTCCAATGCCACTTACATAATCTGGATATCGAGTCTAGAATGAGGTGTGGTGTTATGGCCAGGATTAATTGGATGATTTTAATTGATTATGTAATGAAAGTCTGTTTTCTGTTGTAGTATGAAAATTGCATGATTTACTCCTTGTTCCAGTTAGCTTACCCTTCTAGTTTCTTTTGTGTTCTGTGTGTCTTCTACTTTTGCAATGATCGTCTTTATTGAATGGCGTGAGCAGATAAAAGTGCAGGAGAAGGTACACCCTTCCTAGACAGACGTTAAGTGGGTTTCCAGGGCGTTTTCTAGTTGTAGTAGCTACCTATTTCTCTAATGAATGTTTGGGATGTTTTGTAACCTTTAGTGGTGTGGGCTGTACATGTTGATCAGCGTATGTACTTCTTTTTGGATGACTGTATTAAATAATGCTGGCCTATGTCATCATCTGCTTCCGATTTATTAAAATCTAGATGTTTTGTTTAATAGTTTAAAAATTATAAAAACGAGATGTTACAATTTTGGTATCAGAGCAGTGATTCCTTTAGGATCTGTAGGTGTGAGCTTGCTTAGTTTCTGTTGTGTGTTCCTCGTAACGTGTTTGGCATAAGTTGTCACACCTGTTGACTAATCTGATGGTTCCTTCTTTGTGTGATTAGAGTTATGGCACCTAGACCTCCTCCACCTCTTGTTCTAAACCCAGATAATCCTCATTTGGTGGGAGCAATTGAGGCGATGATAGCAGCCATGCAGCAGCAGAATGCTAACATGGTGAATCAGCAGAATCTAGCCTTGCAACAGATGGAGTCTGCAAGACTAGCAGCAGAAGCAACTCAGCAGAGGCACTTGGAAGCTGTGCATCAGATAGGGGAAAACCGTTCAGCCGCTGGTTCTTCCCAAGCTTCACTGCCTCGAGTGCAAGAGTGGAGTTTGGAGGATTTCCTACAACACCATCCATCCCGCTTTGATGACAAGGTTAGCCCGGATGGAGCTGATCAGTGGATGCGGGACATGGAACGAATCTTTGATGCTAAGAGATGTCCTGCGGAGAACAGGCTTGCATACACTGAGTACGTTCTTGCTGGAGGGGCCGTGCATTGGTGGTCCAGCATAAAGATGATGTTGGAGGACAGCCATGAGACCATCACCTGGGAATTGTTTAAGAAGAAGTTCTATGCTGAGTTCTTCCCAGATAGTGTGAGGTATGCGAAGGAGGTTGAGTTCTTGCAGCTGATGCAAGGAGATATGTCAGTGTCGGAGTACGCTGAAAAGTTCAAACACTTGGGTAGATTTCACACTCTGAAAATGGCAGAAGACTGGTAGTGTAGAAAGTTTGAGAATGGATTGAGAGGTGATCTCAAGCTTATGGTGGCCCCGCTTTCTATCTCAAGGAATTCCCTGCCTTGGTAGAGAAGGCAAGAGTGATGGAGAAGCTTAAGGCTGAAGTTGAAGCTCAACAGAGGTCTCAACTGAAAGTGGGAGGACCATCCGGGTTCACGAGCAGACACGATGACAGGAGGAAACCATACTCTAGGCCTCAGCCCCAGGGGCCCAGGAGGTTCTCACATCAGCCCCAGCAGTCCCAGCCTTCTAGGCCACAGTGCTTCCACTGTAGGGGGCCCCATCTGAGGAGTGCCTGCCCCCAGCTTTCTGACAGGAGGACATGCCACAGATGCGGCCAGGTGGGCCACTTCATCAGGGATTGCCCAGTTGACAGGAGCACAGTGCCGAGGCCTTCACCACAGCCTCAGTCACAGCCGTCGAGGGGAGGTACGAGACCACAGGCAGTGGGCAGAGTGTATGCTGTGACGGGTGCAGAGGCAGCTGGATCAGGTAACCTTATCATCGGGTCTTGTGTGATAGCTGGTAGGAGCTTGCATGTTCTGTTTGATTCGGGGGCGACACATTCTTTTGTGTCGAAATCTAGAGTGGTGGAGCTGGGTCTTCCGATGAAGGAGCTCCAGTATGACCTGGTGGTGTCCACACCTGCTTCGGGGTTGGTCAGAACCTCGACCATGTGTGCTAGGTGCAAGATTGAGGTTGAGGGGCGCAAGTACAGGGTAAACCTCATCTGTTTACCCTTGGTGGGGCTAGATGTCATCTTGGGGATGGATTGGCTATCTGCCAATCACATTCTCATTGACTGCAACGAAAGGAAAGTGTTGTTTCCTAGCTTAGAAGATGAGGACCGGTTGGTGTCCTCACAGCAGGTGGACAAGGCCATAAAGGAAGGGTCTCAATGCTTCTTGATTCTGACTCAGCTATCCGTGGAGAATGAGGCTGGACCCTTGGAGGCGCCTGTAGTGGGGGATTTCTCAGATGTGTTTCCTGAGGAAGTGCCTGGCCTACCCCCTACTAGGGAGATAGAGTTCTCCATTGACCTGGTGCCAGGAGCAGGGCCAGTGTCTATAGCACCCTACAGAATGGCTCCTGCTGAGCTAGTGGAATTGAAGAAACAAATTGAAGAGCTGCTAGAAAAATAGTTTATCAGACCGAGTGTATCACCTTGGGGAGCGCCGGTGTTACTGGTTAAAAAGAAGGACGGTAGTTCCAAACTTTGTGTGGATTACAGGCAGCTGAATAAGCTAACCATCAAGAACAAGTACCATCTGCCAAGGATTGACGACTTGATGGATCAGTTGTACGGTGCGGCAGTGCTCTCCAAGATTGATCTGAGATCAGGATACCATCAGATTCGAGTCAAGTCGGATGATGTGCAGAAGACCACTTTCCGGTCTAGGTACGGACACTACGAGTATGTGGTGATGCCGTTTGGTGTGACTAACGCTCCCGCTTTGTTCATGGACTACATGAACCGAATCTTCAGGCCATTCCTGGACAAGTTTGTGGTGGTTTTCATAGATGATATCTTGATTTACTCACGGACTCCAGAGGAACATGCGGAGCATCTGAAGATAGTTCTTAGCATACTGAGGGAGAAGCAGTTGTATGCAAAGCGGTCAAAATGCGAGTTCTGGATGACTTTAGTTCAGTTCTTGGGGCACATGATCTCGGCCCAAGGCATAGCAGTGGATCCGTCTAAGGTAGAAGCTGTGCTAAATTGGGAACGCCCTAAGTCGGTGACTGAAATAAGGAGCTTTGTGGGGCTGGCAGGTTACTATAGAAGATTCATTGAAGGATTCTCCAGGATAGCAGCACCCTTGACCTAGTTAACCCGCAAGGATCAACCTTTTGCTTGGACCGACAGGTGTGAAGAGAGCTTTCTAAAGCTAAAGCAAAAGTTGACTAACGCTCCTGTGTTGGTGATTCCTGATACTGGTAGACCCTTTGAGGTTTACTGTGATGCTTCTCATCAGGGATTGGGACGTGTTCTGATGCAAGAACGGAGAGTGGTGGCGTATGCCTCACGATAGTTGAAGAATCATGAGAAGAACTACCCCACACATGACTTGGAGTTGGCGGCAGTGGTTTTTGCACTAAAGATCTGGAAACACTATCTATATGGTGCACAATTTCAGGTTTTCAGTGACCACAAGAGTTTGAAGTATCTGTTTGACCAGAAGGAGTTAAACATGAGGCAGAGGCGGTGGATGGAGTTCCTGAAAGACTTTGATTTTGAGTTGTTGTACCACCCGGGGAAGGCGAACGTGGTGGCTGACGCCTTAAGCAGAAAGGTGGTTCACGCATCTCACATGATGGTCAGGGAGTTGGATTTGGTGGAGCAGTTTAGAGATATGCAACTGCAGGTGGTGTTGGATGAGGGAGTCATTAGATGTAACCATCTCACTGTGTCTAATGATTTCCTTAATCTTATAAAGGAGAAGCAGCCATCGGACCCCAAGCTACAAAAGACAGTAGAGTTACTTGGCACTGAGAAGGCCAAGGATTTCTTGATGGGAGGTGATGGGGTACTAAGATTCAGAGGCAGGGTTTGCATACCTGAAGATTTAGAGCTGAAAGGCATGATTCTTGAGGAAGGGCACAAGAGCCGTTTTAGCATGCACCCAGGCATGACTAAAATGTATCATGATCTAAAGGAATCGTTCTGGTGGTCAGGCATGAAGCAAGATGTCGCTCGATATGTATCGTCATGTTTAACCTGTCAGAAGGCTAAGATAGAACACCAGAGACCAGGGGGAATGCTTCAGCAACTTGAGATACCCGAGTGGAAATGGGATAGCATTTCTATGGACTTTGTTACCCATTTACCCCGGACTGTGAAGAACCACGATGCTATCTGGGTAATAGTAGACCGCCTCACCAAGAGTGCTCACTTTCTAGCAGTAAACTTGAGGATGTCTATGGCGAAGCTAGCACAGTTGTATATCAGTGAGATCGTGAGGTTACATGGTGTGCCATCGAGCATAGTCTCTTATAGAGACCCACGATTTACCTCCCGCTTTTGGCAGACGCTGCAGAATGCTATGGGTAGCAGGTTGGCTCTGAGCTCCGCTTACCACCCTCAGACTGATGGGCAGACCGAGAGAACCATCCAGTCTCTTGAGGATCTCTTGCGGACGTGCGTGTTGGACCATCTGGGTGCGTGGGACGAGGTCCTGCCGTTGATGGAGTTTACATACAACAATAGCTTTCACACCAGTATTGGCATGACACCTTATGAGGCCCTCTATGGCAGGAGATGTAGAACGCCTTTATGCTGGTATCAGGACGGGGAATCAGTGGTGGTAGGACCAGAGCTTCTGAGGCAGACCACTGAGAAGGTCAAGCTCATACGAGAAAGAATGAAAGCATCTTAAAGCAGACAGAAATCATATGCTGATAAGAGGAGAAGACCTTTAGAGTTTGAACCGGGGGACCATGTTTTCTTGAGAATTACCCCGACTACTGGTGTGGGAAGAGAAATCCGCCAGAAGAAGTTGTCTCCTAGGTTTGTGGGTCCATACCAGATTCTGAGAAGAGTTGGACCAGTGGCATATGAGATTGCCCTACCTCCTCCTCTGGCCAACCTCCACTCAGTGTTTCACGTTTCCCAGCTCAGGAAGTATGTACCTGACCCTTCCCATATACTTGAGATAGAAGATCTACAGATTAGAGGAGATCTTACAGTGGAAGCTCAGCCCGTTGGTTTAGGAGATGTTCAGATGAGGCAACTCCGAGGAAAGTCCATCAGACTAGTTTAGGTCATTTGGGACGAGAGGACAGGTGATTCCACTTGGGAATTGGAAGAGGACGTGAGAAAGTCATATCCGCACTTGTTCACTGGTAAGTCTCAATTTTCGAGTCAAAAATTTTTGTTGTTAGGGAGAATGTGATACCCCTCTTTTTGCTTCTCTTCCAAAAATAGAAACACACTCTTCTTCCTCATTCTTCCAATTTCTTTTTTCTCTGCAACTCAAACCCTCTCCCCCTCTCATCCCTGTGCTGCCATCTCACGGTTTCAATTTTTCCCTACTCATACTCTGGAAGGACCAGCCAACAGGACCTTCCACAGTTCCTCCCTCAGCTTCCATCCTCTTAGGTAAGTTATATCTCCATTTGGGTTCAAGTCCAGCTAGAATTCTCAAATTAACCTCTGAATTTCGCATCTGACCATGTAACTCTTCCTTCTCCCTGTTGTGGTGATAGGTTCTCATAGATCAAACTGAAAAAATTTCGCTGCCTTGCCAATTTCTTGACTCTACTAAGTGAATTCTTGACAAATAGGTAAGGGAAGCTAACTCTTTAGCTCATTTTGATGTGAATTGTGTTCGTGAGTGATTTAATTGCATGATTATCTGTTAAATTGGTGTTTGAGATTGCTGGTGTGTGGATTTAAGTGGGGGATGATTTTTGGGCGAACTTGCATGTGAAGAACAGGGAGGATTTCCTGATAGTTTCGCCTAGGCGAGTTGCTCTCGCCTGAGCGAAAATATCAGAAGAGCACCCCTGTCACTGCGCGAAATCTCGCCTAGGCGTGCTGGAGTTGCCTGAGCGAGATAACGTCTCGTTTTGGCAAGCTAGTTTAGCCTGAGCGAGAGTTCGTTCAGGAAATTTTAATTTGCCACTGTACGATGTCTCGCCCAGGCGAGATCAACTCGCCTAAGCGAGATAAGCTCTCTAGCTTAGGCGAGACTGTCTAGCCTAGGCGAGATTCCCTGCAGAACTTAGTTTTCTCACTGTTTTGCTTATATGATGCTATATTGGTTGCTTTAAGACGATGATAGTCGATCTTGTATGTAATTCTTATGCATGTTAGACTGTGTGATGGGTTTGGGTGCGAAATTGATGTGAATGGGAATATGTTGGAGTTAGGATCTCAAGGGAAATCCTAAGGAAAGTTGGTTTTAGTGAATGTAAGGGCATGAGGACTCAGTTTGGTGACATCCTGACGCTCCTAGTAACCATTAAGACTCAAGTAGAGTATGATGGATTACGTCGGGAGGAGTAGCATGAGGTCCTGGTCTATGATTTCGATCCATCATAGAGGTGATGGGATTTACCTTGAGAGTGGTTGGGTGAATACCCCTTGTGCCTAAAACTCTGCAGAGTTTAGGAACCATCTCAAGTGCAAGTCACCAAGAGCTCCAATGCCACTTACATAATCTGGATATCGAGTCTAGAATGAGGTGTGGTGTTATGGCCAGGATTAATTGGATGATTTTAATTGATTATGTAATGAAAGTCTGTTTTCTGTTGTAGTATGAAAATTGCATGATTTACTCCTTGTTCCAGTTAGCTTACCCTTCTAGTTTCTTTTGTGTTCTGTGTGTCTTCTACTTTTGCAATGATCGTCTTTATTGAATGGCGTGAGCAGATAAAAGTGCAGGAGAAGGTACACCCTTCCTAGACAGACGTTAAGTGGGTTTCCAGGGCGTTTTCCAGCTGTAGTAGCTACCTGTTTCTCTAATGAATGTTTGGGATGTTTTGTAACCTTTAGTGGTGTGGGCTGTACATGTTGATCAGCGTATGTACTTCTTTTTGGATGACTGTATTAAATAATGCTGGCCTATGTCATCATCTGCTTCCGATTTATTAAAATCTAGATGTTTTGTTTAATAGTTTAAAAATTATAAAAACGGGATGTTACACCTCCCCTTACCTTAGTTATTGTGTAAATTATACTAAGGTTGTATTGAGACTTTGATGATATATAAAATTTTTTCCTTTTTCTTACTTCTCACATTGACATGACTCTTCTTCGGTTTCTTTTTGTTTGTTCTCAATGTCTCTCTTCTCTTCCCCATTTCATTTACCTCATCTTATTTATACTATCATATGTAATCATTACTTTAGTTTAAATTGAACTTAATTTCTTTTGGTTTTGCTGTTTCCATTTGAAAGGAATTACTTGTTCATAGATTTTTTTTTCTTTTTACAGTGAAATGATAGAATCTCATTTAATGTTACATTATCCTCTCATTTTTTTTATATAATAGTAGTTTCTCTGACGTTATATATTTGTTACTTTTTTTTTCATCCTTTTGCTTTAATGTACAATAGAAAGTACCTTTATTTTAAGTTCTTGTACGGTAATAAGTATTTAAAAGTGATTTTAATATTAATTCAATTTTATAAAATCTTATAGCTATTTTTTAATTTGAAAATTAGTCGTATCGAATATGAAAATATATATTTTATATATAAGTGATTAAAAAAAATCTAATTAATCTTATTAGGATATATTTTAAATTGTCCTTAATAATTCTAACATTATATGAAAAAGAGAATTTTAGCTAAATATAATTTTCTAACATAAAATATTCTTACCAAAAAAAAAATTCTTTTATTTTATTTATTTATTTTTTGGATGTTACAACGATAGTCAATTTCTTTGTCAATTCTGCAGTCACCATACTCCACTAATTCAGTTATGGTTTCTAATAATTGATTGTAGGTGTAATCATGTCTGATTTCAAATGTTTTCCAGGCATCCAAATTGAATTCTTGTTCGAAACCATAACTACTCTCTGTGATCCCAGGGCCTCTCAAAGGTCCATCATAATAAATAATTGTTGGTGAAGTTGGGATGGAGTTTGAGGATGAAAATGGAGTGTTTGGAGTTAAAAGAGAAAGAATTGCTTCAGTAGATCTTGTAAACGTCACATACAACTCAATGATTGTGTTTAAAGAGAAAAAACACTAACATTTCAACATTTGAAAAACATCATCATCGATCTTCAATTCAAATGCCTCATACATAGTATGTCCTTTGAAAGTGATGGTGGGTCGTCTGAAGTAGAGGTTGTTTACGAATGTGTTTGATGGGTATGAAAGTTTTTATTTTAGCACATTGTATGTGCAGTTGTATGGGATGCGAAATAGTTAAGGACTATCACATATGAACTTCACCCCATCATTACAGAGTTTTATTTCACCGTTTGCAAATAAGGCCGCGATGTAAGAATTTGTGAAATCTTGAGATTCAGTGATACCAAACATTCCAGTGGAGAAATTATTCATGTATGGGTTGTGAATGAAGAACAAATGGGTAAAGGAAATGGCAAGGGATGATAGTTTTAGAGACTTTAATTTGTGCAATTGGTTGAGTGGCATGTGCATGGTATTTATAATCATCATGGATCAATTATTGAGCGATATGAAAAAAAAATATTGCATTCATACATAGAATAGACGTGGTAAAATTTATATAACTAAATGAAAGTACATGAAAGCCCCACAAATATATTCTTTTATTATACAATTATATTCATCAACGATGGCCATCTGTGCCACAAGTTGACATTCGTGTTGGTCGTTAGGGTTGTCTTTCAAGTTATGGTAGATGAGGGGGATACTCACTTTCCTCATCAGTTTCTTTAACTTTGATGGATTGAGAAGCTTCATCAGAGTCATGAAATGGCATTTCCTGTCGATAATATTGTTGTGAAGAGAAAGGTCTTGATATGCCGATGGTGGAGTCCTTGTAGATGTCCCAAACATCAATGATGGAGCACCACCAAAGTTGGAAAATTGTGGCACAAAGGAATCACCATATATATGGGATGGATCCACGCTAAAGATAGACGACAGTGGGAAAAAACTATATGATGTGAGAACCTGATGAGACGATGATGGATGTTGCATTCTTTGGTCCCAATTTCCATAACCTGGCATCTGATTTTGTGAGTGAAGGAAGTCAGAAAAGGTCCTATCAGTACGCTGCTAGTGATGTGAAGGCGGTTTAAGATATTGTTCAAGCATGTCATACTGATACACAAACAATAATTAAATCACATGTTTCAAAATCAATAATACAAATTTTAAATTTTGAAATACAAAAAATATTAAATTCTCACTTCGTCATCAGATGGTTGGTCAATAAGTGAAACATATTGAATGTTATGAGTGATGTACCATTGATTTACGATGAGTTATCACGTAGATGGCCACTCTTACTAAATGGTTCGCCACGAACAAGCGAATTGTGACGATTATTCCACAATGTTATATCTCGATGATGATATTGTCTTTAATTAATATCAACCCTTCCCCGATATAAATTCTGTGAACCTCATCCAGGTTGATTGGGTCTAGTGGGATGCTTTGTCGCCAACCAAATTGTCTGACCACCCGATCAACATGGTGGAATTCCATAGTCGCAAAACAGATTAGAGGGACAAATGCTCGAATAATTGGAGAAACATTTATAGTGATTAAGCGATTCACCATTGGTTGAAAATGAGGTGTCCATAGGAACTACAAGAATTAAGAAAAATATTAAATAAAAACAAAAACCAAGCTAATATGTAAAAAACAATGTGTAGGCAGAAAACGTAATAAGGAACCTGTTTCGATAGTATTTTATCAAATTTATTCTGAAACTCGACCATAATGGTTTGGTCATGGAAGATGGAATGTCTTAGTCGACACCACCTCACGCTTAAGGAGAACTCTAAGCCAGCCTCAATGTCATCATCCGTGACTAATTCAATTTCTAGAGAGATACATGTGAATCAATCTCAGACCCAACACTATAGCAGCAACGTGCATCCCCGAATGTTGTCTTGCTAGAACTTAGTGCCATGATCTAGTGCATGATACAAACAAGCCAACACTGTTGATCCCCAACTGAAGTTTGAAACATTAGACAAGTCTCTTAACAGTGGCAAATACATAAAATTAACTAGACTCGCCGATGTATCTAACATCAATATACTACTAATTAGTATAAGGATGTGCGCATGTGCATACTGTGCAATTGTGCCATGGCCGGTGTCGGTTGGTAAATTCTGGAATCTAGTATTCAACTACGATAACTTAATTTGGTTACCTGTGAACATATTTTTGGGTGGAATGTACCCCAATAATTCTTGGCAGAGTTCCATCAGGTTCCTTGAACTAGATCTAGTGACGGATTCCCTATCTATAGGCACACCCAATTGAAGTGAAACTTCCTCCAAGGTGACCATTGTTTCTCCAAGTGGCATGTGAAATTGACAGGTGATAATAAAAAATGTATTAAACTCCTTGATGTAGTAAGTTATGGACGTTGAAATAGAACTACAAATGTGTGAAGGCTGATGTGATATGTAATCAGTGGTGCAAAGGGCAAGCCTATTTAAATAATTTCTCCAAGTATTCTCACACATTGTATGGTGTGTATGATTGAATTCTAAGACCCCACCAATTAATGTCATTGCAACCTTTCCTTCCTGTAAAACCCATGAAATTTAATTAATTAATAAATGTGGGTAGTAAGAGCCTTTATGACATTTAATGCTGGTTGTTATGATGTGGAATAGTACTAGCTCAAATGGTTTAGAGTACTTAATTATGTGATAGGACTTGGGTTCAAGTCCTATGTATGCCAATTATGTGTTATTTAATTTATAATTATTTTAATAATATGCTGGATCATGATGAGTGATAACATAATTATAAAATTATGTGAATTATTATGAAACATGAATTGGTTGAATGTTTGTGCATTGATTTGACATTGACATGGTTATGAGTTCGAATTTTGGTAGGCCCACATTAAACTTTCTTTTTGCTAGAATTATGTTGGCATGAATATGAAAAGGCATAAAACCCTACATCATAAGACAAACATTGAATGACCATTAAGCTAAGTTAAATGCCAATTTTCGTTTTAGAACATTAACATATTATTAAGACACCATTAAAAGACAACTTTTGGGTGAGAAGAAGGGTTTTTGTGCTTGTCATTGTGTCATAGTCAGAGGAATACGAAATTAGAGAGTGATCAAAGAGGAACTCCCAAGAATCTCCATTTTTAGCAAAGGAATCCGGGTTAGGGGAGCTTTACGCGTTAATTTTATTTTAATCTGATTGACATGCTAAATAGAGTAACTTTATGTGTTAATTTGATTTTAAGTCTGAAATGCTAAATAGAGTAACTTTATGCGTTAATTTTACGATTAAGTCTGATTGGTATGCTAAATTTAGTATGATTATGCCTAAGATTTTATTCCATTAAGTTAGTATTTCTGGAAATTTCCAAAAATTATTTGGTCGACGATGAACTACCGCCAGACGATTGTTTCCTTTCTAGGCCATTTTGGGTTCGTGTAGAGGAACTGTCTGCTAAAAATTATGGTTAATAGATTGTTTGACCAACGTTGACCCGTCCTTGGCCAGAGTTAACTGGTTGACCAGTCTTGACTCTTTGACAGTCCACTGAGAGGTTGCCACGTGTTGGAGTAGTCTATCTCCATTAGGGTTTGACTGCCATGAATGGTTGCGCGAAGGTTACGGTGGTTGATGTGATGGCAGCGGAAACGCCAGAAGGGCTAGGTTCGCGACTCTTGCGAAAAGATGCATTTTTTGGCGTGAGTGCGAAGAGAATGGCTGTTTGGCGTCGAGCATGGTTGTGTGTGGTGTGCATACTGTTGCGGATGAGTGCAAGCGCAGTCTATTCCGACGAGCCTGGGTGGTGCAGCCATGGTGGTTTTCTAGCAGCGCGATGATTTGAAGGGGACGGTGGCGCGAAGAGGAAGCCATGGAGGTCCGTTTTGGGCTGCTGCAGAGGACAAAGATGGTAGCGCGACGGAGCAAGACGTGTTGCAGCGGTGTTGCGTGGTTGTCACAGGTTCCACGAGTGGTACGATAATGGCAGACTTCTAACAACGTTGGAGTTGGAGATGGCGTGCGAGAATATGGTTGCTGGCGCGGAGGTGGTGGCGCAATGGGAGAGGTGTGTTGCAGGGGTGGTAGGTTTCACGAGTGGTGCGACAATGGCGGCTTTCCGGCAACGTTGGTGTCAGAGATGTCAAGCGAGAAGATGTGTGGTGACAGGCGAAGTTACGTGCAGCGACTGCGGCATGGTGTGGAAGAGAAAGAGAAGGAAAATTAGGGTTAGAGTTTTGGTTGTGTGAAGGATGATTGGTTATTTTAGTAAGTGGAGGATTGAAGACGTGGCAAACTTTAATTGGTTATTTTAGTAAATGGAGAATTGAAACATAGCGTAATCTGGTTGAGTGGAAATTAAGTGATATTAGGGGTGCAAATTAGTAAAAAGAAGGGGTGCAGAATAGAGTCAGAAGACCCAATTCCAGGAGGGGTGTGGAAAATAAAAACTAGAGGTGCATTTAGCTCCAGAAATATTCCTTTTCAGAATTAAACGACTAATTGCAGAAGGGTGTATAAAAAATGAAAACTGCAGGTGTATTTAGCTCTAGAATATCCCTTTTCAGAAATAGATAGCCCAATTGCAGAAGGGGGTGTAAAAATGAAAATTGGGCGTGCATTTAGCACCTGAACTATTCCTCTCCAAAATCCTGATTTTGGGACTTATTTTATGACTTGAAATATTCCCAATTCACACTCTTAAGGACCTAAGTTAAATTACAATTGCATTATTAAACTCAAGAATATCCAATAGTATAGTATGCAACTAAACTCAAGAATATCCAATAGTATAGTATGACGTTTTCTAAATAGAACACGTTTGAGGGGTATTCATTTTCTATTTACAAAACATATGGGGGGTAGGCATTTTCTTCCTTTGCGCCTTATTTCTTTGTGCACCCCTATCCCTTTTGATTTTGTTTCCGGAACCTCGATTTCCTTTCACTATTTGCTGGTTTAAGTGCTTATATATACAACCACACCACCATTTATTCTCCTATCAACTTTTCTCAGCATACATGTAAAACTCACTAAACTTAAGCTCTCTTATAATCCATTTCCAAATCAACATTTACATGTTGAGTTCATGGAATTATGGAGGCTTTTCTTCATCTAACCCAATCGAAGATGAACTGTAATTCCAAACATCGTAAACGACTTTAGTTCTGATGATAATTTTGAAGTCATGGAACACGATCATGAAATTGTTCCAATCTTTACCATGGAGTACAATCCAAATGTAGAAGTTAAACTATAGGAATGCATGCACTTCGATTCAAAAGAGGCAATGATATCTGTAATAAAACACTATCACATCACCAATGGATACAACTTCAATGTTGTGGAATTGAAACCCCAATATTTACGTGGCACGATGCATCCATTACAACAAAGGATGTCAATGGCGTCAGAGGGCTGTTTACAGCAAGATCAGACATCATTGGGAAATCAAGTCCATTCACGACCGACATACATGTTTCTCAACATTAATTTCCCAAGATCACTGCAATTTGGATTCGACTCAAATTGCTTCGATTGTTTTCCATTTAGTTAGGACGAACACAAGCATTCACATTAAAGGCTTTTCCGTAGACATCAAAAGTCGTTACGGATATATCGTGACATACAAAAGAGCATGGATAACAAAGGAAAAAGCAATTGTCACGAAGTATGATGACTAGGGCCAATCTTATAATGAAGTTCCCAAATGGTTACAAGCTGCCCAATACACTAATCATGGGACAATTTTTCAACTTTTCGGTCCTCCAGTTAATGTTGATGGTGAGGATGAGACATCAAGATACATTATGGAACTTATGGGCATTTTGGACCATGCATTGAAGGCTTTAAGTATTGTAAACTTGTTGTTCAAGTAGATGGAACATTTTTAACAGGCAAATACCATGCGACCTTGCTAACTACAATTGCTCAGAATGGAAATAGAAACATATTTCCTTTGACATTTGCAATAGTCGAAGGTGAGACAAAGGAGGCACTGATTTGGTTCTTTCAATTGCTACGAGAACATGTAACTCCTCAACCAAATCTATGCCTCATTACTAATAAAGGCAAGGGCATTTTGTTAGTCCTACGCTCAAAAGAAGTTGACTGAGAATCAGACAATTTTTACTCTGTCTACTACATACGTCATTTGGCTTCTAACTTCAACAATAGGTTCAAAAATGCATATCTAAAGAAAGATTTTGTTACCTTGGATACTACATTTTACTAACATTGCATTCCATATCCATAAACTTTTTCCTTCAAACTAAATATTATTTCATTTAATATGTGATTTCTTTTTCACAGCTTACGAAGTCAAACAATCTATTGTCCAAGCAAAACTTTCAGCTATGAGGTCTCAATTCCCACAAGCAGTGGCTTGGAAAGATAAATTTCCCTTACACAAGTGGTCTTAGGCTTATGATGGGGAGGGGGGGAGGTACACCCACATGACAACAAACTTGGCGGAGTACATGAACTACATGCTTAAGGGGGCTCGCTCATTACCTATCTATGCACTATTGAATTTTCTTTTTGAAAATACGTGGTTTGTTGAACGTGGCTTGAAGGTAGACTCCATGTTAAGAGCAGGTCATCAATATCCAGAAGACGTCATTGCGTTGTTCCAACAAAATCACAATAAATCCACATATTGTCATGTTCAACGCTACGATCGAGATCATTCAGAATTCGAGGTGCAAGAGATATCGACCCCCCATCAATATCGGCCAAAACCAATCTCATTCACTGTCAGATTAAATGATTGGTGGTGTGATTGTGGTCACTTCCAAGCCAGTCGCCTTCTGTGTCATCACGTCATAGTTTTTTGTTTTTTTGCTCATATGCCAATTACAAATTTTATCGATTCTGTTTACAGCCTAGAATACATAAATAAAGCTTATCAAGTCCAATTCTACCCATTGTGAAATGAGGACTATTGGTCAATATATACATGTTCAAATTTCATTTCAAACCCTCAAACTATGCGTAAGGCTTTTGGACGACCAACAACGACAAGGATCCATAATGAAATGGATCAACCAATTATGGATAAACTGAAAAAATGTTCTTATTGTCGCACTAAGGGTCATCATAGGGGCTAATTCCCATTTCGGTAATAAATTATGTTCATTTTTAATTTCAATATTTTTACTTTTCAATGTTCTATTCTTCTATCTTGTATGTCAATATTAATAAAAATTTATGTCATTATTGTAACATCCATAAATTTTATAATACAATTTATTAATATCACATTATTTATAATTGTTTTATTTTATTAGAAATAATGATAGTAAAATATATATATATATATATATATATAGAATAATAATAATAATAATAATAATAATTAATAAGTAATACTATAATGATGATAATAAACATTTAAATAAAATGATAAAAATATAACGGATAAAGAAATTAAGATAATTTTTTTAAAAAAATAAATAATAAAGAAAATTCATATATATATATATATATATATATATATATATATATATATATATATATATATATATATATATTAAAAGAGCCGTGCGTCGTCGTGTGTATATATATATTATTATTATTATGATAGGTTTTAAGCTTCCAGATCTTTATTAAATGAACGTACGTAGAATGTTATAATATATATATATATATATATATATATATATATATATATATATATACACACACGTGAGTTTTATTTCTTTGGATGTAGAATGCAAGGAATATAGTAATAGCACTCTTGCTTGGCTAATCACGTTGAACGCTGTTGGATCAACCTTAAGTACATAATGTCAGAACATTAAATGTTGGGAGCTTAAATGGAGATAAACCAAATCTGAACAAAATCTAAAAGCAATTGAATGCAAAATTATATCTATATATGTATGTATAGATTTAGATGGCTATAAATAACGGAGATTCAAAGCTGAAAGAAAACAAAAGACAGTGAGAGTGAAAGGAAGCAAAGAAGTGAAAGATAAAAAAACAACGAAGGCGTTAAAAAGAGAGTGTTGACAGTGCGAGTGTATAAAAAGGAGAAACGTGCATTTATCTTTTTCAATCTTTGAGGTAAGGGAAGGAGACATCTATCATTTTATCTTTTTACTATGATTATTCTTATCTGTTTATAATTATTATTTTTTTATCTCTATATTTACCTTACGTGAGGTATCCCTAACCTCATTCTAATTTATATTTATTTCTCGTTCCTATTTATTTATTTATATTCATCTCGAGTTGTGCACTGGTCCTATTTATTCAATTTATATTTACTCTCATCTACTTATTTATATTTATCTCCAGTTACCTACTGGTCCTTTTTATTTATTTATATTAATTATTCATTGATCCTATCTATTTAATTATTTATATAATTATATGGTTTAATATTAAAATGAAACTTACGATAAATAAAGATTTGACTATTGTAGTTGGAGGTATGACCTTGGGGATTTAAACGAGTTAATATTCCTCAAGATGAAATGTTCTTGAGTTACTTTGTTGGCCATGAGCTCCTTTATCCTGACTAGTCACTACAAAAATTAATCAATATCTTTATAAAGTATAATAAAATCTAGTTTTATAGATTTGGGAGAATTTTCATTTCACTTTATTTTATTATGATATGCTGTAATTTTTTTATGTGATATCTGTCTCACTTCCCTATTTTATGATTTTGTGTGAAAAACAAAATTTTATAACATTATCATAGATGACTGCTCCAAACATGCCTGATCCCTTCTTCGCCGACATTGTTGTTGTTTTTTCGGGAAATGCATGGCAAACCAATGCAGTAAACAATTCTGTAACATTTCAAGGAATAGGAAACTCTACCATTACTTTTCTCTCTGCTCCAAATGCGCCGATTGTCATCGAAGGACAAATCGGAGTTACCTTTTATTTACTCCCAACAGTCCAAGTAAACCTTATCCATAACATTTTCCCTCCACCTGTTTGAAAGCCAGTATATGAGGGAAAAACTGTAAATAAATAATACTTTTTCCCCTTGTAGTATAGGAAATATAAGATGTACTAAACGGAGTAAATATAAGATGCATATAGTATTGTGTATATATATATATATATATATATATATATATATATATATATATATTTTCTTTTTTTTAATATTTGATGTATAATTTTGCTTTTAAATTTTATTAGTATATTATAGGAAATAATAATAATAATTAGAAAAAGATGGACAATCAGGCCTTGGGGACTAAACTCCATCTTAGCTCAGCATATCATCTCCAAACTGATGGACAATCAGAAAGGACAATCCAATCTTTGGAAGATTTATTGAGAGCTTGTGTATTAGAAGATTCTGGTAGTTGGGATGGATGTCTGCCCTTGATTGATTATAACCCTTAGAAAACCCTAGAAACTCAATTCATGCATCTGTAATCGATTATAATACTCAAGTAATTGATTATAGAATTCCAGAAACTAGACTTCTCCATTTGTAATCGATTACAATATACATGTAATCAATTACACAAAACTGCAAATACAAATTCTTTGAATGTAATCGATTACATGTTGAAATCGTCTTGGGGGCACACGATTTCTATTTAGATATCGTTTGGGGGTTGTACATTTTCTCTTTTGAAATCGTCAGGGTCCCACCACAATCCATTTTCAAAGAAGGTTTAATTACTCAGATGATACCCACTTTGGTACAAGTGTGTCAATCTGGTATTCGCTTTTAAAACAGTGTCAATTGCATCCCAACTTTTGAAAAAGTACTTCAATTATGTCTCTTTCAGACGGAGTTGACTAACGTTGTTAGTCAACGTGCCACGTGACAGAACGATTTGCCTACATCTGTTATTTTTTTAAAACTTACCTATTTCCGTAATTAATCTGATTGAATTGTCTAATACAGAAAAAAACCGCATTTTGGATTGGTCACATGGAATGGTTTCTAACACATACACTCCAAAATTTGGTATAATGCATTATGGATTACCCAATCCAAAATTAATGAAGTGATGAAGGCTAGGCAGTTGTGAAGGAAGAAGAAGAGTAAAAGGTTTTGTTCTTTTTATAACATCATTTCACAAGGATAAAATAGGAAGTCTCAAATCTAAGGTTTATAGTGGAAACAAAAAATTGGGGTGCAGGAAGAAATGGGTTGTAGGGCGGTGGCTTTGGTGGTGAACAAATGTTTCTTGGAGCTTCTCACACAACAATGTAGGTGAAGAGGGTGCGTCACTCAGTACAAGGTTAGAATTTACAATGAAGGGTAAAATTGTTTAATGGGGTGTAACAAAAAATAAACACGAGGTTGCAGGAAGCAATCAAGGTTCTAAAAGTTTCCTTTTGCAACTACACATTTTTGCAACCAATGGATTACCTTCAACTTATTCCATTGAGCATGTGTAGCCAGGAAAGAAGGAAGGGAAAAGGGTTAAGAAAAGATAACTATCCTCATATTTAAACAACTTTATATATATATATATATATATATATATATATATATATATATATATATATATATATATATATATATATATATATATATATAATTAGCTTATCTATAATTTAGAATTAATAGATTTTTTTACATGATTTTTCTAAATTTTGAATTTTAATTTAGGAATAAATGTGTTCAAACAAGTGTTCCCATTTGTGATGCTTGGTATAACATTTATAAAAGTTGCACATGGTATTGAAGAAGTCATATTTGATATGGGTTAAATGTTGAAGAAAGAGTCGTGAGTTGTAAGTTTGTCTCTCCGGAAATTGAAAATTTGAAGTTGCAAGGTACGTATGTCATAATGGAGTAGTACAATTACGATGGATCCACCAATAAAATACCAAATACGTACAACACGTCTTTCTCCAATGGTCACTTTGTGACTTACATGCATTTCATAAGTGGATAATGATTTACTGAATAAATTTCAGGCATTTATTTGTGCTCAATTTTTATAAACTATTTTTCGGTATTCCTATACATGAAGTAGAATGGAGATGAATAAGTATATGAAGTTCTAAATATTTTCAGAATTCCATGTTTAAATAATATACTCTATTAAATACCCTATAAAGCAGAAGCAAACAAAAGGGAATTGTTAATTGGAGATTGAAAAAATAATTGGAGAGCCATATTTTGAAAATAAAAGTCTATACATATAATATATGTTGATATTTTATAATGATATCTTAGTCACTGCTTTTTGTTTAATATTAAAAAAATCTAAAATAAATAATGATTTAAAAATATTTTTATCAAGCTTTTCTTCCATTATATAAAAGTAAACTAAACTAAAATAAAGGTTTAAATATTATTGTACTGATTAGAATTTTCATCCATGCACCTTCTGTTTTCTTTTGAAGTGTTATATGTTTCTCATTTCCCTCACAAAAGTTTTTAACCGAAAATAATAACCAAAGAATTTAACCCTCTATTGCTACTCTTCTTCCAATTTTCTTCCACCCATCTTCGCATACCAACACAGGGGAAAAGCTTCGCCTTTTCCAAATTTCTTCCACCACAGAACAAGCCTAATCTTTTGAACTTGGAGTTTGTTCTGGAGCAATCTGTTTTGAGATAAAGGGAGCTAATAATAACCTTTGCATGTTGCGGTTTTAAACCGTTGATTTCAAATTTTCTTCCACCACAGAACATTCTCTCTTTCTCTTACTTTCCTTTTTCCCTAATAAATTAGGAGCTTGAGAGAGTTCAACAGGAACAACCCTTCTGGGACATAAACAACCGTTTGGGGGAAAATCCTTTTTTGAGAGAGAGGAAAAAAATAATTCTATTGGGAAGAAAGACACTTGACCTAAGAGGAGAGAGAAGATAGAGGTGTATTATGAAGGCTGTGGACATTCATCTTCATCATTATTTCAGTATTCAGAAAATTAAGGAATAACTAATTGTCTTATTCACAGAGGTTGGGTGTAATGTATTTTTAATTCTTTGTTAATTACACTATTTAATGTAATTTTTTTTCCATCACTCTTGTGTTCTATTGTTATTGCATATTCTAGATTGATTGTATATGTGGGAGTACCTTTTGATTGAAAGATAGTTTGAAAAACCTGATTAGGATAGAACAACTAATATATTTCACATGTTAGACATAGATTTGAAGCATTTAAACATTCATAACATCAGAATCTTGATTAATATTGCAAACTTATAATAAAAATTGTTAGAGATGATTTTTATTATTGAAGTTTAGCTTTGTTGATAAGACATTACAACTTATTACAAAAGTTGTGAATGCTAGAAAATGAATTGGAAGTATATTGTTTGGTGTTTTTGCATTGAATTGATTCATGAATCCCAATCCCAATCCCAATGAAGCATTTATCATATATTGTTGCACACCATATGTCTGATAAAAATACAAAAAGTTTTATGTTCCTGCAGAAGAATCAAACAAGAAGTCAGACACAAGAGTCACCTTACCATGTAGTCCGCTATCTCCTCAGTTGGCCTCTTCCCATTCGATAGATGTCGGCTTGGACCCAAGAGGGGTTACCTGCAGAAGAATCTCCGAAGCTCAAGTAAGTCAAAGCTCTCAAAGAGTCAAATCAGCAATTAATGAATGCGTACCTTTAAATGATGGGGTCCACGTGTATTTATAGACATTAATGATGTTTGACCATTTCATGGGCTGGGCCTTGACTTGGGCTCTAGCTTGGGCCCCAGCTTGGGCCATGAGTGGGCCTGGTCCTAAAGCAGTTTCCAGAGGTGTATTGAAGTGGGTTAGCCTTCTAGGCAAGTAGTCGGTTTTGGCCGGCTACCTGTCTAGATGGCTAGTGCTGGTTGTGTCCGGGTGCTGGATGGTATGTGGTTTTAACGTGTGTACTCATTTACTTGATTGGGCTTGGCTAGGTACAGTACACCAGTCCCCCAGCCTTGTCCGATACGGGTTGTCGGTCAAGGATAACATGTGTTGGTGAACTAGCAAAACCGGCTAGGTGTGATACACTAGTTCCCCAGCCTTGTCCGATACGGGTTGTCGGTCAAGGATAACATGTGTTGGTGAACTAGCAAAACCGGCTAGGTGTGATACACCAGTCCCCCAGCCTTTAAGTGTGATGAACAGTGTTAAGGCTATGAAGTGTCAGAAGGTAGGTGAAAAGGCGTCAGGTGGTCACATCGTCAATCTTTTGGCGCCGTCGTTTTTTATGTGTCATACACTTCATAATGATGGTGTCGCTTGGTCTGGGATTCCATTTTGGCGGGAAGAGTTTAAGTCGTTTGGGATCGTGGACTATAAATACAACTTTGAATGCAGCTGATGGTTTACTTAGTTCATTTGCGAGTTTCGAAATCAGAGATCTTGTGCGCATCATCTTGTCCGACTAGTTCCCAAATTCCGCCGACATCTTTCCGTAAAAAATCAAACAGGTATGTCCAGTAGCGATAGCTCATCGTTATCTACGTCTAGTAGTAGTCAGAGTACTGAGTCGGATAGGAGTAGAGGTGACCGGCTCCGTGGAGAGGGTGTGAATGTTGGAGTTGGCACAAGCGGGGTGCCAATGGATGTAGTGAGGGAGGTCCGAGAAGATCCTCCTGAAGAACTGGAGGAAAGCAACTGGCCGGCTAAGGGTGGTTATGCGTGGGTTGCATCTGATGTTCGTGAGCAGTCATCCTTGTTCAGGTGGTCTCGTCTGCTGAATTCCTGGCTAAACTGTACACCCGTCATCTCTAGAGGGGTCAGTGGAGACATTGTTTCATTGGAAAGAGTGAGCGCCATAGACCGGGTATGCTATGGGCAAGAAGGGGCTACCGAGAAGTTCTTTTACATGTATATGTGCCATTTTTCTCAACTGCATATACGTCTACCTTTTGACGACTTTACCATGGGCGTGTTGCGGGCTTTGAATGTGGCGCCTACTCAACTGCACCCTAACAGCTGGGCTTACTTACAGGCTTTCCGCATTCTGTGCGAGTCGCTGTACTTGGAGCCTTCACCTTATGCGTTTTTGTATTTCTATGATACCAGACCCCGGAGGCCGGCTACATGGTTGTCATTGATAAGTCGTCCCAGCATTAGTAGGTTGGATGCATTCTCCCAGTCTTTCAAGCACTTCAAGGATGGATACTTCAAGGTTGTGGTGAAGGAGGGAGGTGAGCAGCATTTCCTGAATGCGGATGGGAGTACAAAGTTCCCTTTCAGTTGGACCAATAACCCTTCGCGTTACAAGGATATGGGGATGGAGGAGTTGTCGTCCGGAGATAAGGAGGTGGTGGGGATGTTGTTAAGATTTGTGGATAAGTTGCCCACTAAGGGCTTAGTTAGGGTTTATAATTCGGTGCATCCGATTATAGATATTGAAGGTATCTGTTTATTACTTAAACTGTGTTAATGATGCTAAGTTGTTTTGATCCGAGTTGTGATATGTTATTGCAAGACATATGGCGCAGTCTGGCAAGAAGAACTTGGCGCTCTTTCAAGCACTGAGGAAAGAGATGGCCGCCAAGGCCAAGGAGGCTGGGAAAGCTGGTGTTCCTAATAGTCGAAGCACCCACATCCTACAACATACTGTATTATTTATTTTAAATAAAACACTTAGAAAAATTATATATATTTTTTTTACTAATGTTTCATATTTTATTATGATGTAGTTTAAACATTAAAAATATATTTTATCATGATATACGTTTTACCTATTAAAAATAATTATAAGAAGAAAACAAAACTAATAAAATATGTATATATATATATATAGATATATATATTAAAAAAAAATTTAGGTAAAAAACAAAATATATATATATATATAAATTAAAATATTATTAATAGGTGTGTGTAAAAAAAAATAAATAAAATAAAAATGAATGAGATAAGAAGAAGATAAGAAGATTATGAGAAAAGATAAGAAGGAAAGAAAAAAAAAGAGATAAACATTATCTCTTAATTAATGAAAGTCATGATGATTTGGATAAAAACAACCACATGCACATGATTTGGCTTATATATATATATGTATGGAGTGAGGTTACGTGAAAGTGAAAGAGAAAGGAGAAAGAAGGAGAAAGAAAAAGAGAAAGAGAAAGGAAGGAGAGAGAGAGAAAGAAGAGAGAGAAAGAGAAAGAAGAAAGAGAAAGAGAAAGAGAAAGTAGAGAGGGAAAGAGAAAAATAGGAAAAGAAAGTTTAGAGCAAAGATTCAAAGAGATCTTAGTCCTCTTCAAATATTATTAGTGTGCTCTTCAATCAATAAGGTAAGGGGGAGTGAGGTTAAGCTCTTATATATTAATCTTGATAAGCTCATGGGTTTTATATTAATCTTTTATTTATTTTGACTCATATATTATTCTATTTACTTTCATTTATTATCCTCTTATATTTATTTTATTTAATCTCCAATTATATATTGATCCTATTTATTTATTTTATTTTTATCTCCAGTTACGCACTGGTCCTATTTATTTATTTATTTTATTTTATTTACCTCTATTTACGCACTGGTCCTATTTATTTATTTATTTTATTTATCTCCAGTTACGCACTGGTCCTATTTATTTATTTATTTTATTTTATTTACCTCCAGTTACGCACTGGTCCTATTTATTTATTTTATTTTATTTATCTCCAGTTACGCACTGGTCCTATTTATTTATTTTATTTTATTTACCTCCAGTTACGCACTGGTCCTATTTATTTATTTTATTGTATTTACCTCCAGTTACGCACTGGTCCTATTTATTTACTTTATTTTATTTGCCTCCTGGTCCTATTTATTTATTTATTTTATTTTATTTACCTCCAGTTACGCACTGGTCCTATTTATTTATTTTATTTTATTTACCTCCAGTTACACACTGGTCCTATTTATTTATTTTATTTTATTTACCTCCAGTTACGCACTGGTCCTATTTATTTATTTTATTTTATTTACCTCCAGTTACGCACTGGTCCTATTTATTTACTTTATTTTATTTGCCTCCAGTTACGCACTGTTCCTATTTATTTATTTATTTTATTTTATTTACCTCCAGTTACGCACTGGTCCTATTTATTTATTTTATTTTTATCTCCAGTTATGCACTGGTCCTGTTTATTTATTTCAATTAATATATCTCAAGTTATGCACTGGTCCCGCTTAATTTATATTTTTATATTTAATTATAATGTTCTAATCCTTATCTAATTATTTACTTAAAGTTCTTGCTTTGATTCTTATTTTATCATTATTTTATAATTAAAAATAAAAATAAATGTGAAGTGAAAGTAAATATTATTTTATTTAGTGAGCTTGGATAGAAGAAAATTGCATATCCATTTTATCGTTGTTTTATATTCTTTGTATATTGTTTATACAATGACATGAATTGATAGTCATCACATTTAATGACCTTTGAAAATATCCAAGAGTATGTCAGTTAAGTAAGAGTTAAGTCTGGTTTCAATAAGTTGAGATTAAACCAGTGTCAAAGTGTTTGTATTTGGGAAATCACAGTTTGGTACACTGCGGGATGAAAGGCAGGGACCATGGTGGGGTCTAAGGAAGTTTTACCAAGTAGGTGAATATCTGGATAGTTCAGAATAGCGCCCTGGACTAGGATATTCATAGGCCAAACTTGGGACTATCCGATACCTACTCGGCATCGCCAAGGTTAGGTAGTGAGTATATATCTCTTTTGTGAGCCGATGAATGGCTAATATTCTCGAGAAAGAAATAATTATGATTGTACCAATATTTTATGAGAAATACTCAACTACCTAATCACTTCCCAAAGTAACTTTTGATGTTCAGATTGGATCATCAGAAGTGGAATATGGATCCATATGTCTGGTAAAACAAGATCAAGTTTGGTGGTTATAGGTCCAAATCTAGGCCCCCGGTGTCTGCATTGTTTGTTGAGTTTATTAAGATTGATATTTAAGGCTTATAAAGACCTCACTCCTTTCATATTTTTCTTTCATATGTACCTGTTGCATGAACAGAAGATGAACCTGCTCAGTGAGAGTTATTCGGGATATTATTGGTGGATCTTCTGAAGATTGACTCATGGATAATTTCTATTTAGGAGATATTAAAAATATAGATAATCTTCTATTCTGATGTAGAACTCTTAATATTTTACAAATATATATTTTTGTAATATTTCATGAACAATTATAGAGATGTAAACTATATATATAAATATGAAGTTATGTTATTATTAATGTTCTCTCAAGGATAATCTTATGGTAAAAAAAAAAACAATTAATTCCATATCTTTTTATCAAATAATAATTATTTAGTATAGTAGTCGGGGTGTCACATTGAGTGGTATCAGAGCAGTTCCTTCTGTCAAGACCTTGGGTATGGTGTCTTCCATGTTTGTAGTCTCTAGTAGTAAGTAGAGGTGCAAGTTGTTTGTTTATACATTTTTCTTGTAAAAGAGAAATGCAAGATAAGTAGACTAATAAAAGTAAGTAATAACAACAATTAATACTTGTAGTAAGGATAAGTTTTAACAATAGTTAAAAAAAAAAATCTAAAGAAAACTAAGGAAATTGTTCATTCTTTCAGGAAAAGATGGATAACGGACCAAACATTACCAATGAGTTGTTGGAAAGAATGACAATTGTCCTGAAAAATATGAGCCAAAAACAAAATGTTGAACCCATGGAAAATCAAGGATTAGAAACCTTTCGCAGGAATAATCCACAAAAATTTAAAGGGGGATTTAATCCTGAAGGTGCTCAGTCATGGATAGCAGAAATTGAGAAAATTTTCATCGTAATGACGTGTGCAGATGCAAATAGAGTCACATTTGCTACATTTATGCTCGTTGAAGAAGCTGAAAACTGGTGGAGATTTACAAAACAACAATTGGAGGATGAAGGAAGACAAATTACTTGGGAAACCTTCAAACAAAAGTTTCTGGAAAAA
Source organism: Vigna unguiculata (assembly GCF_004118075.2). NCBI lineage: Eukaryota > Viridiplantae > Streptophyta > Magnoliopsida > Fabales > Fabaceae > Vigna > Vigna unguiculata. Next base: position 29,800,467 of record NC_040288.1, read on the forward strand.
TATTTTCCAGAGGATCTTCGAAGGAGGAAAGAAGTTGAATTCCTTAATCTTCGTCAAGGAATCATGTCTGTAGGAGAATATGCAGCAAAGTTTGACGAGCTGTCAAAGTTTTGTCCTTACTTTCATGATAGAGTTGATGAACGTTCCCGTTGTTCTAAGTTTGAAAGTGGACTGAGACCTGATATTAAACAAGCAGTTGGTTATTTAGAGATTTCTTCCTTTCCCACTCTTGTAAACCGTTGTAGGATTTTTGAGGATGATACTAAGGCAAGACAAACTCAATGGAGGCAAGGAGGGCCTTTGAGGCACAAAAGAAATGATTTTAATAATAAGAAACCCTACCAACGTCCATCTCATACTTCGTGGAATTCTTCAGGACAAAGACATTCCTCTGCTGCCAATAATTCAGGCGCAACCCACCCTATCAAATGTTTCCATTGTGGAGGACCTCATCTGTCAAGAAACTGCGCCACAAGGACTGTAACTTGCTTCAATTGTGGGAAATTGGGTCATTATCGTAATGAATGCAAAGAGTTAATTAAGGAGCAAGGAAGTGGGGGAAGCAGCAACAGAGGAAATAATCAACTTGGAAGACCAAAGACAACCGGGAGAGTCTTCACGATGAATGGTACTGAAGCTGTTCAATCTGAAGATCTAATCCAAGGTAAATGCATCATAAATGGTCACCTCGTTAATGTACTATATGATTCAGGTGCTACTCATTCTTTCATATCACATGAATGTGTCAAACATTTAAAGTTACCTGTCTCTTTATTACCATATGATTTAACTGTGTCTACTCCTACCAATGTTCTAGTCACGACTTCACTTGCATGTACAAATTGCAATATTTCTATAGGGAATAGAAAATTTTCTGTAAATCTTATATGTCTACCCTTGTCTCATTTGGATATTGTTCTTGGAATGGACTGGTTATCTTCCAACCATGTTCTCCTAAACTGTCACGATAAGACTTTAATTTTTGAATCACACATAGGTGAAGTTTTTGACTCAAAAGAATTAAAAGAGAGTACTACCAACCACAATGAAATCCCAAAAGGATCTCAAGTATACATGATCTTAACTTCTTTAAAAGTCAAGGAAATTCCAGACATTAATAAGTTTCCTGTTGTTTGTGAGTATCTTGATGTTTTCCCTGAAGATGTTCCTGGGTTACCTCCACAAAGAGAAATAGAATTCACTATAGACTTGATACCAGGATCAAGACCTGTGTCTATAGCCCCTTATAGGATGTCACCTCTAGAGTTAGCAGAATTGAAAAAACAAATAGAAGAATTGTTGGATAAACAATTCATCAGACCTAGTGTTTCTCCCTGGGGTGCGCCAGTATTGTTAGTCAAGAAAAAGGATGGCACTATGAGGTTGTGTGTGGATTATCGACAGCTTAACAAAATCACCATTAAGAACAAATACCCTCTACCAAGGATTGATGATTTGATGGATCAATTGAGAGGTGCTGTGGTATATTCCAAAATTGACTTAAAATCTGGTTATCATCAGATTCGAGTCAAGGCGGAAGATATTCAAAAGATAGCTTTTAGGACAAGATACGGTCATTATGAGTACTTGGTAATGCCTTTTGGTGTGACCAATGCTCCTGCCATTTTCATGGATTATATGAACCGTATTTTTCATGAATTTTTGGATAAATTTGTGGTTGTTTTCATTGACGACATTTTAATTTATTCCAAAAATCATGAAGAACATGAGAGACATTTGAGGATTGTGTTACAAATTCTAAGAGAGAGACAATTGTATGGAAAATGGTCAAAGTGTGAATTCTGGTTGAGAGAAGTTCAATTTTTGGGTCATGTGATATCACAAAATGGCATTGCAGTTGACCCCTCAAAGGTTCAAGCGGTATTGCTTTGGGAACAACCAAAGAATATCACGGAAATACGTAGTTTCTTAGGATTAGCAGGCTACTATAGAAAATTCATTGAAGGATTTTCTAAATTAGCATTGCCTTTGACTAAGTTAACACGTAAGGGACAACCTTTCGAATGGAATGAAGCATGTGAGTTTAGTTTTCAAGAGTTGAAGAAAAAATTAACATCTGCACCTGTTTTAATCCTTCCTGACCCTACAAAAAATTTTGAGGTATATTGTGATGCATGCGGGCAAGGATTAGGATGTGTGTTGATGCAAGAAAGAAAAGTTGCAGCTTATGCTTCACGACAACTCAAGCAACATGAGCTTAATTATCCTACACATGATTTGGAATTAGCTGCAGTGGTGTTTGCATTGAAAATATGGAGACATTACTTGTATGGGGCAAGGTTTGAAGTTTTTAGTGACCATAAAAGTTTGAAGTACCTTTTTGATCAGAAAGAACTAAATATGAGACAACGTAGATGGATGGAATTTCTTAAGGATTATGACTTTGAGCTGCAATATCACCCTGGGAAAGCAAATGTTGTTGATGATGCTTTAAGTCGAAAGTCTATACATGCATCCATGATGATGGTGAAAGAATTGGATTTGATAGAATCATTCAGAGACTTGAACTTAGCTGTAAAACTTAGACCCAATAGCATATACTTAGGAATGTTAAAAATATCAAGTGAATTCTTAGAAGAAATAAAGAGAGCTCAAGAAAGAGATCAATTTTTGCAAGAAAAATTGATAGCAAAAGTTGAAGGAAAGGAATCTGAATTCCACAAAGATTCAAATGGAATCATCAAGTTTAGAGATAGAATTTGCATACCTGCAAAAGAAGAGTTGAGAAAGTTGATAATGGAGGAAGCTCATAAGAGTAGCTTAAGTATTCATCCGGGTACTACAAAGATGTATCAAGACTTAAAGAAAATGTTTTGGTGGTCTGGGATGAAGAAAGAAGTGGTGGAGTTTGTTGCACGTTGTCTAGTGTGTCAGAAAACAAAAGTTGAACATAGAAAGCCTTATGGGGAACTACAATCCTTAGATGTACCGGAATGGAAATGGGAAAGCATATCCATGGATTTTGTGGCAGGTTTACCAAAGACTGTGTCTGGTCATGATGCAATTTGGGTCATTGTGGATAGGTTAACAAAATCTGCTCACTTTTTACCTATTAACATTAGATTTTCCTTAGAAAAGTTAGCTCATTTGTACATAAAAGAAATTATCAAGCTGCATGGAGTACCCTCTAGTATAATTTCTGATAGAGACCCTCGTTTTACATCTAGATTTTGGGATAGCTTACAAAAAGCCTTGGGAACAAAAGTTAGGCTTAGTTCAGCTTATCACCCTCAAACTGATGGACAATCAGAAAGGACTATCCAATCTTTAGAGGACTTGTTGAGAGCCTGTGTTTTAGAACAAACTGAAAGTTGGGAGAAATTTCTACCACTTATAGAGTTCATTTATAACAACAGTTTCCACTCAAGCATAGGAATGGCTCCATATGAGGCTCTATATGGGAGAAGGTGTAGAACCCCGTTGTGTTGGTATGAGAATGGAAATTCCTTAGTTTTGGGTCCAGAGGTAATTCAACAAGCAACTGAGAAGATTAAAATGATCAGGGAAAAGATGAAAACTTCTCAAGATAGGCAGAAAAGTTACTATGATAAACGAAGGAAACCCCTTGAGTTTGAAGAAGGAGATCATGTTTTCTTGAAAGTTACACCTGTAACTGGGGTTGGTAGAGCTATCAAATCTAGGAAACTTACACCCAAATTCATAGGTCCTTATCAAATCCTTAAAAGAATTGGTTCTGTCGCATACCAAATTGCTTTACCTCCAAACCTTTCAAAACTTCATAATGTTTTTCATGTGTCTCAACTTCGTAAATATATTCATGACCCTTTTCATGTGATAGAACCTAATATAGTACAAATACGAGAAAACCTTACTTATGATGTGCTTCCTGTAAGGATTGGAGATCGAAGGATTAAACAACTTCGAGGAAAGGACATACCTTTGGTAAAGGTATTATGGAATCAACAAGATGAAGGTGATGCAACTTGGGAATTAGAAAGTAATATGAGAGAGATGTATCCCCATCTTTTTACAACCACGTGAATTTCGGGGACGAAATTCCTAAAAGGAGGGGAGAAATGTAACGTCCCTATTTTTAATATACTGTATTATTTATTTTAAATAAAACACTTAGAAAAATTATATATATTTTTTTTTTACTAATGTTTCATATTTTATTATGATGTAGTTTAAACATTAAAAATATATTTTATCATGATATACTTTTTACCTATTAAAAATAATTATAAGAAGAAAACAAAACTAATAAAATATGTATATATATATATAGATATATATATTAAAAAAAAATTAGGTAAAAAACAAAATATATATATATATAAATTAAAATATTATTAATAGGTGTGTGTAAAAAAAAAAATAAATAAAATAAAAATGAATGAGAAAAGAAGAAGATAAGAAGATTATGAGAAAAGATAAGAAGGAAAGAAAAAAAAAGAGATAAACATTATCTCTTAATTAATGAAAGTCATGATGATTTGGATAAAAACAACCACATGCACATGATTTGGCTTATATATATATATGTATGGAGTGAGGTTACGTGAAAGTGAAAGAGAAAGGAGAAAGAAGGAGAAAGAAAAAAGAGAAAGAGAAAGGAAGGAGAGAGAGAGAAAGAAGAGAGAGAAAGAGAAAGAAGAAAGAGAAAGAGAAAGAGAAAGTAGAGAGGGAAAGAGAAAAATAGGAAAAGAAAGTTTAGAGCAAAGATTCAAAGAGATCTTAGTCCTCTTCAAATATTATTAGTATGCTCTTTAATCAATAAGGTAAGGGGGAGTGAGGTTAAGCTCTTATATATTAATCTTGATAAGCTCATGGGTTTTATATTAATCTTTTATTTATTTTGACTCATATATTATTCTATTTACTTTCATTTATTATCCTCTTATATTTATTTTATTTAATCTCCAATTATATATTGATCCTATTTATTTATTTTATTTTTATCTCCAGTTACGCACTGGTCCTATTTATTTATTTATTTTATTTATCTCCAGTTACGCACTGGTCCTATTTATTTATTTATTTTATTTTATTTACCTCCAGTTACGCACTGGTCCTATTTATTTATTTTATTTTATTTATCTCCAGTTACGCACTGGTCCTATTTATTTATTTTATTTTATTTACCTCCAGTTACGCACTGGTCCTATTTATTTATTTTATTGTATTTACCTCCAGTTACGCACTGGTCCTATTTATTTACTTTATTTTATTTGCCTCCTGGTCCTATTTATTTATTTATTTTATTTTATTTACCTCCAGTTACGCACTGGTCCTATTTATTTATTTTATTTTTATCTCCAGTTATGCACTGGTCCTGTTTATTTATTTCAATTAATATATCTCAAGTTATGCACTGGTCCCGCTTAATTTATATTTTTATATTTAATTATAATGTTCTAATCCTTATCTAATTATTTACTTAAAGTTCTTGCTTTGATTCTTATTTTATCATTATTTTATAATTAAAAATAAAAATAAATGTGAAGTGAAAGTAAATATTATTTTATTTAGTGAGCTTGGATAGAAGAAAATTACATATCCATTTTATCGTTGTTTTATATTCTTTGTATATTGTTTATACAATGACATGAATTGATAGTCATCACATTTAATGACCTTTGAAAATATCCAAGAGTATGTCAGTTAAGTAAGAGTTAAGTCTGGTTTCAATAAGTTGAGATTAAACCAGTGTCAAAGTGTTTGTATTTGGGAAGTCACAGTTTGGTACACTGCGGGATGAAAGGCAGGGACCATGGTGGGGTCTAAGGAAGTTTTACCAAGTAGGTGAATATCTGGATAGTTCAGAATAGCGCCCTGGACTAGGATATTCATAGGCCAAACTTGGGACTATCCGATACCTGCTCGGCATCGCCAAGGTTAGGTAGTGAGTATATATCTCTTTTGTGAGCCGATGAATGGCTAATATTCTCGAGAAAGAAATAATTATGATTGTACCAATATTTTATGAGAAATACTCAACTACCTAATCACTTCCCAAAGTAACTTTTGATGTTCAGATTGGATCATCAGAAGTGGAATATGGATCCATATGTCTGGTAAAACAAGATCAAGTTTGGTGGTTATAGGTCCAAATCTAGGCCCCCGGTGTCTGCATTGTTTGTTGAGTTTATTAAGATTGATATTTAAGGCTTATAAAGACCTCACTCCTTTCATATTTTTCTTTCATATGTACATGTTGCATGAACAGAAGATGAACCTGCTCAATGAGAGTTATTCGGGATATTATTGGTGGATCTTCTGAAGATTGACTCATGGATAATTTCTATTTAGGAGATATTAAAAATATAGATAATCTTCTATTCTGATGTAGAACTCTTAATATTTTACAAATATATATTTTTGTAATATTTCATGAACAATTATAGAGATGTAAACTATGTATATAAATATGAAGTTATGTTATTATTAATGTTCTCTCAAGGATAATCTTATGGTAAAAAAAAAACAATTAATTCCATATCTTTTTATCAAATAATAATTATTTAGTATAGTAGTCGGGGTGTCACATATGTAGTCTTCCTTCTACCCTTCACTTAAGAATCCTGGCTCACTTAAACACATATCATTCATTTGTTTTCCTGGAACACTTAAACACACAACAATTATCAATATCAAAGAGATTTTAAGCAAGTATAAAGGGATAAACACCAATCACTATATGAGGATTTTACAGATGGAATTTTGTGTTTCATCCATACCCATGCATTTACCTGTGCAAGACCAAATATCTCAATAGGGTCTACTTTATATTGCTTGAAAATAACCACATTTCTTTGTTTCCAGATTTCTCCTATGATTGCTAACCACATTCCTTGCCAGACAAGATTTTGCTGCCTATTAAGGTCAACAATGTTGAAATGTTGAAAGTTGTTCCTAACCATAATATAAGATACAATGCTTAAGCCTAGCCACTTATAACACATGTTCCACACTTTTTGGGATTCTTTACATGAAATAAATAGGTGCTCTATAGTCTCTTCACATTCTAAACAAAACTCACAAAGACTATGTTGTAAATAAGTCCCCCTCGCTAATAATTTAGTCTTTGGAAGCTTATCCAAAAACAATCTCCAACCTAGTTTTGTACCTTCAGTGGAACTCTCATTTTCCACAAAATTTCAAACACTCCCATCATGGGTTCCTTGCAATCTATTATATGCAGACCTAACTGAGTACATACCTTCCCCATCATCCTTCCATTTCCACATATATGGATTCCCTTTACTAGGGCTTCGATTAATGAGTATTTTAAGGAGTTGTTCCTTTAAGACTGTCTCCCATAATAGTCTTCGTCTCCTCCAGGTTAGATCCCAAATCCATTCATTCTTTTCCCAATGTCCTACCTCTTCTAGCACTTTTTTCTTTACATTCTGATATAGAGTACAGTCTAGGAAACTTATGACAAAGTGATTCTTCCCCTATCCATTTATCTTCCTAAAGTTTGGCCTTTTTTCCTTCACTGATCACCCAGTCTATGCAATTGTCAAATCAATGCCCACTCTCAGTATTTCCACACACCTTCTGGATGTCTTTCCACCACTTTGAAGTTGTCCTAGAGGTATTAGCTTCGTTGAGTACCCTCCATGATCCATACTTTGAATCCAAGATCTGTTTCCATACTCCATGATCTTCCACTCCTAATGTCCACTTCCATTTGGCTAGGAGCGTTGTGTTAAAGTTCCCAATATCTTTAATACCTAAACCCTCTATCTCATTTGGCTTACAAATATTTTCCCAACTTACCCATGCTATTTTCCTAGCTTCAGATTCCCAACCCCAGAGAAAATTTCTTTGTATTTTTATGAGTTCCTTTTTCACACTCTTCAGCATTTTAAAGAAAGACATATAGTATAACAGGAAAGCAGAAATTACCAATTTTATGAGACACACCCACCAACTACGAAAATTAGTTTTCCTTTCCAACTAGAAAGTCTATTTCTAACTTTATTTATCACTGGTTGCCAAAATTGACTCCTCCTTGAATTTCCACCAATTGGCATTTCAAGATACATGAATGAAATTTTTATATATTTACAATTTAAAATATTGAAGAATTGTTCAAGTAATGTTTTCTCCAAACCAACTCTTCCCATTTTAGTTTTAAAGAAATTAACTCTAACTCCTGATTCGAGTTCAAAATATCGTAAAAGTTTTAAAGGATAATTGTAAAAAACCTTACAAAACCGTGCATATTGATAATATGCTAAAATTTGAAAAAGTAAAACATACACAAAGCGGAGTTGATTCTCAACCAAGCATAATCAATTTTGCTCAAGCATAAACACTTTTGCTCTCCTTGAAATGGATTCTCGTGGCTGTGAAATCAATTCTCCTCCTTTGTTAAAATAAAAACGCAGTGCTCTTTTCTTTTTTCTTTTTTATTTTTCTTTCTAAGTAGAAAGCTAATCGGTCCTTAATTTTTTTTTCCGGTAGGCTATCACCCATTCTATTAATAGGTATGTAAATTGACGTCTGAATCGGCACTAGGTTAAGACTTCTCCTTCCATTGATGTTACTATTATCATTAATAGAAATATTATTATTATTATTATTATTATTATTATTAGTAGTAGTATTAGTATTACGTGACTTATTGTATAACTTTTTTTTCCATATATTATTCATTTTATTATTATTATTATTATTATTATAAAAATTCTTTTTAACATTTTAAAATTAATTTAATCAATTTAACCTTTTTCTTAATTTAACTAATGACTATAATTATTATTTTAAATATATTTAATCAATCGTATATTAAGTTAAATTAATTTCATCATTTAAAATATTTTTTAAATCACTAACATTTTATTTTAAATTAATATCAACGAATTATATTTATTTAAAATTAATTTAAAATAATCATATATTTTATTAAATTAATTGTACCAAATAATATCGTTTTTTAATTTAAATTAACCACTCACATTTTACTTTAAATTAATATCAACTATTTTTTTTTAAATTAACTTTAATCACAAAATTAAAATTATATAATTTCATCAATTAAAATATCTTTTTTTTCTATCACATCATCAAATTACACATGAATACGAATGTTCAAAAACTTTTGTGTTTAGTTCCTTTTACTTTTCATCCGTCATTCCTTAATCTTTCTTACTCACTTTTTCCTCGAATCCATTCTTTTCATTCTCCAAATTCATTTTTTTAATGCAAATAAAAATAAAAAGAAAGTCTATTGCGTTATTTATTTTTGAAATATTGGTACCTTTTATTTGCTATGTTTTCGTGGAGTATTTGAATTGGTGTCTTTAATTTGTAGTACGGATGAAAATAAACGAGGCCAGACATTAGTACGCTTGAGGCATGTCATTGCTAAAAGACAAAGTTCAAAATTATTTTGTTTAGTTGTTATAAGACTTTTTTAAAGTTGAGTGTGACCTATTTAAAATTTTTGGCATTATCTAAAATTCTCTTTTGGCATCGTCTAAAATTCTCTTTTATTAACTTATTTTTATGATAATATTTATGAAAGGCTATTAAGCGTAGTTCTATAATAGGAAATGTGAAAGGTGGAAGAGGAAATAAAAATAACCATAATGTAATAAGTAATATAAAAACAAAGCTTACACTTTTCTTTCATATTCTTTTACCAATTTTGTTAATTTTATGGAATGAAGCTAATGAATATTAGATATTAGATTGAGATTTTGTTAAAGAAATAACATATAATACTTATACAAATGTTTTTTTAAAGGTTATAATGCATAAATTATTTATGTATTAGTGCTAGTAATATAAATATATTACTTTTTTTTTATTCTTTTTGTTTATCAATATATTTATTTTTGAAAGATTTTGTTATTTGAATCTCTTATATTCATCTTTGTAAATTATTAATAATAATAATAATTTGAATTAAGCCTAATTTTATTTTATCATGACTAGTAATAGATAAATTAACATCTTTGAATTTTTATAGTAAATTCATTTTTTGAATCATTAATAGAGATGTGCAGAGATTTTAAACTTAAAGCATTGTTATCATTTTTTCTTTTCCTAAAGTGGTAATGTAATTTAAAATCACAATCTTTAAAAAGTTTCATCTATTTTATTTGCCTCATATTTAATTCATTTCGATCACTCAACTATTTAGGATTTTCGTAATCACCAAAATAATTTCTTCTTATATACATAACTTTTTCATATTTTAAGTGCAAATATAATGACACTTAGTTTGAGGCCATGGTTTGGGTAAATTTTTTTCATGTAATCTTAGTTGCCTAGAAATTTATGGTACTACAACTCTATCTTGCATAAGAATTTATGCAAGCTTAAGAAGCAACACATCTAGACTTAGCAACCAAAGGAGATACATGTTTTTGGAGTGGGGCCCAACGGTGATAATTGGCGTCCAGCGTGAATGTTCGACCTCTTTCAAAGTGGTTGGCTGCTTGGACAACAAGGTATAGGAATGAGCTGGTCTCCCATATTAGTGCACATACTCCTTACACTATTGCAACTTTGCTATTTTAACTTGTGTTATAGGTATCGGTTATTACTTAACCGAAACATAAAATAGTGCGGTAGCACTTTTACAATTTTTTCTAACTTTTATGTCTCAGTTCAGTATGTACCTGAGGCAGAAAATGCCTTCTTGCTTTGGTTCTTAGAAAACTGGTACCAAAAAGTCTGATATGCCTCGATTTTGAAGATCCAAAGCCTAAATGTTGGCTAATATTTCAAAAATGTCATTACGGTAATATTATTCGGTCTCAGTAAGAATTGAACCAATGCTAAAAATTGTTTTCTGCCTCGGTTAAAAATTGAACCGAGGCCAAAAATTGTTTTCTGCCTCGGGTGGAATTGAACTGGTGCCAAAAACTGTCTTATGCCTCAGTTAAAAATTGAACCGATCCCAAAAGGTTTGTTAGGGTTCAAAAATCGCGAATCACTTTTTTTCTTCTTCTTCCTCGTGTGTGCGTTCTCTCTCTCAGCCACCCACCTCTGCTGCTGCTGTTGCACTTCGACCACTCGCGACTACTTGACGTTTGGCTCATTCGTGTTCTGGCTTGGCGAAGTGTGATTTGGGGCTCGCAAAGTGGGTGTGAGTTCGTTGTGTTGCAGGTGCGTGGCAGACTGGTGTTGTGCGTGGATGGAGATCTGTCGTTGATGGTGGCGAGACGTGTAGGTGGCGGCAGCATGAAGAAACTTGTCGTTGCGACGAAGGTGGTTTCGTGATTTGGGGGAGGAGACGCGATTTAGGGTTTGTGATATGTTGTAAATGGTTGATTTTTGTTTGCATTTATGCAAGTGTGGTGCTCAAATTTTCGTGTATGAAGAACATGGAGGTTCCATGGTGGTGGCACGATTCACGAATTGCTCTTACGATGAAGGAGATGATTGCGGTGGTTACCGATCTTAGGTTGTGAGTTTTGGACGTGGCGATGGCTGACGTAGCTATGGTGGAACCATGGCGGCTGCCTAGGGTTTATGGTGGAGAAGATACGATGTTGAAAATGTAGAGAGGCACATTTGGCCTCGGTTCTCAACAGAACCGAAGCAAAATATGGAGCTTCTGCTTCGGTTGAGACCCGAGGAAAAAAGCTAACATTTTTTGCCTTGTCCTAATATGCCTCGGTTCCAGAACTAAGACAAAATGACAAAAATAACCGCTGCCAAAAGTCTTTCCTGCACTAGTGTCATGTCCATAATTAGTAGTATTGTAATTTGAATTAATAAGAAAAAAAAACTATGCAAAATTTGAGATTGTATTGTTTTCTCTTGATCACGAGTCTTATCTTGGATTTGAGCGACGAATCTTTCTCTCACTTATCTTGGAGCATCTCCAAGTGGCATGGCAACACTTCCATCCTAGAGTTCATGCACTCGCTTCCTCCATCTTTCAATCCGCATGAAGTCTACAATCACACAAGTCATCTTTCTTCTATTTAAATTTCAGTTTTGATTGTGAATCACCATTCATGATGTATGATTTGTTTTCTAATTCATGAAGCAACTCATATTAAGAACACAACCTAATCCCATTTTAAAGGCTTCACAAAAATATTACAAGATGTCCTATAGAATTGGGTAACACTAACATAAGAGAAATGATTAATCTTTTCTTGAGTTCTTGAAAAATATTCTTCCATCTTTATGTCCATTTAAAAGTTTGACCTTTTTAGTGAGCTGAGTTAAAGTGATAGTTGCTTTATGTGAATTTCCTATAATACCCTCTAGAACTTCTACTTTGGTTCTTATCTAAGAATCACATATCTTAATAATTTTACTTTTTCTAACCAAAATTCACCCTTAAACAATTTAACATTCAATTATTTGTGTTTCAAAATTTGAATAATAGTTCAAAGATTTTATGCTCCTCATCCTCATGAGTCTTAAGAGTAAATAAAAGTGTTGTTTATAAAAACTATTACAAAATGATTTAAAAAATGATGAAAAAACATATTTATATAATCCATGAATTTTATAAGAATATTGATCACACAAAAAAGACATTAATTGATACTCATAATGATCATATTTGGTTTTAAATGCCATTTTCTATATACCTTCTACTTTTAATCTAATTTAATGACATTCCAATCCCAAATCTATCTTAGAAAATAATAAGGCTCTTCTAAATATGCTTATCAAATAATCTACTCTATGAAGAGGGTTTTATATTTTTTTATAATGAATTTATTTAACTCACGATATACACAACCTAAAACTTTCATATTTTTTCTTAACAGAAACTCTCCAATGGGGTGCACTTTGGTGAATGAATTGTTTCTCAAGCAAGTTTTCCAATCACTTTTATTTTTGTCAGTTCAGAGGGTGACACTTTATACAATGCTATTGAAATTGGTCCACTTTCAAATATCACACAAAGAATATCATTGAAAAAAACTTTAGAAAAATATTGAACGAAGGCTATATTTTTCAAATTAAGTTTGTTTTAACTTATACGTTAAAAGGCAACCACTTATTGATTTGATAGATGAATTCAAAAGATCCTCAAAATAAAATAAAAAAATATTATAGACTTTTCTATGCAATTGAGAAGGATCTAATTGAAAAATAACCATTTCATACCCAATATTACATCTGACCATGACAAAAGTAGAGAAATTAAATTTATAAAAAATTTCTATGTCAAATATCAATATTAGAGTTTAGGGTTTAGGTTTACATAATAAATTTTTAATCATGAAATAAAATAAGATAATAAATATATTCAGGTTAAAGATATGTCACTAATTAAGTAAAAATAATTATATACATTAAACAAATAGTCAAGATGATAGATGTTTTCTTCCTTATTTGAAAATTAAATTTTTATCATTTATACCATAATTTATTTTGCACTAGATCTGTTTCTTAACGTCTAAGTCCTTTGAGTAACCTCCTGTTAATCTTATATAAACATGCTTTACTCACTAATATTAAAATATATGTTTTGTCATGCAAAATCTTGATATGGTTTATCCTTAAGAGTTTTTCTTTAGACAAAATCTTGAGTTTGTTTGTCTTTCCAAATTCATTAGGTGAAATTAGGAGTGTCAAAGTGAGTCAATCCAACTCACACGAGTTTGCTCACCATGAGTTGAACTAAAATAGAGTCAGCTCAATTCGACTTACTTTTTTTGTAAGCCTGAACTTTTGCAACCAGACCTAATCCACCACGAGTTGGTGGATTGACTTACTTACAAATATTTTTTTATGCAATTTATTTTATATATTATTACATTACAATGAAAGTGAATTGAATTAATTTATTTTTTTATAATAGTGAAATCAAAGTGTACACTTAATTCTCGAAATATTATTATAAAAATAACTAGTCTTAGACTCGTATGTACGCACGAGTCGTGATGTTTTTTTTATGTAAAATTTATTAATTTATCGTTTGGTTCAGTAAAGAAAGTGAGATATTATTATAATATAACAAAATATGTATTCTTATATGTTTTACTATAAAAATATATTTTAAAATAAAATTATTTGTTTTTTTAAGAAAATGTTAAAAAACTACGTTCTCATTGTTGTTTCTTTCTTTTAATATTAATATAAAATAATATTAATAATAATAATAGTAAAATAATAATAACGATAGTAATTATAAATATTCATTAATACTAATCATATTCGTAATAATGATAGTAATATATTATTAGTTATATATAATAAAACAATATTGTTGTAAGATTAAAATTAATAATTAAACTTTTATGTTGTATATCATATTAAAATGAAATGAGTATGCACGGATTGTTGTTGAAATAAAATGCAGATATATTATGTATTGGGGATCCCATAAAAAATAATATAAAAAATGGGATCATTGTTAAAATAAAATGTAGGTATATTATGTATTATAGATCTAATACAAAATAACTCAAAGCAGGATCATTGGTAAAATAAAATTTAGGTATATTATGCATTATGGATTCCTTATAAAATAATACAAAACGAAATTAATGTCAAATTTTTTTAACCGAAGTATAAATATAAAAACTTAAACCAATATTTAGAATGAATGAGTTATATAGAATCATAACAATAAAATTTAGGTATAATTGTTTTTTTATGAAAAATTTATTAATTTGTAATTAAACATCACAAACAAATTAATTAAATATTCAAATTATTCAAATATTATTGAGCAACATTATAGCATTTAAAAATATGAAAAATCTATATAATTAGAAATACTAAATAATTATTAAAAAAATTAAAAAAATTGTAAATAAATATTCGTAAGTTAAGTGGGTCAACCCACCTTCAACTGATTCGAACTCGTTTAACCCATGGGTTAAGCGAGTCGGACTTAGTTTAATCTATTTGATTTGAACTTGTGATGAACCAAGTTGATTCACGGATTGTAACCCATTTTGACATATCTATGTAAAGCACATAAAATGAATTCTTAAATTTACTCTCTTAGAGTTCGTAACAAGTTCATTTATTCTTCATAACACATGAAACAAATTTTTCAATCAAAGTTTTTCAAACTGTTTGACATATATTATTTGTATTGCTTAAAGTAAAACGTGTGTAATAAAAGATTTAAATCATCTACTAATATGATTTAAAATATTATATCGAAAAATATATTATATTATAAATTTGGATGTAAGACCGCTATCTTTCACCTACCGAATTAAGAAAAAAAAAATAGACCACCTACCGAATTAAGAAAAAAAAATTGACCACTTACAGAATTAAGAAAAAAGAGGACAAAGGTGAGAACAAACAACTATTTTTATATGAAAGAAAATGTTTAACGTATTTTAATTAAAAATAATACTTTAATGATATGTTTGGATGAGACAATTTAAGAGAGTAATTCATTTATTTGAAAAATTTGAATTTTTTAAAAGTAAAATGACTTCTTGGAACGAGGAAATTAAAAGAAAATTGAAATTGAAGAATTTTAAGAAGATATTTCCAAAAATAAAATAATAGAACTTGAAATTCACTAAAGAAAGAAAAATTGAAATTTCAAGAGTTGTACAATTCCTCATTGGTCAAGATAAAAAAAGGTCGGGGCTGACTCGACCGACAATCGACCAAGATTGACTTGGCTGAATTTGGTCAAATTTCGGTTGGGGTCGACTCGATCGACTTAGACCAATATTGTGCTAGAGCTAACTCGACCAAATTTTATCGGAGTTGAATCGATCAAAATTTGACTAAGACTAACTCGATTATATTCAATCGGGGCCATCTTGGTCAAGTACGACCAAATTTTTGTTGGGGCTAACTTGACCTAATTTGTTCGAGGACGACTCAGCCGAAATTCGACTAGGACTGACTCGATCGAATTTTGACAAATTTGGTCAAGCTGATTCTGTCTGAAATTCAGCAAAGTCAACCTTGTCGAAAATTAGGCCGTATTCAACCAAGTCGACCCTAGATGAAATTTGGTTAGATTCGACAAAGATGTCCCCTGAAGTTGCACTTGGTCGAAATTTTGCCAAATTATGTCTAGTCAAACATGTCCAAAATTGAGCCAAAATTTGAGTTAACCCTGGCCGAATTGTAGTCGAATTCGGTAGAGTCAACCTTGGTCGAAATTGTTTGAATCGGTCTCGATCAAAATTTTGTACAAATTTGACCTAGTCGACCCTAAGAGAAATTCAGACAAATTCGGCCGAGAATGCCCCATCTGAAATTCGACCAAATTTGGTGGAGTTGACCCCAACCAAAATTTGATGAAATTTGGTCGAGTCATTACTGGCCAAAATTTGGTTAAGTTGACCTCGACCAAAATTTGGCCAAATTGGTTGATTTGATCCTCACTGAAATTTTTCCAAATTCGACTGAGTCAATCATGTCTTAAATTAGGCCGAATTTAGCCAAGTTGACCACAACCAAAATTTGGCCAAATTTGACCGAGTTGTTGCCGGCCAAAATTTGGCCGAATGCGATCGAGTTGGCCCAACGAAAATTTGACAAAATTTAGTTGAGTCAGTCCCAATTGAAATTTGATTGAGTCAACCCCGACCGAATTTGACTGAGTGATCTCCAGCCAAAATTGGCTAAAGGCGGTGGAGTTGGTCTTGACCGAAATTTGGCCAAATTTCATCAAGTTAGATTCGTCTAAATTCAGCCAAATTTGGCCAAGTCAACCTTGGCCGAATTCGGTTGAGTCATCCCCAATCTAAATTTGGCTTAATTGGATTAGATTTATGTTGACAAAAATTTAGCTAAATTCGGTTGAGTCGTCAACCCAATTGAAATTTGATTGCATTTAAATCTTTTAAGTTGACTGATATATTTTTTAAATTTAATTTCAAATTTTTACGTATTAAAATAAATATGGTTAAAATGAAATTTTATTTCATAAGAGAAATTCAATTATTTTATTCAAATAAAAAGTTAAAATATAAGGTATTTCAAATATTGTTACCAAACCGATTATTTAGAAAATGAAATGAGTTTCAATTGGAAGGAAATCAAATGTTTTTTAATCGGTTAGAATTGTTGAAATGTTTGGTTGAAACACGATGTAAAGGTATAATTGTTTCGCGTTTGTGTTATGATAAAAATATTCTGTTTTTAACTTTTTAAAATTTCAAATAAGTTTGCTTTTTGTCTTGTGAATTTGAAGTTGATATGTATACTCTTTGTAATTTTGAAAATACTTGATTTAGTTTTTTGTCCAAATACCGTCAATTTTTTTTATATGATTAAAAGAAAAAGTTATTTGCAATAACTTTGGTTTTACATTCTCATCCTTAATTATGTAATCACATTATTTTTGTATAAAGTATTCGTTTTAACACCGTTCAGTTATGATAAATAAAACAAGATCGGTCTTAAAGTTGTAAAAACAAATGCTTCAAATTGAAAAAATTAAAAACATATTTAAAATTAAAAATAAGAGACATCACAAATACAATGAACTGAAAGGATAAAACACGTTATTTATGCGTTCAAGGATGTTGCACATGGGGTGGAAGTAAGCCCTACATTTGAAACGTGGGCTTTTGGTCAATTTGTTATAACTTGTTACAAATTTCTAAACGGAAAATGTTTTTTAACAATAAATTTGGGCAATTTGTGGAACTATAAATTTTGTAAAATAATTTTAATATGTACATGAAAAAAATTAAATAATATTTGATAAAAGTATATATTATATTAAATTGGAAGTTTAGAATTCAGTGTTTAATTATATATAACTTTATAATGGTACCACATAAAACGAAAGTGTATAGGCTAAAAACAAACGTAGAAAAAGATGTAAGGGGAAAATCGTGTGAATATTCATGAAAAAAAAAAAAAACTATTCTGCGTTTTATTTCAAATTGTGGGGAGTTTTATCTTTTGCAAATTAGTTTGCAAGTAAATATTTTTGCGAAGGTTTATGATGATTTTATATCTAATTTATATTTGAAGATTTTTTTTGAGGGTTTTAACCTCTCCTATTGGTAGCTATAATTTTGTGGAGGTTTGGAATCTCTTTTATTTACAATTATTTTATTGCAGATTTCAATCCATGTTTTTTTCGGTTTGTTTTTGTGGGGGTTAATACCCTCTTCAATTTGGCTATTAATGTTTTAATCTCCCTTGTTTGTATTATTTATTTTAGGAGTTTACTATTTTATGTTTCTTGCGCTATTTCTAATCTCCTAAATATAATAATTTGTTAATAAATAGAAGCTTTTGTATATGACAATGTATGTCACTATTTGATGTACTTATATTTTTGTGTCAACAATATTTATTTGTAAACTTCAAATACTTTAATTGTGATAAAAGGCATGATAATTTTTTATCAAAGTGCTCAGATATATATCATTCTCAAAATCAGCATAGTAACATAAAATTAATTTAAACTGAAATGTAATTACAACTTAATCCATAATTACTCAAAATTCGTAATAGGATAAATATAGTTTCATCCTAAAAACATCATAAACACACTAAATATAGTTTCGAAATTATGTATAAAAAGGTAATAAAATGGCCAATTCACAAAACTATTGGTTACGTCATTTTCAAGAAAACACGCTTTAAATTATTGTATATATCATTTTTCATTTCATTCACCTTGTGAGTATTATCTTGACCAATATTATTGGGGGGCCAAAATAATACATCCAAAATTTATACATTAATTATTGGCATTAATATCGTAAAAATGAATATATATAACTTAGTATAACAATAAACTACATCATTAGCGAGAATCAAACCACACTTAAAATCCAAAAGAAAAATTGATGATAATCAAACCACACTTAAAATTCAATTATAAAAAACACAGTACAATCCATAAAAATTAATATACAATAGACTCATTAAATAAATTATTAAACTAATATTTCACTATTAAGTGAGATAAAAGATAATTACCTTCTTCTCTATTTCTTTGAGAATAGAAGAGAATAACTAAGATATGAGAACAAAAATAATATATATTTTTCTCTTGAAAAACAAAAGAATATAGACATATAATGGAACCACAATTAAAATCTGATTATAAAAAACACATAGTACAATACTTTTTCTTCTATGTTCATAAAATAAAAAAATAATATAAAAGAGGTTCATTAAATAAATTATTAAACTAATATTTCACCATCAAGTGAGACGAAAGAATTACCTTCTTATTTTCTTCCTCGAGAATGAAAGAGAAAAAAGGAGAAATAAGAACAAAAATAAAATATTTTGTTCTTTTCAGATACAAAAGAAAACGAAAACAGGTAAAAATGAAAGATGAGAACAATTTATGAGAAACTCAAACTATAATGAAAAATAATAATAAAAATATCTTGATAAATCTTTTTATTCTTTATTATGTATGGTTTTATATTTTATTATTTATTACCCTCAATTATTATTTTTATAAAAGAAAAGAATATTTGATTCAATATTTATAATAAAAAAAATCAAAATACATAATATCTATCATAAAAAAAATTAAAATACCTATCATAAAAAAAATTATAAATTTTTGGGGGGGCCATGGCCCTCCCCTGCTACCATTATCCTCCGCCACTGTTCAAATTGTTATAATGAGAGATTTACATAAGAGGGATAAATATTGAGCATGTTAGATTTTGTTATTGTAACAAACAAAATTAGTAGACTTACACTACTAACTGAACTATCACAAGTTAAGTATTAAGTAATAGACAATCACATAAACCTATAATATGTATTTATAGTCCTCTTCAAAACTTAATGATACATTTTTAAAAAGTATATAAAATTTTCAACAAATGGAGAATTTATACAATACAAAACTATATACATATGCATCAACTATACTCTATCATTACACAGTCTCACTACTTCTTAACCTTCCAACTTACATCATTATTTGTCCTTGTATAACGTACGATCATCGTAGTTGGATAACCCATAACCAAACAAAGAAATAGGATAGCTAGTTTATTTTTGTTGGAAATATTTTAATATAATTTAAAAAATAAATAATTAAAATAAAAAACCTATTGTTACTCAAGTTTTCATGAACTTTTAATTTGATGGGTTAATACTATTTTTGGTTAATGGCTATATTTTTTTTATTACAATTGACTCTTGTGTCTCCCTTTTCTACCTATAAATACCACCTATGTGCATGTGGAAAGACACAACAAAGACAACAAACACTAAAGTTTTCTCAAAGTGTTCTTTTTTTCTTCTTTATACTATCTTTTAAGACAATGGTGTTCGTAAGGTTCATAGATCCTTTGTTGCACTTGATCGATCTAACGTGTTGTTGTATCTTGGGAGAGAAATGCATATGATTTGGTTTTGTCCTATGCAGCAGGGGCGTTTTCTCGCTAAGGATAGCACTATGCGTGCCTCAACCCAAGCTTTCTATATCCTTTTCTCATTTATACTTTATCTCTTATTATTATTATAATTGTTGTGTCTGTGATATCTCGAAGGTCAGCTTGCTGGTGTTACTTGAGTTGTGGCTCAGAACGTATCCCTTGCGTTGTGGCTCGAGATAGGGATTAAGCACGTGGCATTCCTTGAGTTGTGGCTCGGAATGACATCTCTTGAGTTGTGACTCGGGATGGCGGATGAACACGAGAAATTCTTGAGTGTTGGCTCAGTGTTGCCGATGTGAGTGTGCACGTTGTGGCGTGTACGGAAAGGTCCAGATAGATTGCCCTACTCAGTATTTCGTTGACGAGTTTGGTAGTCTTGGGACGTTACGAATGTTATTCGTATTGGGAACTCCACCTTGTGTTACGGTGTGTGATCCGTAACATGGTTTCCCGCACGTGCTCTACCAGCTGTAGTAGGTAGGTGTGGCAGCAAGACACCTGGAAGTATTCATCAAAAGACGTAGAACACGGGTAACATAGTGGTGGCCACGTGATGTGGAACCAAAGGATAGCAATTCCTTTGGTGTACTTGTATGATTTATCTGATGTAAATATATGGTTTATATATATATATATATATATATATATATATATATATATATGTTTGTTTAACTGTTAGCTCACCATATCTGCTTGTGTTTGGTTATGATCATGTACGCGGTACAGGGGAGCAGATGATGTTGCATGTGGGTCTGGTGAGGCATAGAGCCGGAGCAGAGCTAGTTTGGGATGAAAAGATTTATCCGATGTTTTAAGCTTATGGTTTTAATTAAATTATAAACTTTCACATTATCAGACTCTGGTTATGTATTTATTATATATATATATATATATATATATATAATTATGAATTTAGGTATTTCATAAAGACGTAATAAAGTTTTAAATTTCCCGCGTTTTTGGGAAATGGTATTTCATTAAGTGTGATTTATTTATTATTTTGTTATTTTATTATTTTAAATTCGTAATATCTGGTAGGGATGTTACATCTTCTACTCTTTCAATTGATAAAGATGTTCTATATCATGAATATATTTTAAGTGTTTTGTATGAAAACAATTATAAAATGTTTGTCATACTAAAACTATTATTGAGTTATTAAATTATGCATGTGCAAGGAAAAAAGTTATCTTGATATTTATATGAAAAAAATAATTGATAATCAATATTTTGATAAGATTTATGAATTTAAAAAAATATTGTTTATGACATAAAATTAAAATGAATTATTTTATTTGATATCATGCTTATGATCAAGCATGTGCTGATAAAAAAAATCTTCATATAAAAGAGTGAGGAGATGGTCAAGTAAAATTAAACTTGTCTTTTAGATTCTTTTAAAAAAAGGAGTTTTTCATGTTTCTGAATTTCGAAACTCTCTTATTGCTCTACGAGGTTATGGAGTTGTTTTCGAGTGCAATAGGATTATTATTTCTAGACATGTGTTTTGATTGGTAAATAATATATTTGTGATGGTTTGTTTGAGTAGAGATGGTAAATAAACCTGTCCCCGTTTTGACGGGGAATCCTTGCATTGACTGGGTATAGGTATGGGGAATTCCCGACTTTTTCAATTGGGTATGGGGATGGTTATGGGGATGTTCATATCCCCGCCATAATACCCGTCCCCGCCATATCTCCGTCATCATTTAAATTATTAAAATATTCATAATTAATTAAGTAATCCTATATATATATATATATATATATATATATATATATATATATATATATATATATATATATATATATATATATATATTTCTTCTAATTATTTGATTTGTCATGAAACTTATTCGCATCTCCAATATATTTTTCATCTTATCATAACATTTATGTAATTATGTTAAAATGATGTATGTCAATTAAAAAAAAATTATGTCTCATATTTGAATATTTCTATTATTTTTTAATATTTTTATTTATTGTATATTTTCCTTTCACACGAGTGTGTTTAATACTCTCAATTTAAGTGTTTAATAGCATAAACCTTTCATTTACTAGGTAATATAAAAAAAATTCTTTACTTATTTTTATTAATTTTTGTTTCATTTGAAGAACTCTTTTGTTTCGCTAAAACAATTATTTCTCAACCATTGAGTATATATGTTGATATTTGAAAAGTGTTCTTAGATGTCTAAGGTACTTTTCATCTTATCATACCCTTAATTATACATTTGTTTTCCTTTATGCGATTTTTTTCAATAGTTTCTCAAATTGTTTCTAAGACACATATCTGTTAATTTTTTAATATCTTTATTTGTTGTTTATTTTCATAATGTAGAATACTATTTCAGTATATTTTATCTATTTATTTTTCATTTTCTAACTCATTGTATCAATCATATTGTAATTTTTTCACTATAATTGTATAAATAACTTTCATTTACTACAATATCAAAATTTAATGTAATTTGCCATGAATATTTTTTTATCACTATCCAACATATATTAGAGTTCAAAAGATATAATATCCAAGTTAAAATTTTATTATTATGTTTATTATTTGTTATTTGCGTCATTTTAATTAAGTGATCTATTATCATTTTTATTAGTGTATAAAAAAAGAGATTCATTAGAATTTAAAAAATTGAAGTAAACAAACATTTAAAATATAATTTATTTTGAATATTTGTTTTTCTTTAAATTTTTTTAAAAATATTTTCATATTTTATCAACTAGGTTTCATTAATGTTTGCAGTTTGCAAATTTAATAAATGTTTTAGTTCTCATGAAATTTTATTTGGTATTCTAATCTAAATTGTAAACAATTATAATTTATTTCAAAGTATTTGATATCGAAGAAACAACCATCCTCCTAATATTGAATATTTGATAATATTATGTTTCCTTTACCATAATTTTTTATTATTTTATAAAAATTAATTAAAATTTGTATTGAAGTAGTAAGGAAATGGGCACGGGTATGGGTACGAGATTATACCCGTTACCCGGTGGGGATGGGGATGGGATAAAACTTTTGATACGATCCTATCTAGGAAAGAGTATGATCGTTTTTGAATTTGAACCCTCAAGAGGCACGACACGAATAAATCAGAGAAGAACGCAGAATAAGACAAAGATGGAGGACACACAATCTAGCAGATTGATAAGTCAAATGAAGATTCGCCACAAAGATGTTAATCTTTGATAAGAACCAGAGGCCTAAGTCAAGAACAAAGAGAACCCTCTCTTTAATGAAATCAAATCCAATATATGACTCAAAGTGTCCCTACATAAGTTTTTAGTACCTTTATTTATAGGCACATAAGTTTAAGCAAACCTGCAAACCCTACAAAAAGGCCCAAGCCCAAAACATAAAAGCATAAACTAATTATAAAAGAAAGCTCAAAACCCAAAAACATAAAACATAACTAATTTCTAAAAGAAAACCCAAAAGTTCATCTTCAAGTTCTTTTTGTATGGAATCTTGGGATGGTCCTCTATCAACTTTGATACCCGTTGGGTTTGGGTATGGGGATGGGGATGAATTTTTTTGACAGGGATGGGCATGAGATAGCGAAACCCGTCCCCGCCCCGTTGCCATCCCTATGTTTGAGTTAAGTACATTTATCTTATAATAAAATATTTAGCAGTTCTTCTTTGATTATCACATATGTTTAAAGTATTGATATATTACATGCTTTTATTATAATTGTTTAGAAGTTTGGTTAGAGACCATTCAAATTATCAAATTTTGAGGTACAAAATTAATTAAAAAAGGGAAGTGATGAATATATGTCATGAGAATACATGTCTTTATAAATGAGTGTTTTCATAGTATTATTCATTAAGTAACATCTTCATATAGTATATGGTGTTAATCTAATGGTGCAGCGAAAGAAAGAAAAAAATATGTTTTAATATGGTAAATTTTATTCTACAAGTTCTAGCTTGCCGAACATTATATTAGTGAAATTTTATATCCTACTTACCATATTTGAACCCAAAAGATTGTGATAAAACTTTTTATGAGTTATGAAAGAAAAAAGAACCACATTTAAAATATTTCAAAGTGTGGGGGTGTCTTGTAAAGGTTAATATACCTCTTGATGAGAAAAATATAATGATAAATTTCTTGAGATGTTTCCTTTAAATAATAAATTAACTAAATTTGTTTGTGATACCTCTAGTACTGTTTTGCAATCTAATGATAACATTATTTATGTTTCTTCTAGTTATGACAATATGTCCAATTTCTTGAGATGATTGAAGGATATATTAATGTAAATTGGATATTTATTTTGGTGACAAAATCAACTACTGGTTATGGTTATGTTTTAACTTTGGGTGGAGGTGCAATATCATAAAAATTTACTAAACAAAATGTTGTTTCATGATATACCATGGGAGCAAAGATTCTTGTTGTAAATAATATTGTAGCTCAGGACAATATTTATTATCTATATGATTTTTATCATTATTAAATAAACATATACTTCCTATTACATTGCATTCTAACACTCAAGTTGCTATATATATAAAACTAATAACAAAAATTTTATTGAAAAAAATAATAATAAGAGAGTGAGACATAAATTTATTAGAAAGTTATATTAATTTTCTTGACTTTGTTAGGTCAGAAAAAATTGCGGATCCGCTCACCAGAGAAGTGATTCATCAATGAGTACTTAAGCCGTTGAGGAGAATGAGACTATAGCTTATAAATTAAATGCAACATTGGACACCCATCTCCACATGAATGACAATTCCATGGAATGGAGTTCAATGGGTAACAACAAAGTTGTTATTGACTAAAGTACATCAACTAATTTCATTAAATTTTATGTCTCATTCCTATGACGAGGTGTACTATAAATTGTGGCAATAATTAGGTTGAGGTATATGCATTATTATGCTTATATATATTTTTTTAAATACCTCTTAATAAACCCAATGACAATTATTCTAGGGGTGTGAGTCACAAACCACCCTTTGAGGGTTTACCTAGTGAGTGTGATGGTAGGACTATCATTGTGAGACATGGGCAAGTCTCTAAGTGACACTCATGAAATAAGATACATGCACAAGGTCGTAATGTGCACCCACTGTTTAGAACCTAAGATGAACATCAATATTGTATGTGTTATTTATTAAAACCCAGTCACAGGGGATGTAGCTCAAGACAATTAAGTCTCTGCATTTTCTCAAGTGGAAGTTTATAAGCACTAGGTATAAGGCTCAAACCCGGAAGGTTCCTTACGCTGAACTACAATATTTTGTTTTAAAAGATAATATATTTTATTTTATTTTATTTTTTAAAATTATGTGGGGGATTGTTGGAAATATTTTAATGTAATTTAAAAAAATAAATAATTAATATAAAAAACCTATTGTTACTCAAGTTTTCATGAACTTTTAATTTGATGGGTTAATGTTATTTATGGTTAACGACTATATTTTTTATTACAATTGACTCTTATATCCCCCTTTTCTACCTAAAAATACCACATAGATGCATGTTGAAAGACACAACAAATACTAAAGTTGTCTCAAAAGTGTTCTTCTTTTCTTCTCTATACTATCTTTTAAGACAGTGGTGTTCATAAGGTTCGGAGATCCTTCGTTACACTTGATCGATCTAACAGGTTGTTGTATCTTGTGAGAGAAGCTCATATGATTTGGTTTTGTCCTGTGCATGCCTCACCCCAAACTTTCTCTATCCTTTTCTCATTTATTTTTTATCTCTTATTGTTATTATAATTGTTGGGTCTGTGATTAATATTTGTTGATTTATATATATGTCCTAGTATTACTATTGCTCTAATTATTATTATTATATTATTTCATATTTGTATTATTAATAATATTATTTGATTAATCTTTTTCTAACAATTTTAAAAGGAAAAAAACTTATAAATATTTCAAAATTATACAACAAGAAATCACTCACATACACCAACTTTAGTCAATCTTACACATCATATAACCAAACCATGGTAACTGCCTCTAGAGGTATTAAATCGAACCTAAGAGATTTTGCACCTGTCATAAGGATTCCAATAACATTTTGGCTTATAAAACCTATGACACTCTAGAAAGGTTCTATTTCATGCCAATTCCCGTCATAAAAACCTCCATCGACTCTCACCAACTAAATACCTTCCTCTACGTGAGTTAGAATATCTAGTAGAGTTTGTATAATCTTCCCTGGGTCCATACTCAATACACTTAACAAGAGTGAAATGCTTTCTCCCTTGAAAGCCATTTCATGTTCATCACTTCACAACCACACATTAACATCTTATACAACATTTAAAAATCCCAAACATCATTCACATATATGCCTTTAATTCACAATAAACATTACCAAGATAATAAGCACAATCACAAGAAAATAACCAAGGAAAAACATATCACACATAGCTCATTCGTCTTATTCTAATATAATCTTAAATCATCACACTGTGTCATACATATGTAGTTTACATCAATCCAAACTTATTTAATAGCATCAATCACCTATTATTTATTTCAAATTAAATATTAATAATTCATCATTTATTTCCTATTGCATTAACATAATATTCATATACAATATTGACATTAAGTACATCAAAACGAAAAAGGCATTGCTTTAACCACAAACCTCTAATCAAAGATCCAAAACGGACAAAGTGAAAAATCATCTGTTTAGGACCAGTTGTCAAAATTTCAGCTTGATCCAATGGTTAACGAAATGGAAATCTCAATTTTCCTGAGATGACATGGAATAAAAAACTAAGTGGTGCCCAACGCTGGGTAAGTGGCGTTTGGTGCTAAAACCCATGGGACTCAATTATTTAAGAGCATCTGGCAGTCCAGAAATGGCGTCCAACACCAACAAGTCAGTGAGGCACTATCTGATTGCCACTTAGTGATATTGTAGGGGCACTCGACGATGGACGAGATATTTGAAATTTCTCTATGAGTATCAATTGATCAATTTGACTCTTTCTAAACTATTTACCATTTAATATACTTTATAAGAGTATAATATAACTATATCTTAGCTTAAGAAGCACCAATTTGAACAATCAATTGTCTCACAAAGAAATCCCTCATCAATAACTAAAGCAACGCAAAAGAACCATTTCAAGGAAATACTTGCAATTTCTAACCTATAATACAAATTTGACAATACAATATACTTAAATGTGATTTGTCTCTAATTATTTCTAACTCAACATGATATCAACCATTCTAAGAAACCACATTACCAAAGAGATATTAACCAAAGATAAAATCAATATTCAAATTAATAAGCACAACTCATTAATCCTCTAACTAGTCAAAGTCATCTCATTCATCAATAACAATTTTAACCATAATCTCCTATACCTTTGAGCACTTTTAACCATAAAGAAGACAATATCTACACAAAGTAGGCCCAGATAATTGATTTGATATTATTTTTTATTCATAATAGTGACTATTTTAATAACTAACTATTTGTATTTTGTAAATTGGTATGTAAATTGGTCACTATAGTGATTAACAATTTTTGGCCACTAAAATTAGTTATTATTTAAGAGTTTTATTGTAGTGTTTAAATATCACTAACATTCATGCACATATATACCTCTAATTCACAATAAACATTACCAATATAGTAAGCATAGTCACAAGAAAATAACCAATGAACAACATATCATACATAGCTCATTGGGATACTCCGACCTTCAAATAGATAAAGGATGAAGTTAAAGATCTACAAAAAAGATAAAAAAAAGGTTTAGAAAAAAGTTTTAGAGAGATGATATTTCTTATAAAATGAAACTCGATTAATAAAAATTCTTATTTATAATATGAATTTTATTAATAAAATAATTAAGTGTTATCTTTTAAGACCAATTCTTATCTTTGATATTTTCTAGTTCCTTACAATTATGATTGTCAAAGTTTAAACAAATAATTATATAAATTTTTAAAACGTTAGAAGACTATTAAAGTTGGTACTTTATTTTTTAATAATCAAATGTAAGATAAAAAAAATTGAAGTAAAATTCCTTATAATAAAAGAGTCACTACTAAAAAAGCTCATATTCCTTGCTAATTTTGTTTTGATTTTTTTTGTAGGAAATACTTATAAATTTTGTTATTAAAAAAAATTACAGGAAATTGCTGCCATTTTTCTATTGGCAAAAGCAGAAGACAAGTTAAATGTTGAAGTAAGATTTTGATGATGATAAAAGAAACTTAAAAGCCATCTGGAGGAGAATATGAAGACAAGTGTTTCATGTTTAAAGTTATTTTGTAAACTATTTTGTTTTAAAGTGCTTAGAATCAACAGCCAATTCGAAATCTTTATGATTCTTTTATTTTTTCAAAAAACCAATGTGATAATTGATTATCACTTAGGATAATCGGTTATCCTAAGTTGAGTTCATTTTTCAGAAACACACTGGAATAATCGATTATCACCCTAAATAATCGATTATTTGCTCAAAATTTTGTTTTTAGAAAACGCACTGAATAGCAGTTTGAACATGACTGTTCAGTTTTTGACCTAATTTTTGACCCTTATTTAAGGAAACTGCGGTGCTACTTCGAAGTTACCTTTTTTGATAAGCTAGAGTGCTAGTGTTGTGACTGCAAAGAAAGTTCTCTGAGTGTTCTTAAAAGAGCTTTGAAAAACCTAGTGTGGGAGAGCGATAACATTTCCTAAGAGGGTTTCTAGGAGATTGAGTGATGCTGCTATTGCTAGAAAAGCTACCTAATTTTTGAAACCCCTATTTAAGGAAACTGCGGTGCTACTTCGAAGTTACCTTTTTTTGAGAAGCTAGAGTGCTAGTGTTGTGACTGCAAAGAAAGTTCTCTAAGTGTTCTTAAAAGAGCTTTGAAAATCCTAGTGTGGGAGAGCGATAACTTTTCCTATTCAAGTTCTCTGTGTGATTCAGAGAAAGGTTGTTCATCTCTTGTGTCTTCAAGAGAGGTGTTTTCTTTTCCCTATTCTTTTGTTATCTGATTGTAATTTGATATTTTTAGTGATTGAGTTAATCTCTTTATTTAAAGAGATTAACAACTGAAAGTAGAATCTTTTTATCTGAACCAGTATAAATAGTTGTGTTAAATCTTCTTCCCTATCTCTTTATTGTTTATATTGTTTCATTTAAAGGAACCAATATTAAATTAATCGGAAAAATTCTTAGAAAAAATAGCAGGAAAAGTCTTTGCTCACTACTAGAAAAAAACAATTTAGCCACCGATATTAGCCACCGAAATAATTTAGTCGCAAATTGTGACTGAAATAGTCATTGATTCATAATAGTCACAAATAGCCACCGATTTAGCGACTGAATAGATGTACAATAATATTCATTACTATAGCGACTGAAATAGCCACCGAAACCTTTTAGTCTCTAAATATTATGTTTTAGCCACCGATTTAGTGACCAAAATAAATCTTATTTTGCAAAAAAAATATTTAATATGGTAATTAGTCACTGACTATTTTCAGTCGCTAAACATTATTTAATATGTAATATTTTAGTCACCGATCTAGCGACTGAAATAAATTTTTTGTAAAATATATTTAATATGTTAATTAGCCACCGAATATTTTCAGTCGCTAAAATATTATTTAATATATAATATTTTAGCAACTGATTTAGCGACCAAAATAATTTTTTTTATAAAATATATTTAATATGGTAATTAGCCACCGAATATTTTTTGGTTGCTAAAACAATATTTAATATGTAATGTTTTAGCCACCGATTTAGTGACCGAAAGAAATATTATTTTATAAAATATGTTAAATACATTAGTTAGCCACCGAATATTTTTCACTTACTAAAACATTATACAATATATAATACTTTAACCACCAATTTAGCTACCAAATAAATTATTATATTATAAAATATATTTAATATAGTAAGTAGTCTCTTAACAAATTTGTAAGAAAATTCTTATATAATATGAAAATTTTTAGTAATGAATTAGTTTTAAATGGATTACTTTTAGTTTTACTCTTTATATAACCCATGTTTATACTTTAACATTTATGTATATATATTTTTTTTAAATTAAAATATTAATATATAATGTTAGTTATATCATTGCATGAAAATAATGCATTATTTGATGAATTCGTCTTTTAATTAGATAATTTTATCTTTTAATAAATAGAAAATTTATTTATTTACTTAATAAAATAAATAATTGAATATTTTTTATTTAAAATAACTAAATAATTTAATTTTTTTAATAATTATGTTTTTAATTGATTATCATAATGATTGCTTTATATATTTTAATATAATAAAAGTGTAAATACAAGCGTATCCGTATTTGTTTTCTTAATAAAATGATATTTTAAGTTAATATTTATTTTCAAAAAGAGTTAAAATATAATTCTTCTTGTTGTGAAAGAAAAAGTGTTTGAGTAATATGTTTTCCATTATTTTAAACAACTTTTCAAAGTTTTAAATATAGCAACAGTTATACATTTAGCGACAGTGTAAAATCTGAGACAATTTTCAGCTGTTATATAGCAGTTATGTAACGGAGTTTAAAAAAGTAATGCAAATTTGACCCTTCTTATGGAAGGTTCCTATAAAAATTATTGTTATCAAACACATTTTTTTCATTACTTATATTTTTTACTTTCTTTTTAATCATTACTTTTTTAAGATAAATATTATTTTGTCTTTTAATTTGTGAAAACTAAAATTTTCAAAAATATTTTTCAGCTAACATTAAATTAAAAATATATCAAACATAAAAACAATTCAAATGTTATTATAAAAAGTATTCGAAACGTCAAATAAACTTAATAAAATCTAGTTAAAATAACAAAATTCATGCATTTTTTAAATTTAAAAACTAAATTAGATTAAAATTTTTAAAAAAGAATAACTTATTTTCACTAAAAATAATATATTTAACTATTTTTTTTCTCTTTACACGTTTATTATATATATATATATATATATATATATATATATATATATATATATATATATATATATATATATATATATATATATATATATATATATAAAGTTTAACTAACGGCTAGTGCTTAAATCGTCAGTTTATTCCTGAAAATACAAAATTATTCCACAAATTTTTGTTATTTTGCCATCATTATATTTCTAGGCATGATATTTTCGGGAGTGAAGTTAAGTTAAATAACTCAAAAAAACCTCTTCTTAAGCTTATTTCTGGGGAGCTTGATCCAAATTTATATAATACCTAATTTATGCAAGTCGACATTAAAATAATGTACTTTGAAAAAGAAGTTGCTTGTATCGGATGAAAACTATAAAAAAAAATGTTTATAATGTGAGGAAAATATAACCGATATAATCGGTGGCGAATCTTCACCAATAATTTAGAAGGAGCCAAAATAATACACTCAAAATTTATATATTTAATGGTTGTCAGTAATACATTATTTAATATAACCATAACTATAAAAGAAATCATATATATTATTCATTCATTTAGATCCTCGAACTCGTTAATAATTGAATCAAAACTTATTTCGTTTTCAATGTAAATAATCATATTGCCAACAAAAAGAAAATCATCTTTTAATTTATTTTACAATCTTATTAGATAATTTTCTTTACAGAAGATGATATTTCTGTGTAGCTGTAGAAATAAAAAGAGTTAAAATAAGACGAATTAGACAATCAATAAAGTAAAATGTCCTTTTGACTCTTCTAACTTTGTCAAAGATTGATATAATTCAAAAATGAATGATAAATTCTTCAAATCTGGATGGTTAGGAGTATCAACAATAAAATGTTGGAGTTGAAATTTAAAACTAATATTATTTTCATCAATATACTATTTTCTTTTTTAAGTTTAAGAATAAAAATAATTTATCATAATCTAATAAAAAATTGATACGTAATTACTAAAAGAAAAAAATATGACAATCAAGTCATAATTAAAAAATGAATACGCAAAAGGGTCCTGAGATAAAAAAATAATACTAACTATTATTAAATTAATATTTAAGTATCAAGTGAGATAAAAGAAGGTACATTTTTGTCTTCAAGAATGGAAGAGAACAAATGAAAAAATGAGAGTGAAAATAATAAGTTTGTGTTTAATTTTTTTTAGAAACAATAAAAAAACAAGTAAGAGTAAAAGATGAGTATAATTTATAGATAAAAAATATCTTAATAAATATTTTTATTTTTTATTGTATTTGATTTTATATTTTTATTATTTATTAGCATTAAATGTTATATTTTATAAAAAAATATCTAATTTAAGTTTTCATCGATTCTCAACGTACATTTTATATATAACTTTAAAATTTTAAAATATTTTAAAAGTTATATATATATATATATATATATATATATATATATATATTATTTAAAAAAAATTCAAAAATATCGGGGGGCAATGATCCCTCCGTCTCTTCAATAATCCGCCCTGAATATAATATTGGTTGCTTGAGATATTCTTGAAGAAGCTCGTTTTGATAATGTAAAAAATGTGAGGAAAAAGAATCAGAAAGTAGCTTCTATGAAAAGAAAGAGTTCACATCAACACGTGCTTCTCATTATGATAATCAATAAGTTGAGTCAAAAGATTTGAATAATTGATACCTAAAATAACTATATATGTAACAAAAGTGAAAAATATTAGGTTTGTCTCATTAATAGTTTTGACTAAAAAATTAGTGACATATATAATATTCTAAGTCAATTATATGGTATGATACGTTATTAGAATTATATTTTGAAAAGATTAATGACTAAAATTTTAATATTCTTTTTCTATGGAGTGGGATGTCAGCCCATTTCCTCTTTTATCTTTTCTTCAAATCAAAGAATCAAAATGAAACAACATATGCTTAAAAAATAACAGATAAACTACAGAAAGGAAATAAGATCACGTTGGTTTGACTTATTTTAAAGAAATATTTTTTTTTTTGTATTTTGATAATATTAGGAAGAAACACTTATATATATATATATATATATATATATATATATATATATATATATATATATATATATATATTAAGTTTAAGTTAATTTTAATAATATCAAGTTTACAATTGGGGATTCTGATTTATTCTTTATCATGTTTTTGGCGTTAGAATTTGTTTACTAGAACAAAAGTAAAAGTTTTTTAAACATTTCTTGTGATCATTTTATTTTATATGTGGATTGAAGCTGAACTTTTTATATTTTAATTTTCTTTGTATTTACAAAATAAAGAACAATGAATTTATAGTAAATTATATAATTTATATTTATAATTGATGCAAGATTTGTTTTTTTATTAACAAAAAAAAAAATATTTATTCTTCACATGCAACAAAGCTCCCTTCACTACTAAGTTGAAGTTTCTCCCGAAACTTTATGGGATTTTTACTCAAGATATATATAGGTAAATTTAATTTAGCACTCTTTGAACTTCTATTCTCCCTAAAACAATGCTTTTCGGCTAACGAAGCAATCCATAAACAAAAACACACACTAAAAAAGACTTTGATTTTTAATGCAAGCCATAAGATAATCTAGGCATAAGTGATGGAATTTGGACAAAAAATTTAAGAAGATTAAATTTTCTTTTTTATATATAAATTATTTTTTCTAATTTTTTTTTTCATTTTCTAACATTATTTTCTCTATTCAAAACAAGTACACATGATAATATAATCTAAAATATATGACAATAATATATATATATATATATATATATATATATATATATATATATATATATATATATATATATATATATAGATTATCATAGTGTTTGTTAAAAATTCAGTTTCTGTCTTACGTAGGAAAAGATAAAATTATGAATATCTTAGATTAAATCTCAAAATCAAGACTCAATATTTTAAGAAAATTAACAACTTCTAAATTATTAGCTTCCTTTACCTGAAAATATATTTTTACTATTGCTCTTCTCTTACCCAACTTCAAAGCCTAAAATAACTCTATTTATACAAAAAAGAGTTTGTTAAATAATTAGAGCATGATTTTATAATCTCTAACAAATATAGATATGCCTAGAGCATACAAAAGTCACATACAAGAGTAAAACATATTACTTCGAAGGAAAAAAAAAGGGTAAAAAATGAACTTGCTCAAAAGAAAAAATTATTTAGTTCAAAATATTTCTTAACTCTTGAATCTTGTTGTGGTGCAATTTGCTTTTGAAAATAATAAGAGATTGATGATAAAAATTGAGATAGAAAGAGAAGGAGAGTAAGAGATAAAAGTACCGAAGAAACAAAAATCAAATAAAGAAGTAAAAAAAATTACATCAGAGAGGTAAAACTTAATTTTTAAATTTTAAAAAATATTTTTTAAACTAAATTTATATAAATAATATAAAAATATTATTTTAATATATATATATATATATATATATATATATATATATATATAATTTTTTTTTAAAAAAAAAAACGTTGGGGGAGCCTCCCTATCGCAAGAGTGGTCCGTCTCTGCTAAGCACACATCCAAATCAGATATAAAGCCTATGTATTTACCATCCTCACACACCTAACCCTTAACTTCACTGCCCAATTCACAATTTATGTCCTCAAGGATTACATACACGTAATTAGACTCATGCATAAATTAGAATATGAAAAAGTTGTTTATTATATTTTTATTGGTTATCCATACCCAAACTTTGATTTGTGCTAAAGAATATACTTCCTCTACATCAAATTTTACAACCTTAAGTGTTATTTATATGTCAAATATTCCATATAATAGCCACTCACATGCATAGTATATTATTCTATGACATTGGGTAAAAAAAATAGGTGAATGTAAATATTCCCACAATTAAAATATACAATATTAAGGCCAGACCATAGATGACACATTTTTCAAATATTTTGTTAACACATTAATGCAAGATTTTGTTAGGAATCCAAGTGTGAGTCTAAGTCCCACATTGACCAGAATTGAGAAAGTAGAGCACCATATAAGGATAAAGACCCATAAACCCATTGCCTTAAGGTTTTGGGTTGAGAGTGGTGTCACTATCTTATGTGGTTAGGCTCAAGTCTCATTGGTGTTTGTTCTCCCCACTGAAACCCCATCCTTTATAAACCTAACAAGTGGTATTAGAGCCGATGGT
Source organism: Vigna unguiculata (assembly GCF_004118075.2). Lineage (NCBI taxonomy): Eukaryota > Viridiplantae > Streptophyta > Magnoliopsida > Fabales > Fabaceae > Vigna > Vigna unguiculata. The sequence continues at coordinate 29,835,878 of NC_040288.1, forward strand.
TGAAACCGGCTCAGACGAGTACAGTATGGTCCCTCCTTTATAAACCTAACAAGTGGTATTAGAGCCGATGGTTGAAACCGGCTCAGACGAGTACAGTATGGTCCCTGTATCGAAAGTCTTCCTGGCAAGGGTTCCAGGTAAGCGTGTCCCGTTAAGATGAACGGCGGTACGAGAAGGGGTACTCGTGTGGTTGGGAATGCTTCCGCTGGAGGGGGAGTGTACCAATGTGGTTGAAGGGACTCACCCTTGAGGGGGAGATTGTTAGGAATCCAAGTGTGAGTCTAAGTCCCACATTGACCAGAATTGAGAAAGTAGAGCACTATATAAGAATAAAGACCCAAAACCTTACTCCCCCTCCAGCGGAAGCTGCCCAACCACGAGTACTCATTTTTTGCCCTTTTCTCACTTATATGACCAAGCCTCCGGTGCCACAAAGATGCCTCCATATACATAGCATTCACACTGTCTTTAGCAACCAAAGCTTTAGTCCAATACAATTTAGATTGTTTCTCCCCTCTGGCCATAACCAAGTTACCTTTAGTGAGCTTCCATTTACTAGAACCAAAGTGATTGTCATAACCACAATCATCAAGCAACTGCACAGAGATTAAATTAAAACGAACATCTGGAGCATGTTTGACTCCTTTAAGCAACAACTGCACTCCCATGTTGGTTTGCAGGCAAACATCACCAACACCAATCACTTTAGACTCACCATCATTACCCATCTTCAACACTCCAAAATCACCAGAAGTGTAAGATGTGAAGAACTCCTTCCTAGGTGTAACATGCAGTGTAGCACCACTATCAATAATCCACATGCTCTCATCAGATACAAGATTAACGGACTCAAAGTCACGAAGAAGAACAAGATCACCATCTGTAGCAGTAGTGACATGATCATCATCATCATGATCATTCTCTCTCTGTTTGCCCTTCTTGTCTTTGTTCTCCTTTTTCCACTTAAAACAGTATTTTTGAATGTGCCCAGTTTTATGACAAAAATGGCACTCTAAATTCTTGTATCTTGACTTGGACTTGCTCCTACTCTTCTCTCTACCACCTTTATGTTCCTTTTTCTGACTTCTCCCCCTAGCTTCTGTAACAAGCATCTCAGACTGAGATGAAGAACCATGTGCCTTCCTTCTCATCTCTTCATTAAGAGCATAAACCCATTGCCTTAAGGTTTTGGGTTGAGAGTGGTGTCAATGTCTTATGTGGTTGGGCTCAGATCTCATTGGTGTTGTTCTCCCCAGTGAAACCCCCTCTGTAAAACCTAACAAGTGGTATCAGAGCCGATGGTTAATATCGGCTCAGACGAGTGCAGTATGGTCCTAGTATCGAAAGTCTTCCTGGCAAAGGTCCCAAGTAAGGGTTCCAGGTAAAGCGTGTCCTGTTAAGAATAACGGCGGTACAGAAAAAGGCAAAAAATGAGTACTCGTGGTTGGGCAGCTTCCGCTGGAGGGGGAGTGTACCAATGTGGTTAAAGGGACTCACCCTTGAGGGGGAGAATGTTAGGAATCCAAGTGTGAGTCTAAGTCCCACATTGACCAGAATTGAGAAAGTAGAGCACCATATAAGGATCAAGGCCCATAAACCCATTGCCTTAAGGTTTTGGGTTGAGAGTGGTGTCAATATCTTATGTGGTTAGGCTCAAGTCTCATTGGTGTTTGTTCTCCCTAGTGAAACCCCATCCTTTATAAACCTAACAAGTGGTATCAGAGCCGATGGTTAATACCGGTTCAAACGAGTGCAGTATGGTCCTAGTATCGAAAGTCTTCCTGGCAAGGGTCCCAGGTAAGGGTTCCAGGTAAAGCGTGTCCCGTTAAGAATAACGGCGGTACAGAAAAGGGCAGAAAAGGAGTACTCGTGGTTGGTCCCGTTAAGATGAACGGCGGTACGAGAAGGGGTACTCGTGGTTGGGAATGCTTCCGCTGGAGGGGGAGTGTACCAATGTGGTTGAAGGGACTCACCCTTGAGGGGGAGATTGTTAGGAATCCAAGTGTGAGTCTAAGTCCCACATTGACCAGAATTGAGAAAGTAGAGCATCATATAAGGATCAAGGCCCATAAACCCATTGCCTTAAGGTTTTGGGTTGAGAGTGGTGTCAATGTCTTATGTGGTTGGGCTCAGATCTCATTGGTGTTGTTCTCCCCAGTGAAACCCCCTCTGTAAAACCTAACAAGTGGTATCAGAACCGATGGTTAATATCGGCTCAGACGAGTGCAAGACGAGTGCAGTATGGTCCTAGTATCGAAAGTCTTCCTGGCAAAGGTCCCAAGCAAGGGTTCCAGGTAAAGCGTGTCCTTTTAAGAATAACGGCGGTACAGAAAAGGGCAAAAAATGAGTACTCGTGGTTGGGCATCTTCCGCTGGAGGGGGAGTGTACCAATGTGGTTGAAGGGACTCACCCTTGAGGGGGAGATTGTTAGGAATCCAAGTGTGAGTCTAAGTCCCACATTGACCAGAAATGAGAAAGTAGAGCACTATATAAGAATAAAGACCCATAAACCTATTGCCTTAAGGTTTTGGGTTGAGAGTGGTGTCAGTATCTTATGTGGTTAGGCTCAGGTCTCATTGGTGTTGTTCTCCCTAGTGAAACCCCCTCTGTAAAACCTGACAGATTTGTAATACATTTCTTTAACAAGTAGATAATATCCGGTGAATAACTTTTCTAATAGGTTAAATTATATTTAGAAAATAAATTTTTAAGTTGAGGTGTGATTAACATTTGTAAATTATATATATACCCTTTTGCTACGGATTTGAAAGAGGAAGTTTCAATGCGGGAACTTTTATTCTTGATATATTTTATTTTTAAAAAATAACGTGAATCTCATCGAATTAGGTATTAAGTATATTCTACGGAAATTTTTCTAGCAAAACTTCGTTGACTGTGTGGGTTCAACGAAGGATAAGTGTTATTAATTAGGCGTTTAAGAAATAAAAATGAAAAATAAGTGATGTATTAGATAGATCTACGAATCTAATAAGGGAGAAGTCCAGAAAAAAAATAAAAATAAATGTTAAATGGTAATAAAAATAGATAAAGTAAAATTTTATTATTAAATGTATGACATTGGTAAATAATTTCTTAAAAAAATATTTGCTAAGTGTGAGTTTTAATATACAATGATAATAATAATATATTTATAATTCTTATAAAAAGCATAAATTTAGAGTAAGCAATATATAAACAAATGAAAGAGAATGTATTAAAATAATTTCCTTATATATTTAAATAAATAGAAGTCTCTTAATTATAAATATAATTTAAATGATATAATTTAAGAATTATTAAAAGATTTTAAGAAGAAAATTTTAAATCTAATTTAACTTTACAAAATTAACTTGTAATGTGGAATTTGTAGTTATTTATATACTCATCTTAACTTTAGTCGATATGCAATGTCTAACATATTCTACCATTTAAGTCCAGACATATACATTTTAAATGTGAGACTAATTATTTGATAAATTTCAAATAATTTTGATATATTATTTTAAGAAGTAAACTTTAAACCTAACATAAATTTATAAAATCGATTTTTAAGGTGAAATTTGCACTCATTAATTTTTTTTTATCTCTAGTTAATATGATATTAAAAAAAATATTATGGACTACGAATAAACACATATGATAATAATATATTAATATAATATATTTATTAACAACAAATTAATAGAAGTTTAAAAAGGATTCAGACCATTTGCTTTATCCCTCTTTGAAATAGGCATAATAATTAGGTAATTGTGAATTATATATCTTAATTAATAATGTGTACCTATAGTTTATGAGAATAACTTGGTTTCTATCTTCTTATAATACAGGTATAATATAGGTACCAGATGAGGTCGTCTCTTTCTTAACAATAAAATAGCATTATTAACGTTTCAAATCTTATCTGAATATTCATGTGATATTATTATTTATTATTAATTTTGTTAACATATTATTATTTATTGAATGGTCCTTTGTCCAAATTTCATCAGTGTTTGATTTTCACTTTTAAACAATCTTGCATGACAACTAGCGTCTTTGTCCCTATTTATAAACAACACTAAAAACAATCTTGCATGACAACTAGCGTACTAATATATTATTATTATTATTAATACTAGTATAAATACAAGCGCGATAGCGTCTTTGTGTATGTATTTTTTTTATATGCGTAATATTATATTAGTAGATAATGATTTTGTAATTTTATTAAGTTAATATATAAAATAAAATTATATTTATTAAAAATAAAGTGAAATATATCATAAAAGATAAGAGAATAAGTGTTGATAAATAGAAAAAAAAAGAAAGAGTAGAGATATATCATTTTATAAAAGCTTTTAAAATAACGGTCAATTTTCAAAAATTTAATAAATAATTATATTTTAAAGGGTAAAATTGAAATTTTAAAATATGAACACAAAAGAAGGAAATCCTCTTTATATATTGTTATACATTATATACTAATATTATTATTATTAATATTGTATAATAATAATATTATTATTAATATTGTATAATATCATTAATTATTATTAATATTATTACTCATAAATTAATATATAATTACTATTAATTATTATTAATATTAATAATAATAATTATTATTATTATATATTAGTATTATAATTATATATTAATAATATTATTATTATATGATATTATTATTAATTATTATTAATATATAATAATAATACTATTAATAATTATATAATAATAATATTATTAATAATAATATTATTATTACTATTATTACATATAAATAATATATTATTATATACTATAAATTTTATTAAAAGAAAGTGTATGTTAGGTCGACATTAATATTTTAAATTTTTTAATTTTTTTTTAATTAACCGTCAAAAGTGTGAGTTAGGTAACGCTAATATTTATTTCATAAAAGAAATTAAATAAGACGTCACATAAGATTATTTATAATGTAATAATTTAAAAGTGTATGACTAATCGGTGACGGAATTTCTATTAGTGACTATTTATAAATTATGATCAAAATTTAAGGAAAAAACACATATTTCCTTTTATTTAAATATATTTAAATGGAAGAATTCATGTTAGAAAGCTACATATAATTTATGTTTTAGTTTCATTATTTTTTGAAATTCAAGATTTGTATTACCATTACTTTTTCAACTCGAAGATGAAATGATATCTTAGATGAATTTATTAAAATATTTCCGATATGACAGATCAGTTCAAGAACAAAAAAAAAAACTAAATTTTATATGTCCGAACAAATTAACATTTCCAAATAATATGTCGGTTTTCAGAAATCATCCCCACAAAAATAATTAAGGACCTAACAATTTTTAGAAGTATAAATAAAATAATATGTAGGAATTTGAAAGGACACATTAAATTATTTTTAGTTTTGAAGTTTCTTGATCCTTTATTTAGTATATAAATCTATACCGGACATTTGTCATGTAAAATTTTATCCGTTTATAATTGAGATTAACTAATGGATTTATCGATATATTTTGTTGTTGAATTTGTCATCGAACATATATGCCAATAATTGTGATTTATTGATGGATTTACTAATAGATTTTGTTATTTAATTTATTGATGGATTATCCGTTAGTAATGTGATATGAGAATATTTTTGATAGAATTATCCGTCGGTAATGTAAAATTTTCCAATGGAAATCCGCTAATAATCAACGGAATGAAATTAACTAAAATTTCAAATTTCCTCCCCTCTTTCTCTCCCCATCGTGTTGTCTTCCAAAACCTAACTCATTTCTCCTACAAAATCCATAACGACTGCCATTGCACAAAAAGGCCCCATTCGTGACCTCCCCACCCTGTCGTGATGTTGCCCAACAAAATGTAATGTTGTCCGTTGGTTGAAGGCATCATTTTGGTGCATCTTGTGTTGTCGCCATCCACCATCCACGTTGAATCCACCACTCATTTTCTTATTTTCTCCCCTAAAGCCGCCATCATTCATCTGCCACAAGTTTCTAGCAATGTCATCAGCGTCACTGGTGCCATAAATTCTAATTTGGTGCATTCGGCGTCACTAACAATGTCATCACTTTCCTCCTAAAATGTGTTCTTCTTCCTTTCTTAAGAAGTACCAAATTCTGATTTGATCAATTATAATTAAGATTGAAGAAAGGAATCATTGTTTGTTGTTACCGGCAAATAACAACAATCAATAATACCTGTTTCTTTTTAAACGTTTATTCCATTAGCATAAATGAGTTTTTTACTCAAGACATACATAGGTAAATTTTATTCAGCACTCATTAACCTTCTATTCTCCCTAAAGCAATGCTTTTCAGCTAACTAAGCAACCTATAAACAAAAACACACAGAAAAGCCTTTGGTTTTTAATGCATGCCATAAGGATAGTATATATTTACTATCCTTACACACCTAACTCTTAACTTCACTATCCGGTTCACAATTTGTGCCCTCAAAGATTACAAACACGTAATTAGACTCATGGACCAATTAGAGTATGAAAAAAATTGTTTTATGATATTTTTATTGGTTATCCATGCCCAAACTTGATTTTTTCTAAAGAATATACTTCCTCAACATCAAATTTTACACTCCTACAAATGATGTTATTTATATTTCCCCAAATATTCCATATATCCTGTATATTATTCTATGACATTGAGTAAAAGAAGAGGTGAATGTGAATACTCGCATAACTAAAATATACAATATTAGGCTAGACCATAGATCACACATTTTTCAAATACTGCCTTAACACATTAATGCAAGATTTGTAATACATTTCTTTTAACAACTAAATGATATACGGTGAATAACTTTTCAAATAGGTTAAATTAGGTTTAGAAAAAAAAATTAAGTTGAGGTGTGATTCACATTTATAAATTATATATGTACCCTTTTGTTACGGATTTGAAAGAATTTTTATTCTTTTGATATATTTTATTCTTTTGATTTCTATCTTAGTATAATATTGGTACCAGATGAGGTTGTGTCTTTCTTAATAATAAAATAGCATCATTAACGTTTCAAATCTTATCTGAATATTTATGTGATATTATTATTTATATAAAATATATTTAAACTGATGAATTCATGTTACAAAGCAACATATAATTTATGTTTTAGTTTCATTATTTTTTGAAATTCAAGATATGTATTATCATTATTTTTTCAACTTGATGAATTAATTTAAATATTTCCGATATGATAGATCAGTTTAAGAAGGAAAACACAACTAAATTTTATATGTCCGACCAAATGAACATTTCCAAATAATATGTCCGTTTTCAGAAATCATCTCCACAAAAATAATTAAGGGACCTGATAATTTGTAGACGTATAAATAAATATCTATATTATCAATATATTATCAACATATAGGAATTTGAAAGGACACATTAAGTTATTTAGTTTTGAAGTGTCTCAATCCTTTATTTAGTATATAAATCTATACTGAACTTTTACCATGTAAAAATTTATTAGACAGTGTTAGTCATAACTTTTGGAGCAAATTATTCTTTTTATGAAACAATAAAAAATATATGTAATAGAGAATATTTGGAAATTCCAAAATTCTTACAAAAAAAAAATTACAATGTGTACTACTATAAAAATGTAATTTAGCCACCGATAGTAACTACCGAAATAACTTAATCGCAAATTGTGACTGAATTAGCCACCGAATCATAATAGTCATAAATAGTCATCGATTTAGTGACTGAATAAATGTACAATAATTTTTATCCCCATAGCCACTATAATAGCGATCGAAATTTTTTAATCTCTAAATATTATGTTTTAACCACCGATTTAACGACCGAAATAAATTTTATTTTGTTAAATATATTTAATATAGTAATTAGTCACTGAATATTTTCGGTCTCTAAAATATTATTTAATACGTAATGTTTTAACCACCAATTTCACTTTAATATATTTTTTAATATTTTTTAAAACGTAATATGTTTTCACTTTAATTTTCTAACTATTCGAAGTGAAATCTAAATCTTATATACTAGAAGTAATTCATGGTGGAAATAGTACTATCTTTCAAATAGTACCAAAATGTATGTTTGGAATATTCCATATGCTTTGCATAGATGCTCATACCATTTTAATCAATCATCTCTTTCAGTTTACTTTTGCATTCCTTTTTTCTCTTTGTCATATCATATTATTTTTAACATGCATTTTTTTCTTCATATTTTTATGTTATTTTATTTTACAATAAAAATAAATTTATAATAGTTTCTTACACAAAAGTTATTCTTTGTTGTCAATAAAAGGTTTATCAAGAGCTTGAAAGCTACTTCAATTATTTATTTATTATTTAATACATGTGAATTATTTTTTTATTATTTTAATACTAACATGTCTTATTTCAACAGGTAGATTTAGATTTTCAAAGTAACTGTTGCTGCACAAAATATATTTCTGTCAGCAAATCTTATATTGATTATTAGTGTTAGGAAACTTTAGGTATTATTATTATTATTATTATTATTATTATTATTATTATTATTATTATTATTATTATTATTATTATTATTATTATTATTATTATTATTATTATTATTATTATTATGTTAGAAATCTTTATTATATATGATCAAATATGGTAGGATGTATTTTGATTTGGATGGCGGATAAATCTTTGTATTCATAATATTGTTAAATTTAGATATGAAAACTGTATTTTTAATATTTGTTACTCTTAATTATATATTATAATTTTTTTACAATTGTGGTGTTTTTTTTTAATTTAATGAGAAAGTCTAATATATTTAGAATTGACAAGGCAAGAAAAAATCAGTATGATCAAAATTATATCAGTGGTAACCTATAGATATATTAGCAAGTATTACCAATTGATTTAGTTACTGATTTAGCTAATAATTTAGCCACCGATTTGATCACTGTTTAATTACTAAATTAGTCATCGATTTAGCCACCAATAATTATTTTAATTAAATTAAAAATTGTATCTATTAGTAAATGAATTAGCGACCAAAAAATAGATTTATTAAATTAAAATTTGCCACTTTTAATTAGAGACTAAATTTCTAGTGGCTAAATTGGTCTCCAATGTTTTTAGGTGACTAAATTTTTAGTGATCAATTAACGACTATAATTTCGGTAATTATTTAGCCACCGATTTTAAAATCGGTGACTAACTATTTTGCGACTAGGATTTTCGTCACTATTTATTTTTGGTGGCTCATTCGGTGGTTAAGGGTGTTAGTCACCAATTTAACCCATTTAGCCATCGATTTCGTTAGTGGCTAAAATGTGTTTTTCTAGTAGTGGTATGAATTAGGAAGATGAGAGAAAAATATGAATGAAAAAAAACAATAAAATAAACTAAATCATTAAAAGAAAAATTATACTATTACTCCCAATTTTTTGACTCTTATTTTTTATTCTCTGACGTGATTTAGCATGAATTATTGATTCTTTAAAAAAAAAATAATAAATTAATCAATAACACATTAAGTCATGTCAAAAAGTAAAAAATTTGAGTCAAAAATTAAGATTCATAGTATCATGATATCATTCTCCTCGTAAAAAAACATACACTTCTCATGTTTTATCTATTGATTCAACATCCGTACCAAATTACTTTTTAAGATTTTCTAAACGATTTTCTTTTGCTTCTTTTGGCACTCCTTTGCAAGTAGAAAAAAAAAGTTCATCAATAATAAAAAAAGAAACATGTAACACATTTGTCTGTAGACGACAAGTTGATATTAAATGCTAAGTTGGATAATCTTGACTATGGTCTATAAATAGGGTAGAGGAATAACGGTATGTATCACACATATATCAGTTACTACCATTCTTTTTCACTCTCAAGCTTTAACTATTAATGGCTGAAGTAAGTTCTTTTGCATCCAAATTTCAGTGTTCTGATGTTGATGATGCTGATCCTTACTCAGCCTGCGATGATGAAATACCCACCGTTGATTACTCTCTTCTCTTCTCTAACAACCCTAATCAGCAACTGCATGCTCTTCAATGCCTCCGCCATGCATGTCTAGAATATGGCTTCTTCTATGTAACTCTCTTTGTTCTTCTGTCCCACTCTTTATCTATACACCATATTTTGTTTGAGTTATGATAAGTTAACAAACTTTTTAACAAAGTTTTTGACAAAGTTTCCTATTCAAGTAAAATAACATTATTTTGTTATTTTATTTTAATTAAAAAATAAAAGTTTAATCTGTTTTGATTCTATTTTTAGAAACTTTGTTAAATTTGTCAAAAGTTTTTTTGTCTAAGAGGTAATTTTCCAGATTTTTTCTTTTCTAAATTTATTTTTCATTTTATTCATAACAGAGTAACGTGCCAAATCAGTACAAGTTATAACGTACACCAAAGTAGTCATCTTGAAAATGAAGCCATCTCTTTCACATTCTAATGGTCTTTTTTTTTCCGGCAATATATACATTAATAAAAGTAATTATAAATTTATTCACAGTTAAACAGAGAAATACAAAATCAGGCTTAAAAACTCTGTATAAAATAAAGGAAATCATAAAAAATCTTACTTTTTTCGTAACCTTTTATTTTGTATTTTTATTTGTTTTTTTTTTTTTGTTAATCCTAGTGTTGCTGGTAAGTATAATAATCTTAACAATGAATGTTTCTCACCATGGTTAGGTAACCAAAATCTTTCCATTCTTATTTATTTATAATTGATATTTTTAATAGAAAGTGTAGTAATATCCTTCTTTTCTTACTCAAGCTGTATATGTCATAATTATGGGAAACAATCCTTAATCACATTCACTTAATCACTTAAGTTGAAAACAACTTTATGGATGTCCAATAAATAGTATTTTCTCATTTTATTATCATTAATTTTCCCTTACTGCACTTCTATTTTCCATCATTAAAAAAATTATAATAACTATCATTAGATACAACTACATCAATGAGTTTATCTTTATCCTTTTTTTTATATTCTTATTATTTTCTCTGCCCTTTGATTTTTCTCAGAGGATCTTACACTCTTTCTTCATGTGTCCTAGTTTATACAATAGAACATATGACGACTTTTCTAAATAAGAGACTTTCCTTAATCAAGCAAATATTTAGTTTAGCATTAAGAGTATAGTTACCACAAATGTCTCCCTAATGTCTCCTAATGAGTTGAACAACGATGTAAGTAACTTATAATCTAAGACAATCTCCATAATAATAGGCTGACTCATCACATTTTAAGAAATACATTAAGTGTTTGACCACAGAGAAACTATCTTTTATATTTCAAGTTTATTTACTTCCTAAAAACATCTTGTTTAAGGAACCTTTAAACTCAAACAACTTATTCTTAATCTCTTTCATAAAGTAACCCTGATACATGATGATAAACAAATTGATGTATCCATTATCTAATAATTTTCTTAATCATCTTCATCCAATATTCCTAATGATATCTAATACTAGTTTATTTATAAGGTTTTCTTAGTATTGAGCATATGTATATAAAATGTTTGATTGTTTGATATTTATGCAGTTGGTAAATCATAGCATCCCAGATGAAGTACATGAGAATATGTTAAAGGGAATATCTGATTTCTTCAACGAAACAACATTGGATGAAAGAAAGATATACAGCAAAAAAAGTCCATCGGATAAAATGAGATGGGAACTAAACTCGTACAGTGGAGAAAATAGGGAATATTTGAAGGTTGTTGCTCATCCTCAATATCATTTTCCTTCCAAGCCATCTGGTTTCAGGTACATAATAATTACACAAAAATTATTTTTTCTATCTCCCTTTTATGTTCTAATAGGTGTTTCCACTTCTTTATTTTGTGACACTGACACACCCTTTTATCTAAAATGTCATTTATCATCATCACAACTCTCAAAATAATTTTTACTATACTTCTATAACTTTTTTAAAATTTAAATATAATATTTAGAGTTATATAAGTTTATTATTATTATTATTATTATTATTATTATTGACTAAAAGAGCAATTATTTAAAAAATATATATTAGCATCAATTTTTAATTCACTAGTCATTAGTAATATTTAGATTTAATACATCCCTATATTTATCTTTTAACATTGTTAAATCCAGTTATATAAGTAATGTTGGCGATTTTTTGTTTCAAATTAATATTAATATTGCAAGAAAGTTATTAAATAACATAAATTTAAAGATAAAAATAATTAATTATTATATTAACTAAATTAGACATCATTTTATAAACTAAAAATTACATATATCTATAATAGTTTCTATTGCTAATAAAAAATTATAATTAAATTATAAATTAGAGTTTAAATTGATTTCTAACATTAATTATTAGGTTGTTGATTCTTTATCATTATTTGTTCTAAATTAATCTCAAATTTAAAAATAGAGTTAAGGAGAAGATAAAAAAAAGTGTGAATTTCACACTAATAAGCATTTTAAATTCATTTTAAGTAGCATTACAAATTCTCTTATGTTAAGCAATCAAATCACTCAAATAAAATTCCAAAACATCAATTTTCATTAAAATTGTTTATCTAAATAGCATGCTTTATTATAAAATATTTTAAATTCTCTCTAAAAATAAATTTTCTTCTGAAAATTTCTTTTCCAAAATAAAGTATTAGAATAAACTTCTGTATCCACATTTCTTATAAACATTATGTGCCATCTTTTTACCTTGAATTTTTTTATCCCCATAATATATATATATATATATATATATATATATATATATATATATATATATTATTAAAAATTCTCATATTACATGATATTTTTTTTAAATTGTTAAAAAAATTTGTAAGAAAATACTTTTTCTGCTATTTTTTTTAAGAACTACTAGAAAAGCATTTTAGCCACTAACAAAATTGGTGGTTAAATGGGCTAAACCAGTGGTTAACACTCTTTGCTACCAAATTAACTACCGAAAATAAATAGTGATGGATAATTTCTTCGTGAGTAATTATTTAATATAAAATTATAAAATTTGTAAGTATTTTCTACAAATTTTTGTTGTGAGAAGTGTTTTATACAAAATATTTTGCCAAAAACTTGGTAGCAATTTCCTGCAAAATTTGTTTTATAACAAAATTTATAAATATTCCCTATAAAAAAATTTCAAAACAAAATTAGTTGGAAATATGAGTGTTTTTAATAATGAAATATATATATATATATATATATATATATATATATATATATATATATATATATATATATATAAAAGAAATTAGAGATACATAATAAACCCATAGATTAAGAATATGCATAGTAGATTTGGTAAAACAAGATTTTCCTACATAGACCTATATATCACTAGATTGGGCTAACAAAGTGGGTACATATGGAAAAATGAAAACTTGGTAAGATCAGGTGTTTCTTCCTACACTCCCATCAAATTTCTTCCTGCAGCTCATCATCAGATTTAGCTTTCCCGAATACACTAGGCCAATTTAGAAAATATTTTCGAAAGACATTCATGAATAGTATTAAGGATTTCTTTATCCGGAAGTATATATTGCACCTTTCATAACACAGAACCAGATACCAAATTCTTATCACCCACCCACCCTTATTTCGGATCAAAATTTCCGGAAACATATTAAGAGGTGCAGGAAGAAATTTGATTAGGTGTAGCAATGTTCTCAATTTCACAAAATAAAATTTGTAATAAATTACTCTCAAACATGTTCAATGAGAAAGGTATCCAGGTTTAATTACTATGACACCCCCTCTTCCATGTATATTTGAACTTGTTTTGTGTTATTTGTTGCATCAGCAAAACTTTAGAAGAATATGGCAAGGCCATGAGAAGGGTTGAAATTGGATTGGCTAGGGCAGTGTCTAAAACCTTAGGGTTTGAAGAACAGTTCATAGAAAAGGAATTGGAACTGAAGTCAGGTTTTGATGTAATGGCAATGAACCTTTATCCACCCAATGCCAAATCCAACGGAGCTGTTGGCTTGTCTGAACACACTGACCCTGGCTTCATAATTTCACTTATTCAAGATATTAATGGTGGTCTCCAAATTCTTTCCCACAAAGGAAACTGGATCAATGCTTATATTCCCCATCACGCCATTCTCATCCAGCTTGGTGATCAACTTGAGGTGCTGTTATTCAAATTCTTTTCTGCATAATCTTTTATTTAGTCCATCGACTTAAGAATTTGAAAGACCTAAAGTAAGAACTTAACATTTTTAACATGAATCAATTGCAGATCTTGACCAACGGAATGTATAAGAGTCACATCCATCGAGTTATTGTTGGCAACAATAAGGTGCAAAGGATCTCTGTGGTTGGCATTCATGGACCTTCATTGGACAAATTAATCAGCCCTAGCACACAGTTTGTAGATGAAGAACATCCAAAGAAATATCGTGAGATGACTTTTAAAGAATCACTGGTAGTGAATGGGGATGATGAGATTGATGTTCAGTCATCACTTGAGAAAGCAAGATTAGTGTGAAATTTGTATTTAATTAGTGTACCTTTTCACACACCAAACTGTGAAACATACATACGTATATCATCGTTATATCGTGCTTTACTTAATATGTTATAATAAGGTGTGGATAATTTAGGGCTTCTCGTTTGTATTATATATTTATCATGTTCATATATGTCTCCATTGTGCTATCCTTTCATCCCTGTAAAGTGGTGTATGATTGCCGACAATAAGAGCTTTGCATTGCTAAATTCTCACAAATACAATTTCTTTTATCAACGAAAAATAAATAAAATTGTGAACGCAGTAAAAGTGCAGGTTCAGATCGGTTTAATTTTAGCTTTTATGAAGAATGAATGGGAAAGGAAATATTGAAATGGGAGATAATAGAAGCAGATACGAATTTTCATAGTATTAAAAAAAAATTAAAGGGTTGCATTGCATAATTTTTAACAGTGATTAAGGTGGATATCCACAAGACATAGAGGAATATAGACTATATCAGTGGTAGGTTATGATATCATAGAAAAATTTCTGACAAATAGGCTTAAATGTGTCCTAAGATCATAGATCAATCCCAATCGACATTCTTAGAAGGAGGTTGTGTTTTTAGCAGGAAATGAAGGAAGAGGTTAAAATAGTAAGAAAAGATGCATGATATAGTAAAGGTAGGCTATGAAAAAGGCAAACAATTCAATGAGATGGGATTGCGTGTGTTACATGATACAAAAAGTAGGTTTTTGAAATAGGTGATTTAGTTGGATGAACGGATCTTTGGAATTACACACAATTTCTATACTAGTTAAAGGCAAAGCCAGCCCAACTAAAACCCGGGGTTTTCTTCCTCCACCCACAATATTTCTTCTGTAGCTCCAAATATTTTGTAAAATCCATAATTATCATTTGACCATGTGAGAATAGATGTATAAAAACATCTTTTGATGTCGAAAAAATAACCCACAACCAGAAGTCAACTTCCATAAATCATTCAAAATTAGAAGTCGACTTTCCTAAGACAACTACATGGATCAAAAGTGAATTTTCATGCTAAAAAAACAAATTAAATACCAGAAGTCGACTTTCGTAAAACAACTACATGGACCAAAACTGAATTTTCATACTAAAGAAAAACAAATTAAATACCAGAAGTTGACTTTGATTTAAAATCGAAAGCTAACTTTTATAAGATATCCGTAAGCCGAGGAAATACATTACAAGTGGATTTCCATACAGGAGGAAAATCAAATAAAAAGTCGATTTCCGTAAATTTAGTAAATTATGTAACTTCCGTAAGTTTACTATTAAATTTGGGACATGACAAATGAATTAAATTTGGGACATGGCAGCTCACCGGAAGTGGGTATACTCAAAGAAAAGTTTAAAATTTTGTAATTTCAAAATTGAATGAGTTGTGAATTATATAATTTGTCGTGATAAAAATATATTATTTTATAAGTAAATTTTTATATTACATTATATTCCAAAGTTTTTTTATTTAAAAATTAATATATTAAATAATATATGTGAATGTGGTACATTTCCCGTGTGAACTTAGATAAAAAGTGCTGTTAGAAAAGATTTTTTATTAAGTATTCAAAGAAGAAAAGTAGAATAATTTAGTTTGCCTATTAAAATAAATATGTGCATTGTTAACAAAATTCAATTTAACTCATAATAAAATTTAATTTAATTTATAAAGAAAAACTAAAAAATCTTTTTCTTTATAGTTTATTTCTCTATAAATAAAATTCAATTTAACTCATAATAAAGATTAATTTAATTTATTCAACAATAAAATAAATAGAATTCAATTTAACAAAATTAAATTAAAACAATAAAAAATAAAAATAGTCAGTAAACAATAAAATAATATATAACATAAATAAATAAATAAAATAAAACATAAATAATAACCCATAAAAAATAACAATTAAAAAAATTAAACAATAGAAAATAAAAAAATAAATTGAAATATTCATGCAAAAAATAAATAAAAATGAAACATAAATACAAAAAATTATAAAATATAAATAAATACTAAAACATAAGAAATACCAATCAAAACAAAAAAAAAATGATAATTTTCATATTTAACGGACGTCGACTTCCGAAAAGAACTAAATTCTATACAACCGGAAATCACCTGCAATTCAGAAATCAATTGCTCATATTCACTTCCGGAACAGAATCAACGTACCACTTCTAGAAACAGTTAAATAACCGGAAGTCCGACATCTGATTTACTTTATTTTCAGAAGTCTACTTCCCAAGGTTAAAACCACTTGCATACTCTACGTCTAGAAGTCCCTATTCTACTTCAAAATGTAATCGGAACTCATGTGCTTCACCGGAATTCAACTTCCGATATGTATCCTCTCTTATGGAAGTGGATTTTGATGTTATTTTTTGGTTTGCCTTACAAAAATTACTCAACACAGTTTCGAATGTCGAATGCTTTACTGGAAGACGACTTCTTGTACTTCTTTCCTCTCATACGAAAGTCAACTTCCGTTGTTGAGAGTGCTCAGAATTCGTGGCTTTCAGCTTTTCCTTTCACAATAACAAAGAAAGAAATTTCTACTACTCACACTCCCAAATCACTTCAAATCATTAAAAATAATTAAAATACATAACAGAACAAAGGAACAACACATTTCCTGTGAAATGTATGTTGAATGAGGAGTGGAAGCACACCCCAAAGCAAGATAATATTATGATGAATAGAACAGAAAGGAGAAAGAGAGATGGGGTGGCGGAAGAGTGACATGCTTGGGTAGAGGTGGGTGGGATGAGTTAGTTTTCATTAAATAGGAGAGAAGTGCCAGTTTTATTTTTTTTAGATTTACTTTCAGTCAAAGTCAAGGGGTTAGTTTTGGAAATTAGAAAAGGTTTAGGGTGTAGAAGCAATTTTAGGGGTGCAGGAAGAAGTCTCCTCAAAAGGTCCTAGATACAGGAGAATGTGGAGTTTGGATAGTTTATGGGTTTTTCTTCCTACACTTCCAAAACTTTTCTTTAAATTTCTAAAAAATTCTTTTACTATTTAAGGAACCTATAGACATCACACCCTAAATTTATTTTCAGATGTTAACTTCCAATAAAAGATACCTCCGAAAATTTTAT